>NC_088802.1:2775510-3128343 GCF_011386835.1 Chrysemys picta bellii | reverse complement strand
CTCATTGAGTGGGAAACTGGTCGGTTTCAGGGAGAACCCGAGGGATCTGCCTTTGGTCGAGTGATCAGGAGTCGTTGATCGGCCAGTGAGAGGGGAGATCCGCCGGCCGATTGGAGACCCGTGCGGGGATCGATCGGTCTCTGCGCCTGGCGTGGACATTGCCCCGCTTGGGGCAGGGGTGAGCTCCCAGCCATGGCTGGTCCCTCCTCCTTCGGCAGATACACCCACGCCATCGTCCGCAGCGTCCCGGACTCGCTGGGTGCCCGGCCTGCCGGGGATGGGGCGGGCCCGGCCGAGCCGGTGGACCTGGCCAAGGCGCACCGGCAGTACGGGGTCTACACCGGGATTCTTCGGCAGAAGCTGGGGCTGCAGGTGATCGAGTTGGTGGCCGACGAGGGGCTGCCCTGCTCCGTGCTGGTGGAGGACGCGGCCGTGATCCAGGGCGATACGGCGCTCGTCACCCGGCCCTGGGAGCCAACGCGGCGGGGAGAGGTAACCAGGACACCTGGGTTCCTTCCCCGGCTCTGGGAGGGGAGTGGGGGCTGGTGGTTAGAGCAGGGGGTGGGCTAGGAGCCAGGACTCCTGGGTTCTCTCCCCAGCTCTGGGAGGGGAGCAGGGTCTAGCAGTGCCAGTGCTCCATTCGTTAAGCCATCAGTTATTGTAGCAGGGGTGGGGAGGAGGCTAATTCTCCATCTGCTTCCCCCAGGGAGACCCTGGGACTAGTCCTACCCCCCCCCCCCCCATTCTGGAGAGGAGAGTTGGCCACCTGACCCTAGTTACCGAGGCAACTGCTCATCCCAGCATGACCTCATCGGTGATGCAAACCCCTCCCTTACGCCTCCCGAGACCTTTCGGGAACCCCCGCCCCTCCGCAGCCAGTCCCTGCCCTGGGGCCGGGGGGAGCCAGCGCCCCCTAGAGGGGACAGGCCCAGTGTCCCATTGCCCGCCCCCCTGAGCCAGCCAGTCCCTGCCCTGGGGCCGGGTGGGAGCCGGCGCCCCCTAGAGGAGACAGGCCCCAGACCCCATTCCCTGCCCCCCTGAGCCAGCCAGTCCCTGCCCTGGGGCCGGGGGGGAGCCAGCGCCCCCTAGAGGGGACAAACACCTGCCCCATTCCCTGCCCCCCTGAGCCAGCCAGTCCCTGCCCTGGGGCCGGGGGGGAGCCAGCGCCCCCTAGAGGGGACAGGCCCTGTGTCCCATTGCCCGCCCCCCTGAGCCAGCCAGTCCCTGCCCTGGGGCCAGGTGGGAGCCGGCGCCCCCTACATTTTGATTCTGATGAACAGCTCTTAGGCTGGGATCGGTGTGGACCTTGTTGGCTGAAGACCAACATTAACATAATTCGTTATCAATTTGTTCTCAGCCACGCTAACGACCCTTTACCAGAAACACGGGGGGGGGGGGGGGTGTTGGGGGAGCTCCCGGCTACTTCAGCCCTGGCCTCTCCCAGCAGGGGGCGCTGTGGGGAGCGGGGCAGGGGGAGTGGCGGGGGGAGCTCTTGGCTACTCCAGTCCCGGGCTCTGTTCCCTGAATTCCTGGCTGGATAAACCCTGGCTCAGCTCTGTCTATTTTCGGAGAAGCCCCAGGGAGGTTTCTCCAAACACGGCCCAGACCCAGGGGCTTTCCCGGCACGGTCTCCCCCCCCGCCCCCCATCCGCTTTGTGTCCCCGTCTCTTGGGTTCCCTCCGGCCCTGGCTGAGCGAGTTGGTGGGGGGCGGTTGTGCCCCCCCCAGTGGCAATAACGTGCAAAGCGGCTGGATGGGCTGCCGAGGACTCGAGGGCCACGTTTTCTTTAGCTCATCCCAGTGGACGAGGCAGCGAACTGGCGAAATGTCACGGCAGTGGCTGGAGCGGCTCCTAGTCCATGGGACGGCCGGGGCTGATTTTCCCTGGGCCTCGTGGAAGTCCTCTAGAGGGGACAGGCCCCTGCCCCATTCCCTGCCCCCCGGAGCAGCCAGTCCCTGCCCTGGGGCCAAATGGGAGCAGGCGCCCCCTAGAGGGGGAAAAACCCAATGTCCCATTTCCCACCCTCCTGAGCCCAGCCCGCGGTGCTGAACCTTGCCTGGTAGTAGCAACTCTGGACGCGCGAGCTGAATGCCACGGGATGAGGGTGCACACGGGCGGGGTAGGTCGGACGTGGAAGAAGGGATGTTGACTTTCTGAACCCCCACAATCTCTGATTGGTGTTGGGTGTAGGCCGCTGAAGCCTACCTCATAGTAGTGGTGCCAGAGGCCTAGATTGGGAGCCATTGGATGGGATCAAAGAACACATGTTGGCAGGGTTGGTTGGGGAGGACAAGGGTTTCAACTGGGGGGTGCCGGCAAGGGGGTTTTGGTGGCCATTTTGGAACCCTCCAATCTCTCTCTCCTTGAGTGTAGGCCCTGAAATCTGTCTGGTAGTTCGTCTCATGGGGTTGCTAAGGGACGGGCCAGTGGAATGTGGGGAGTGTAGGGGAATCCCCTGAAAGAGTTAATTTCTGTTGTTGGGGGTGGGGGGGCCCGATCCAGATCAGTAGCATCAAGAAGGTCCTGGAGGAGCTGAAGATGCGGGTGGTGGAGGTGACGGATGACGGGGCCACCTTGGACGGCAGCGACGTGCTCTTCACAGGTGAGTGCCCCACCCCTGGCGGCGGGAGGGCAAGTAGCCATGGTGTGTACCCTGGGTGTGAACCAGCAGGGGGCGGTGTGGCGCAAACTGCCTTCCTGTAACCCCCTAGTCCTTGTTCATTTCCCAGAGCTGGGGATAGAACCCAGGAGTCCTGGCTCCCTGCCCCGCCCCGCTCCTGCCTTCATTTAAAGGGCATTGATCAATTCCCGACTGCACTGGGAGGTTGGGGAGGGGGCAAAGGGAGGTGGTTCTGATGGGGCACGCGAGGGGCCAGCTCCAGCTTGGGTGCATCGGAGTGAAGCCAAAGGAACGGGAGCTAATTTGGCCCTAGCATCTCGAGGGTTAATGAGTCTTGTCCTGCCCCTTCCTGTCTCCTTACAGGTCGAGAGTTCTTTGTGGGCATCTCCAAATGGACCAATCACCGAGGGGCGGAGGCGGTGGCGGATGCTTTTCGGGTGAGCTGGAATTTTGGCAGGGTCAGGGATAGAACCCAGGCGTCCTGGCTCCCACCCCGCAACTCTCCCTTTTCCCAGGGCTGCGGGTCGGGAGTGAGGGGCACCGGCAGAGCTGGGGGGCAGGGCTGGGCTGGCAGGGGGCTGCGGGTCGGGAGTGAGGGGCACCGGCAGAGCTGGGCTGGCAGGGGGCTGCGGGTCGGGAGTGAGGGGCACCGGCAGAGCTGGGATCCAGGCTCTTTTTTTTTCTCACCCTTCCCCGGGTGCCAGGATTTTGCTGTCTCTACGGTCCCCGTGGCGGGCTCCTCCCATCTGAAGAGTTTCTGTAGCATGGCTGGACCGGACACAGTCGTCATCGGAAGCAGTGAGGCTGCCAAGAAAGCCATGAGGGTAACGGAGCCTATACCGGGCTGGGTGGGCCCGGGGGGTCTGAGCTGTGGTGGCAGGAGTAGGATACTGGGCTGGGTGGGTCCAGGGGGCGGAGCAGTGGTGGCAGTAGTAGGATACCGGGCTGGGTGGGTCCAGGGGGTGGAGCAGTGGTGGCAGCGCTAGGATACCGGGCTGGGTGGGTCCAGGGAGGGCTGAGCTGTGGTGGCAGGAGTAGGATACCGGACTGGGTGGGCCCAGGGGGCGGAGCTGTAGTGGCAGCGCTAGGATACCGGGCTGGGTGGGCCCGGGGGGGGCTGAGCTGTGGTGGCAGGAGTAGGATACCGGACTGGGTGGGCCCAGGGGGCTGAGCTGTGGTGGTAGCGCTAGGATACCGGGCTGGGTGGGTCCAGGGGGTGGAGCAGTGGTGGCAGCGCTAGGATAGCAGTCTGGGTGGGCCTAGGGGGGCTGAGCTGTGGTGGCAGCAGTAGGATACCGGGCTGGGTGGGTCCAGGGGGGCTGAGCTGTGGTGGCAGCAGTAGGATACCGGGCTGGGTGGGCCCAGGGGGGCTGAGCTGTGGTGGCAGGAGTAGGATACCGGACTGGGTGGGTCCAGGGGTCTGAGTGGTGGTGGTAGCGGTGGGGACCGGGCTGGGTGGGCTCAGGGCACTGATCTAAGGACTGTGTGGCGGAGGGGGGACGCCAGGCCCTGCTCTCACCCCCGTTCCCCCCCGCCACCAGACCATGGAGCAGCTGACCGATCACCACTATGACACACTGACGGTGCCGGACGACCCTGCCGGGAACTGCATCTACGTACGCCTGGGGCCCAAGGGCAGCGCCCTGCTCCACCGCAGCCCCGAGGAGTTCCCCAACAGCCTACAGGTGAGGGGGTGGGGGCGGAGCTATTGGGCACTGGGGGCGGGGCTAAAGGCTTTGTTGAATGGAGGGCTCATGGGCTGCTTTAAGGCCCTGTGGGGGGTGGATGGGGGGTGGTTTGGGGGTCCTTTGGTGGGGCTTGGATGGGGGTGGGGCTTAGGCCTGTAGCAAGGGTGGGGGCAGGGTTTTGGGGTGGTGGTGGTTGGGGGTGGAGTTTGCAGCTGCAGGCTGGGAGGGGGTGAGGCAAGGGGTGGGGCTTTCTTGGGCTGGGCTCGGGGTTGGACTGGGTAGGGTTCATGGGGGAGGGGAGTTGAGTCTGGGGCAAGGCTTGAGGTGGGTGGGGGCGTGGCTAGGAGTGAGTGCAGGCGTGGCATGGGGCTCTAGGGGCAGGGCTAGGAGTAAGTGGGGGAGGGGGATTTGGGGGCGGAGTTTGGGGTAGGAGTGGGCATGGGAATTTGACTGGGTCCTGGGGACAAAGTTAGGAGTAGGTGGGGGCGGGGCTAGGAGTGGATGGGGCGAGGCATGGGCCATCTGGAATTTGGAGACCTGGGGGTGGTGGTTGGGATAGGAGGGCGGGGCATGCGGAACTGGGGGTGGGGCTAGGAATGGATGGGGCGGGACATGGGTGATCTGGAATTTGGAGACCTGGGGGCGGAGTTTGGGGTAGGAGGGCGGGGCATGCGGAACTGAGGGCGGGGCTAGGAGTGGGTGGGTGGTGGATCAGGGATCAGTGGTATGGAGTGAATGGGGGCAGGGCTTGGCAATCTGGAGGCGGGGTTTGCGGTGGGAGGGCGGGGCTAGGAGTGGGTGGGGCTGTCAATGCAAAGGGAGTGGCATGGAAATAGCTCCTCCTTACCCACAATGCCTTGCTCCCCTGTTCTGACCTGTGTGTCTCCCCGCAGCCGTTCCAGAAGCTGTCCGACCTCACCCTGATCCCCGCCGCCTGCAGCGAGGTTGCCAAGCTGGGGGGAGCCCTCAGCTCCTGCTCCCTTCTCATCAACAAGAAGCTCGACCGCTAGTGCCTCCAGCTCGCCCCCCAGCTACGTGGGGGAGCCCCTGACCCCCCCATCCTCCCTGTATGCCCCATGTCTTACCCAGCCTATGCCCTGCACCCCCAAACCTCAGGGCGCCCCTCAACTTGCTGCCCCCCATCTGGGAAGTGGCAATCACCCTTCCCCCTATTGCCCCCCCACCTGCCTGGAAAGTGGGGTCCCCCGATCCCCCAGAAGCCTCCCCTGAGACCCAGCCCGGGGGCATATTTGGAACCTCCCACATCACGTGTTGTGGACCCTGAAAATAATGGGGTCCTGCCTTCTTGGGAGGTGGAGAGCAGGGGGTCTGGGCACCCCATTAGCAGGAGAGGGTGGAAGGCCCATTGGGTGGGGCCCCCCAAATTATTGGGGTCCCTTGGTTCCTTCTCTGGGAGAGGCAACAGTGGGTGCAACCAATCTATACTTAGTAGGTGGCCTGGGGAGGGAGGTCTTAGAGCCCATCCCCGTTTGGGGAACCTAGCTATGTCCGGCTGGGATAGTGGAGGGTTTGGGGACCCTGATTTATCATGTCACCATGGGGGGGAGGTTTGGGGGACACCAGCATGTTATACCACACAATGGGGACCCCAATATTGAAGCCAGGGCATTGGAGGACCCCGATACCTGAGATCCCTGAATTAGGGGGGGCATTTCACTTAGGATCTTCCAGCCCCCCTGCTGCCCCCCCGCCATTCATCCACTAATCTATGGTGCTGGTGTTTTGGGGGTAACTCCTCTCACCCCCTTGAAACACAACTTGCTCCCCACTGCCACACCCCCATAGCACGACCCCTTCCCCTGTTAGCTGTAACAACTGTGGGTCCTTGGGGCTGATAATTGGTGGCAGCACTGGGATACCAGGCTGGATAGGTCTGCTGTGGGGCAGCTGGGGATCCCAGACCTTTAGCTATGTAAGGGTGACTGCCCCCCCAAAGACAGGGGTGCCTTGTGTGTGTGTGTGTGTGTTAGAGTAGTTAGGGGGGCTTCTAGGAGCCCCCTGTGATGTGGAGTAGGAGCGCCCCCTAGGGCAGAGCCAGGGTGTTGATCCAGAGGGAGGGGGTGTTTGGCTTCTCACTGCCTCTGAGATCCTTGACACAATAAAGAATTGAACCAATTTAGCTCCCTCTGAGTTATGTCTCAATTAGGGGGCACCCATACCCCATTGCCTACCCCCTTAGCCAGCCAGTCCCCCCTCCCCCCCAGCAGCCAGCATCCCCTAGAGGGGAAACATCACACTTCAATTTCAATTCTCTCCACTAGACCCACTTTAAGTTTATTTTTGGGTGGGTGGGGGGGAAGGGGGGCAGCGCAAAATGCCAACCCTGGAGAGCAGCTGTTGCGATCCATAAATAGATTTAATATCAACTAAATAAATAAGAGTTTAATTTAGTTACAAATATTTTCCCTCTTAAATATTCCAATCTGCTTTGGGGTATTGAATACAAAAATGCCCCGTTTCAAGCCATCCTGTTCCCCGTCCCAGCGGGATCATCGGACTCCTGAAAAGCCCAGAGCTGCTTGGCACGTTGCTCCTGAGGTCGCGTTCAGTATGACTTTGTGTAGGGTCTACGAAAATAAGAGCTGGTGAACAAGCCCCCCAGGAATGGCAGTGCAGCTGGTCTCTGAGGTGTGGTCACAGTCTCGGACCAAGCTTTCAAAGGAAGTAGAACATATTCATGGGTGGCTATCTTGGAAGAGACTTAAGGGTCATCTTGTCTCGAAAACCTCTTCCATGGTGGTTACCAAGAAGGGTCAGCCTCCATTTTTCATGGCCAGCTTCTTCAATGAAGCCATCGGAGGGGAAGCGACGTGTTGGCAGCCATCTTGGGTGAAGGCTTGGTTGGGGGGAGATGCGTGGTGGACGGCTGCTGTGGGTGGCCATCTTGAGCGAAGGCTTGGGGGGGAGATGTGTTGTGGGAGGCCACCTTGGGCGAAAGCTTGGCAGGGGAGAGGCAGTGCGGGCGGCCATCTTGAAAGACGCCAACCTGGGAGTCCAAGCTGTCGGCTATGTCTCTAGACCCGAGCGAGGCCCAAGCCCCAGTCCTGTGGGCCGCAGGGCGAACTGCCACACCCTAGAGGTTGGTGTCGCCGATCACGGCCTCGAAGGCTAAGGTGTCCTCGTGGATGTAGGTGGCTCCCGGGGCGTGGAGCTGGTACAGGGGGAAGAATTCGGGGACGCCGCTGGCTATGTTGTACTTGCTCACGGGCCGCTGGAAGGAAGAGGAGGTTGGCGACGGCTGGAAAGCGTGCGAGAAGTGACGCTTGCCGACTTGATCCAGGAGCGTCAAGGAGACCTGGGGAGCAGATTGAAAGATTAAAGGTCGTTAGAGGTCCAGCCGGGCGCATGCCCTGGGGCTGGATGGGAGCCAGCGCCCCCTAGAGGGGAAAGGCCCTGCGTCCCAGGCCCCTCTCACCTTGAGATGGAAAGGCCAGTTGAGCCAGAAATCGTATTCGCCCCTCATCAGCACCAAGAAGAGAGAGATGTGCGTCCCAGCTCCGGTGCCGTCCCCGTTGAGGTAAATCTTGAGGCAGAGTTTATAGCCATAGCGGGCGGTGTAAAAGGCTGACGGAGGCAGAGATAGAGAGAGAGAGATGAGTGATATCTGCCTCTCCCACTGACAAACGCCTGTACCTGTGGAACTCCTGCCCCATGATATTACCCCACCAAGCTATTTCACCGGAAACAATTGCGTGGTGGGGGAATTTCTGCTTCCCTCCCCCATGTTCCGCTAAGTGCACTGACCTGGGGACACTGTTAACCTGTGGGACTCCAGGCCCTGTGACATTGTTGTGCCGAGGGCTGTTACAGGCAGACTGACACATCACAGGGGATTTATTACTTCCTACCACTGTTGCCTGGTTGTCTGCCGTAGAGCTAATGACTTTGAATAGTGTTCACCTGTGGAACTACCTGCCACTAGATTTCACCATGCGCAAAGTGTTCTGGGGGATAATACCCGTTGTGGTGCATTATGTGGGATTTAGGCTATACTCTGCCCACTGTTAACCTCTGGAACTCCCCACAACAGGAAATCATTGTGCTGAGGACATTCCAGTTGTGGGGCTTTGCTGTCTGGTGAGGGGCATTATAGGGTCACAGACCTCAACATCGCCATCTGGTCTTGGTGTTTTGCCTGCAGGACTGTCTGCTATTGGATCTTTATGTATCTAAAATATTCCCAGAAGGCATGTTGCCTCCGTGGAGAGCATTGCGGAGGATTTCTGAACATCCACCGCTGTTTTCCTTGCTGTAGGCTGGCGTGAACCTGTGGAACTCCCTGCTGCTGGATATTAGCACAGCCAGGATATCCTCCAGGGTGATGCATCCCTGTTGAAGTGCATTCTGTGGGATTTACTATCCCTTGCACTGACCCACACATGCTGTTGGGCTGGGGAACTCTCTGCCACAAGATATTGCTGTGGCCAAGGTGTGGTGCATGCTGGGGGATTTCCTTCTGCTCCCTGGCAATGGCACTCACGGGCAGAGTAGATGGCAGGTGTCTGTTTGGACAGGGCTTGCTGCATCTTTCGCCTCACGTCAGGGAGCCTCCAGAGAAATTGCCCGTTGTAGGAGGTGTGCTCGAGGGCCTCGACCCGGGCCCCTAGGTTGCTGATCATCACGTCCTTGAGGGCCAGGAGCGTGTCCTGCTTGGCCACCTGGAAGGAAGGGGACGGAGAAGTTGGCGGGAGTTGAGGTCTGGGGTCAAGTCAGTGGCTGGGATGCTCATGGGCGGGGGGCAATATACCACAAGGGAGGAGATAGGACAATGTGGCTACGGTCAAGGGTCAAGGTTCAGGCTTCATGGGCCCAAGCTGAACCACGGGGGAGAAAGGTGGTAGCCAATAGGGGACGTTGTAGGGCAACTCTGAAAGGTCTTTGGTCTACTTTTGGACCCTGGATCGAATGGTAGGGGTCAGAGGTCAAAGTTGAGAGCACATGGGCCAACCACGGGTCCAAGGCAAGGGGTCAAAGGTGAGAACTCCCGGGTCAACTCTGAAAGCTCTTGGGGCAACCATGGGACTAAGATGAGGGGTCAGAGGTCAAAGTCGAGAGCAGTGGAGTAGGTCAACCCTGAAAGTTCATGGCTAAACCATGGGGCCGGAGGCTGAATCTCAGGGATCATGACTCGAACGTCAAATCCTTGGTCCAAGCCAGGGTCATAGGTCAACTCTGGGAGCAGGGGCCAAATCGGAGAGGTCAACAGTGAGCTGGCAAGTGGGGCTCTGACCCCCCTCCCCGCAGCTGTGGGGCAAGCGCTGACCTTCTCCTCCAGGTACAGGATGCGGGCCATGGCTTCCCCCAGGACGTTGGACGAGCCCCTGTTGGCCGAGCCTCTGGCCCCCTCGCGCCGGCCCATCTCCCGGCTCAGCACCGTCACGATGTTCTGCAAGGTCTTCTGCTGAGCCTCCACCTCGGCCAGCCGCTGGTCCAGCCGCCCCCGGGCCTCCTGCGGCCCCTGCACCACGAGGCACCGGTGGGACGGGCCCGGCAGGGACTCGCTCTCCTCCACCATGTGCACCTGCTAGGAGTGAGAGGAGAGAGCTGAGCCCACGGGCCCCCCAGTACTGCCGTGGGGCCAGCGCCCCCTGCTGAGCCTCCCGCCCTGCTCCCTGCCCCACAGTGCCCCTGGAAAAAGAAAGAACAGTAAATATGGCAGGCGACCAGCTTGGCTTCACAGTGAAACCCTTGCTGACCTTAAACGCAAAAAAGAAGCTTACAAGAAGTGGAAGATTGGACAAATGACCAGGGAGGAGTATAAAAATATTGCTCAGGCATGCAGGAGTGAAATCAGGAAGGCCAAATCACACTTGGAGTTGCAGCTAGCAAGAGATGTTAAGAGTAACAAGAAGGGTTTCTTCAAGTATGTTAGCAACAAGAAGAAAATCAAGGAAAGTGTGGGCCCCTTACTGAATGAGGGAGGCAACCTAGTGACCGAGAATGTGGAAAAAGCTCATGTACTCAATACATTTTTTGCCTCTGTCTTCATGAACAAGGTCAGCTCCCAGATTGCTGCACTGGGCAGTACAGCATGGGGAGAAGGTGACCAGCCCTCTGTGGAGAAAGATGTGGTTCAGGACTATTTAGAAAAACTGGACGAGCACAAGTCCATGGGGCTGGATGCGCTGCATCCGAGGGTGCTAAAGGAGTTGGCGGATGTGATTGCAGAGCCATTAGCCATTATCTTTGAAAACTCATGGCGATCGGGGGAGGTCCCGGATGACTAGAAGAAGGCTAATGTAGTGCCCATCTTTAAAAAAGGGAAGAAGGAGGATCCGGGGAACTACAGGCCAGTCAGCCTCACCTCAGTCCCTGGGAAAATCGTGGAACAGGTCCAGAAGGAATCAATTCTGAGGCACTTAGAGGAGAGGAAAGTGATCAGGAACAGTCAGCATGGATTCACCAAGGGCAAGTCATGCCTGACTAACCTAATTGCCTTCTCTGAGGAGATAACTGGCTCTGTGGATGAGGGGAAAGCAGTGGATGTGTTATTCCTTGATTTTAGCAAAGCTTTTGATACGGTCTCCCACAGTATTCTTGCCGCCAAGTTAAAGAAGTATGGGCTGGATGAATGGACTAGAAGGTGGATAGAAAGCTGGCTAGATTGTTGGGCTCAATGGGTAGTGATCAACGGCTCCATGTCTAGTTGGCAGCCGGTTTCAAGCGGAGTGTCCCAGGGGTCGGTCCTGGGACGGTTTTGTTCAATATCTTCATTAATGATCTGGAGGATAGCGTGGACTGCACTCTCAGCAAGTTTGCAGATGACACTAAACTGGGAGGCGTGGTAGATACGCTGGAGGGTAGGGATCGGATACAGAGGGACCTAGACAAATTAGAGGATTGGGCCAAAAAAAAAACCTGATGAGGTTCAACAAGGACAAGTGCAGAGTCCTGCACTTAGGATGGAAGAATCCCATTCACTGTTAGAGACTAGGGACCGAATGGCTAGGCAGCAGTTCTGGAGAAAAGGACCTAGGGGTCACAGTGGACGAGAAGCTGGATATGAGTCAACAGTGTGCCCTTGTTGCCAAGAAGGCTAACGGCATTTTGGGCCGTATAAGTAGGGGCATTGCCAGCAGATCGAGGGACGCGATCGTTCCCCTCTATTCGACATTGGTGAGGCCTCATCTGGAGTCCTGGGTCCAGTTTTGGCCCCACACTACAAGAAGGATGTAGAAAAATTGGAAAGAGTCCAGCAGAGGGCAACAAAAATGATTAGGGGGCTGGAGCATATGACTTATGAGGAGAGGCTGAGAGAACTAGGATTGTTTAGTCTGCAGAAGAGAAGAATGAGGGGGATTTGATAGCTGCTTTCAACTACCTGAAAGGGGGTTCCAAAGAGGATGGATCTAGACTGTTCTCAGTGGTAGCAGATGACAGAACAAGGAGTAATGGTCTCAAGTTGCAGTGGGGGAGGTTTAGGTTGGATATTAGGAAAAAAAATTTGATGAGGAGGGTGGTGAAGCACTGGAATGGGTTCCCTAGGGAGGTGGTGGAATCTCCTTCCTTAGTGGTTTTTAAGGTCAGGCTTGACAAAGCCCTGGCTGGGATGATTTAGTTGGGGATTGGTTCCGCTTTGAGCAGGGGGTTGGACAAGATGACCTCCTGAGGTCCCCTCCAACCCTGATATTCTATGAAATACTAGTCCCCAAATCTCCATCCGCCTCGGGCTAGGACAGTGCTTTGAGGGGGGGGGGGGGACTAGATTTTCCCGAGCACTAGCGCCACGCGTCCTTCTGCCTGCCTGCGGACTTACCCGCACATGGCAGCTCAGGGCGCCGTACGGTCAAGAAACCAGCTCCTCCAGGGACACGGGGTGGTGTGTGTCTGGGGGAGGCCGGGCCCCGGGACTGGGGTGGGGGGAATGGTTAGAGGAGCTCCAAGGCGCTCCCTAGAGGGGAAAGGCCCCTTGCCCCGCCCCCCTGAGCCAGCCAGTCCCCGCCCTGGGGTCGGATGGGAGCTGGTGCCCCCTAGAGGGGACAGACCCGTTCCCTCACTCACCTGAGCCAGGCTGGGGTTGAATTTGGAATCATCCCCCACAGCTCCACGTACCCGGTCCACGTCCTTGAGCAGCTGCGTTTCCCGGTCCTGCAAACACTGAACACAGTACAGGAGCCCGGCACTGCAAAGCCCAGGAGAGAACAGGTGTGAGGGTATCAGCACTGCCTGGCACGGGAGAGCGCCCCCTGCTGCCCCCCTGCAGCCCAGCCCCCCCGGTGCCTCCCGCCCTGCTCCCCGCGGTGCAGCCCAGCCCCCCCCCGGTGCCTCCCACCCCACTCCCCGCGGTGCAGCCCAGCCCCCCCCCGGTGCCTCCCACCCCACTCCCCCGCGGTGCAGCCCAGCCCCCCCCCGGTGCCTCCCGCCCCACTCCCCGCGGTGCAGCCCAGCCCCCCCCGGTGCCTCCCGCCCCACTCCCCCGCAGTGCAGCCCAGCCCCCCCGGTGCCTCCCACTCCACTCCCCTGCGGTGCAGCCCAGCCCCCCTGGTGCCTCCCGCCCCACTCCCCGCGGTGCAGCCCAGCCCCCCCCCCGGTGCCTCCCGCCCCACTCCCCCGCGGTGCAGCCCAGCCCCCCCCTGGTGCCTCCCACTCCACTCCCCCGCGGTGCAGCCCAGCCCCCCCTGGTGCCTCCCACTCCACTCCCCCGCGGTGCCTCCCGCCCCACTCCCCGCGGTGCAGCCCAGCCCCTCCCAGTGCCTCCCGCCCCGCTCCCTGCCGTGCCCCTGCCCCTCACCTCTCCGAGTCCCCCTCGCACTGCTGGCAGACGTGGTGCCCGCAGTCCCGCCTCTGCCCAAACTCCAGCTGCTCGCACCAGTCGCACGGGGCTCTCCCCTCGGCGGCTCCGGGCGCCCCCCCTGCGGACCCCTCGGGCTCCCCCTGCGGGGCGGGGCTGGGAGCCGGGACCAGCTTGGCGCTGCCCCAGGGGCTGAAGATCATTGAACTCATCTCGGTGGGGGGAGGGGATGCCTGCGGGGAGAAAGAGCCGGACAGGAAGGGGTTACACGGTGCTGATTGGCCGAGAGCCGGCGCGCCCTCCTGCCCCTGCTCAGAGCTGATTGGTTGAGAGGCAGTGGTATATCCCACTCCCAGAGCTGACTGGCTAGGAGCGGTGGTATTTCCCATTCCCCAGGCTCTGATTGGCTCAGAGACACTGGTGTCTCCGTTTTAACTCTGTCCCTGTGCTGATTGGCTGAGTAGCGAGGGGCTAGACCCTCCTCCGCGCTCTGATTGGCTGGGAGGCCGGAACTTTTCCTGTCCATTCATTCAATCCCCGGGTCCACGAGGCCCGAGGCCCCCACGGGGGATTCCCCAGGGGTTCCCGGAGAGACCCGCGGGGATCCCCCGCCCCGGCCGGGGCCTTTCCCCTGGGGGCGCCGCGCCGCCCCACAGCCCCCCACTCTCCCTCCAGCCAGCCCCACAGATCCCCCCATCTGTCCCCCATCCTTCCCCCAGCCAGCCTCACAGACCCCCCATCTGTCCCCCATCCTTCCCCCAGCCAGCCCCGCAGACCCCCCTATCCCCACCCTCCCGCCCCACAGACCCCCCCATCTGTCCCCCATCCTTCCTCCAGCCAGGCCCACAGACCCTCCATCTGCCCCCCTTTCCCCAGCTAGACCCACAGATCCCCCCATCTGTCCCCCACCCTTCCCCCAGCCAGCCCCACAGACCCCCTATCCCCACCCTCCCGCCCCACAGATCCCCCATCTGTCCCCCACCCTTCCCCCAGCCAGCCTCACAGACCCCCCATCTGTCCCCCATCCTTCCCCCAGCCAGCCCCGCAGACCCCCCTATCCCCAGCCTCCCGTCCCACAGATCCCCCCCATCAGTCCCCCACCCTTCCCCCAGCCAGTCCCGCAGACCCCCCTATGCCCACCCTCCCGCCCCACAGATCCCCCCATCTGTCCCCCATCCTTCCCCCAGCCAGCCCCACAGACCCTCCATCTGCCCCCCTTTCCCCAGCCAGACCCACAGACCCCCCCATCTGTCCCCCACCCTTCCCCCAGCCAGCCCCACAGACCCTCCATCTGCCCCCCTTCCCCAGCCAGCCCCACAGACCCCCCATCCCCACCCTCCCGCCCCACAGATCCCCCACCCTTCCCCAGCCAGCCCCACAGACCCTCCATCTGCCCCCCTTCCCCCAGCCAGCCCCACAGACCCCCCTATCCCCACCCTCCCGCCCCACAGATCCCCCCATCTGTCCCCCACCCTTCCCCCAGCCTGCCCACAGCCTCCCCATCTGTCCCGCACCCTCCCTCCAGCCAGCCCCACAGATCCCCCCTATCCCCACCCTCCCGCCCCACAGATCCCCCCATCTGTCCCCCACCCTTCCCCCAGTCAGCCCACAGCCCCCCCATCTGTCCCCCACCCTTCCCCAGCCAGCCCCACAGACCTCCCATCTCCACCCTCTCTCCCACAGACCCCCCCCATCTGTTCTCCACCCTTCCCCCAGCCAGCCCCACAGACCCCCCCTTCCCACCATCCACCCCATCCGTCCCCCTCTCTTCCCCCCAGCCAGCCCCAGAGCCCCCATCCGCCCCCCCGGCTCCACAGATCTCTTCACCCTCCCGCCCCACAGCCCCCCCCTTCCCCAGCCAGTCCCACAGCCCCCTCCCTCGGGCCAGCCCCGTCTCTCCGCTCGCCCTCTGCCCATCCAGCCCCACATGCCCCCCGCTCCCTGCACCCTCCGCCGGCCCGGCACGGCCCCGGGGTCGCTCACCGCCCGATCCAGCCCGTCCGTGTGTCTGGTGCCCCGGCCGCGTCCGTCTGGCTGCGCCCCGCGCCGGCCCCAGTGACGTACCGGCCGCGCGCGGAAATTTTCTCTCCCCCCCCCGCAGGGAATTCCAGTGACGTCACTGGGACCCCCCCCCGGACATGGCCGCCCCCTGCCAGCCGAGAAAGGAGCCCTCACGGGGTGGGGGGGCGTGTGTGTGTGTCCCTGCCGGGTCTGTGTGTGTGTGTGTGTGTGCGCGCGTGTGTCCCTGCCAGCTCTGTGTGTGTGTGTCCCTGTCGGCTGTGTGTGTGTGTGTGTGTGTGTGTCCCTGCTGGATCTGTGTGTGCACGTGTGTGTGTCCCTGCCAGCTGTGTGTGTGTGTGTGTCCGTCCCTGCTGGGTCTGTGTGTGTGTGTATGTGTCTCTGCCAGCTGTGTGTGTGTGTGTGTGTGTGTGTGTGTGTGTCCCTGCCGGCTGTGTGTGTCTGTCCCTGCCGGGTCTCTGTGTGTGTGTGTGTGTGTCCCTGCCAGCTGGGTCTGTGTGTGTGTGTGTGTGTGTGTCCCTGCTGGGTCTGTGTGTACACGTGTGTGTGTCCCTGCCAGCTGTGTGTGTGTGTCCATCCCTGCTGGGTCTGTGTGTGTGTGTATGTGTCCCTGCCAGCTGTGTGTGTGTGTGTGTGTGTGTGTGTGTGTGTCCCTGCTGGGTCTTTGTGTGTATGTCCCTACCGGGTCTGTGTGTGTGTATGTGTGTCCCTGCCGGGTCTCTGTGTGTGTGTGTGTGTGTGTGTGTGTGCGTGTGTCCCTGCCAGATGTGTGTGTGTGTGTGTGTCCCTGCCAGCTCTGTGTGTGTGTCCCTGCCGGCTGTGTGTGTCTGTCCCTGCCGGGTCTCTGTGTGTGTGTCCCTGCCAGCTGGGTCTGTGTGTGTGTGTGTGTGTGTGTGTGTGTGTGTCCCTGCTGGGTCTGTGTGTGCACGTGTGTGTGTCCCTGCCAGCTGTGTGTGTGTGTGTGTCCGTCCCTGCTGGGTCTGTGTGTGTGTGTATGTGTCCCTGCCAGCTGTGTGTGTGTGTGTGTGTGTGTCCCTGCTGGCTGTGTGTGTCTGTCCCTGCTGGCTGTGTGTTTCTGTCCCTGCCGGGTCTGTGTGTGTGTCCCTGCTGGGTCTGTGTGTGTGTGTCCCCCTGCCAACTGTGTGTGTGTGTCCCTGCCGGCTGTGTGTGTGTGTTTGTGTGTCCCTGACGGGTCTCTCTATGTGTGTGTGTGTGCGCGGGTGTCCCTGCCAGCTGTGTGTATGTGTGTGTGTGTGTGTGTCCCTGCCAGCTGTGTGTGTCTGTCCCTGCCGGGTCTGTGTGTGTGTGTGTGTGTGTGTGTCCCTGCTGGGTCTGTGTGTGTGTGTGTGTGCGTGTGCGCGTCCCTGCCAGCGGGGTGTGTGTGTGTGTGTGTGTCCCTGCCGGGTCTGTTTGTGTGTGTGTGTGTGTGTCCCTGCTGGGTCTGTGTGTGTGTGTGTGTGTGTGCACGCGTCCCTGCCAGCGGTGTGTGTGTATGTGTGTGTGTGTGTGTGTGTGTGTCTGCCGGCTGTGTGCGAATGTTGTACTTAAAGTACTGCACAGGATCTTTTCAGGGGGAATAAGGCAGAACGCCACATTTATTAGTAATACATGTATTCATTAACTCTGTATCATATGCATATGATAGAAAAATTACACTCATGCACTCACACACACACAAACATACACAAACACACTCCGTCTTGTTGTTGTTACCAATTAGTTGCTCCCCTTAACTTCACTGGCCAGGTGAGTTAGATGGGGGAGGGGGTGGAGCCGGGCTTCTGCCGATCCGGATCGATGCTCCCATGTTGACAAGACGAGACCCGGGGTCCTCTGCAAGACACCTCACTTTTATAGCAGCTTTCCTCTTATGCAAATCTATACCAGATTCAAACTCTGTGTCTGTGTCCATTGGTCCTTTGTGCTGCTTTCTTTTGAGTGTTGTCCCAATGCTGTTCAAAGAGGGTGTCTCAAAAGAAGGTGCTCGCTTCCAACCCCCGAGGCCGTCGGTATGTCTGATCTTCTTCAGTGAGCCCACTGGACACGTTTTATTGTCCTTGGGTCTGGCTCCCAGCCCCGCTCCAAGGGTTGTGGCTGTCTGGAGGTGCTGCCTCCCGCCTTCCTCATCCGCACCTCAGTCATTCAACAGGGCAATTGATTAAGAGTGGGGGGAAGATCTTGTTCTACTCCTGGCAAAAAGACATTTTCCTTTTACTTTAACGATCCTTAGGGGCTATAACGTTATACCAAGGCCTGACACAAAGTTTCTACATGAGGCTCTGATACAAAGTTTCCATACACCCAGGCTCATCAATACAAGGTTTCTATATGAGGCTTTGATACAAAGTCCCATGAAAACAGAGGTCACACGTGGGTAGACCCACCACAAGGTTATATGAAGAGGCGCAATGTAAAGTCATATGAAAATTATCAGAGATTTATCTACATGTGTGTGTGTCCCTGCCAGGTCTGTGTATGTGTGTCCGTCCCTGGTGTGTGTGTGTCTCCCTGCTGGGTGTGCGTGTGTGTCCGTGTCCCTGCTGGCTGTGTGTGTGTGTGTGTGTGTCCCTGCCAGCTGGGTCTGTGTGTGTGTGTGTGTCCCTGCTGGCTCTGTGTGTATGTGTGCATGTGTGTGTGTCCCTGCCGTGTGTGTGTGTGTCCCCATGTCCCTGCTGGCTGTGTGCGTATGTGTATCTGTGTGTGTCCCTGCCGGGTCTGTGTGTGTGACTTGATACCAGTCAGTTCTGTGTTTTGGGGGAACCAGGGCGCAGAATCCAGCCTGTCTCACTCACCCCCGCCCCCCCAGCCTTGACTTGAACCAAAACCCATCAGAGCACAGACTTGCAGAGAGCAGTGAGGGGCGGGGGGGGGGGGGGGACACACACCGAGACCCCCCCGACCAGGGTGACGCGATGGAGACATCTCCATTAGCTACAGGATGGAGAGCAGAGAACCGCACTGAACTCTGGGACCAGGGACGTAGGGACGCACTGCATCATGGGAAGCTCTGCTCCAGATGTTAATGACCCTACGCCTGCCCACACCCAGCTCGGCAGGTATCAGCCCAATTCCGGTGATGAATCCTTGATTGATATCGAAACTACGGAAGCTGCCTAGTTGCATTGTGAGCTCCCTGGAAGAAAACAGTGGTTTGAGCATTGGCCTGCTAAACCCAGGGTTGTGAGTTCAATCCTTGAGGGGACACCCAGGGATCTGGGGCAAAATCAGTACTTGGTCCTGCTAGTGAAGGCTGGGGGCTGGACTCGATGACCTTTCAGGGCCCCTTCCAGTTGTAGTAGATGGGATATCTCCATTAATCTAATCTAATCTAAAGCGGGGGAGGGGGGGCAGCAGCGGTGCTGGGGACAGTCAGGGGGTGCTGGGCTGCCCCCTGCGCACTCCCCACAGCCCAGCCCCCCTGCTGCCCTGCCCAGTGCCCCCTCCTGAGCCCCCAGCGCCCCCTGCTGAGCCTCTACCTTGCCCCCTGCAGCACAGCCCCTAGCGCCGCCCTGGAGCAATGGGGAGCCCTGACTGTCCGGGGAGAGCCCCCTGCTGCCCCCCACCCCGCCCCCTGCAACAGCCCCTAGCGCCGCCCTGGAGCCATGGGGAGCCCTGACTGCCCGGGGAGAGCCCCCTGCTGCCCCCCACCCGCCCCCTGCAGTACAGCCCCTAGCGCCGCCCTGGGGCCATGGGGAGCCCTGACTGCCCGGGGAGAGCCCCCTGCTGCCCCCCCCGCCCCCTGCAGCCCAGCCCTTAGCGCCGCCCTGGGGCCATGGGGAGCCCTGACTGCCCGGGGACAGCCCCCTACTGCCCCCGCCCCGCCCCCTGCAGCACAGCCCCTAGCGCTGCCCTGGGGCCATGGGGAGCCCTGACCGCCCGGGGAGAGCCCCCTTGCTGCCCCTGCCCCTCCCAGCGCCGGAGCGAAAGGGTTACAGCTGCCTGAGCTCTGTGGATTTCCTGATTTCTCACAACCTCCTTCCTCTGTCCCTCAGCGGCTGGGAGCAAGGCCCCTCCCCAGAGACAGATGCCCCCAGAGGCCCCTCTCTCCGGATCACCCCCACCCCCAGCTCCACCATGCACCCCCAGCTCCTGCCCCTGGCCCTCGCCCTCCTGGTAGCGGTGCCACCGGGGGCTCAGGCAGGTAAGGAGCAAACCCGGCCATGGGCCTGGCCTCTCTCGCCAAGTGGGGTGGGGGCTGGGCTGGGCTCAGCCAGGAGGCCTGCAGTGAACAGGTCGGGAGGCTCAGGGCTTGTCCCAGTGCCTAGGGGTCCCTGTATAAACCGCCACCCCACCCCAGAGGTGGCTGCATCTCAGCCCCAGGGGAGGTTTCTCTGGGTCCCCAGACATGCCAGTGCTAATTCCCTGACACCGCCGGCTGGTCGGCCACCTCCCCGGGGCATGGCCAGGCCTGGCCTGACTTGGAGAGGGGCTGGGGGTAACGTGTACCACGTAACATGTCTCAGAGCGGCTGAACCGGGACGGGCTCACACCCGGGTGTGAAGTGGGGCCCAGACTCCGGGCACGGCCGTGCTGCAGTGGAAGCCGGTGGCTGCGTTCGCCCAGGGCTGGGGCATCCGCACTGGTTTGTAACCCACACCCGGGCTCTGGTGTCTCCGCGACGTCTGGCTGCCCGTGTCCCAGACACCCTGGCCACTCTCACCGGAAAGGGGGGAGGGGAGGTGACTGGCGCCTCCCCCCCGCGTCACGAGTCTGGCAGGGCTGCGTCCACACTGCAAAGCAACGGGCCCCGGATCCTGGCTTGACTCCGGCTCGGCCCCTCCGTTCCCAGAACTCTGGTGTCGGGTGATTCGGGTGTAGCCGGCCCCTCGGCGGCACGGCCAGGCTCCTGCAGGCTGGGCCCCGGCACAAGACAGCCCGAGCACCAGGAGCGAGCTGCTGGGGGCCATGTGCCGTGATGCCCGTGGGCGGCTTGTCCTGCCTGCAGCCTGGCGCGCTCCTCGGGGACAGACGCAGGGCCAAAGCCGGGAGCTGTTGTTAGCTGCCTCGCCCGGCCCGCTGTGGAGAAATACTGCCAGGGCCAGGGGCTGCGTGCGGGGGCTTTGTCAGGGGTTACCGGTACCGAACGGCGACCCCTTCGCTTGTTAGCAAGGAGGGGTTCTCTAGGGTCACAGGGGGATCCCTGTATGAACGTGCCCCACCCCAGAGCTAGCTGCATCTCAACACTGGGCAAGGGGATCCCTGTATAATCAGCCATCCCTCCCCAGAGGTGGCTGCACCTCAGCGCCAGGCGAGGGGTCCCTGTCACTCTTGCTCTCTTGCAGGCAGGACCCATCCGTCTCTGGAGTTCGCAGGCACAGAGATGACGAAAGAAGGCGGCTCAATTGTGAGTCTCCCCTGCAACCTGACGGGGCCGAGCCTGAGCTGGCGGTGGATCCCGCGGTACCCGGTCTGCGCTGGTGTCAGCAGTGGGATACAGACGATCTACACAGTGACGGCGGCTGGGGAACACAACACTCCGGAGGGGAGGTTTAAGAAGTGGCTGCGTCTCGTACCGAGTCAGGGAACCCGAACCTCCGTCCTCGAAGTCCAAACCCTCTACATGAACGACTCGGGGACCTTCTTCTGTGCCAGCCCCAGGCAGAACGCCACGACGATCTCCGTCACCATCACGCCCGGTAACAGCACTGCAGGGGGGCTGGGAACCAGGACACCTGGGTTCTCTCCCCAGCTCTGGGAGGGGAGTGGAGGCCGGTGGGTTAGAGCAGGGGGGGCTGGGAGCCAGGACTCCTGGGTTCTCTCCCCAGCTCTGGAAGGGGGGGAGGGGTTGAGGATTTTGATGGGGGGCTATAGCCTGGGGCGGGGTGGGGCGGAGGGGGAAGCAGGAAGCAGCCAGCAGCGGGTGGGTTTTTAACTGGATCCATCACGTTTGGCTCTGCCCCCACAGGCTGCCCGGCCGGGGTGTCCATCGCCGCGGTCCCCAAGGAGCCGGTCGTGGAGGGAGCGTCTGTGACCCTCTCCTGTACCCCCTGTGGGGCGCAGAGACCCAGGTCACGCCCAGCAGGGGGCGCCACGTGGCTACTTAATGGGAAGCCGCCACCGAACTCCACAGCCCTTCGGATCTCGAGGTCCAACAAAGTGACGATAGAGGGTTTCTCCAGCCGGTTCGAGGGTCTGTGGAGCTGCCGCCTGCCTGGGGATCCCCCCTGGTCTGGGGACTACTGCCTGGAGCGCGACCAGGGGGTGCACGGGACCCAGCAGAGCACCACCCCCACCCCCACCCGTTCAGGTGTGTGGATCTCCCCCTGCCCTGTGCCCCCCTCGCTTCTCCGCCCAATTCTACCTCAGCTGGGACTGCAGGCGAGAGGGGCAGAAATTAAAGGGCACCAGCCCTGGGAGAAGCCGTTCCCTGTGGCTGTTCCCCAGCTCCCACCCAGAGTAGCTCCAGGGTTGGAGCACCCACCGGGAAAAATTAGTGGGTGTTCCACACCCACCGGCAGCCAAGCGCCCCCCTCCTCACCTCCTTCTCCCCACCCCCAGCGCGCCGCGTCCCCGCTCCTCCCCCTCCCTCCCTCCCAGCGCTTCCTGCCACCTAACAGCTGTTTGGCAGCGATTACGACTCTCCGGGAGGGAGGGGGAGGAGCAGGGACACGGCATGCTCAGGGGAGGAGGCGGGGCAGGGGCGGGGACTTGGGGGAAGGGGGTGGAATGGGGGCAGGAAGGGGGCAGGGATTTTGGGGAAGGGGTGTGACATAAAATTATTCTACTTAACTGCCAGGGGGCAAATTTGTGGAATGGGGCTGGGGTGACGGGGGCAGGAGCGGGGCCAGGGGCGGAGGGGGGTGTCGAGCAACCACCGGGAACACGGGAAGTCGGTGCCTATGCACCCTAGAGGCGGCCGCATCTCAGCACCGGCCGAGGGATCCCTCTATGAACAGCCCCCGCGCCCCACCCCAGAGGCAGTCGCATCTCAGTGCCGGGTGAGTGATCCTAGCCCCCATTTTTCCCCCCAGACGCCGGCACCCCAGGCGCCCTCCTGCCTCTGATCGGGGGCTTTGCGGGGGCCACTCTGGTCCTGGTCCTCGTGTGTGTCATTGCTGTTATTTGCTGTAGGAGGCGCCGGCCCAGGGATGCCAGGTACGGTGGGGCAGTGGGGGTCGGGGTGGGGCGATGCTGGGGGGCTGTACAATCCCAGGGGGTGGGGGAGGTAGGCAGAGACAGTCCATGGGGGGGGTGATGGACTGGGGCAGCTATAGGGGGAGATTCCATGGGGGGGCAGGATGGGGAGGGAGTTGGGGGGATCCCATGGGGGCTAATGGGACTACAGGGGAAAATATTTCTATAAGGGACAGGGGAGCGATTGGGGAATGAAAGGTGGGGTGCCCTATAGGGGCAGGTACATACAGGACATCCTATTCTATAGGGGAAGGGCCCAGGATGGGGGCTATAGGGGATGCCATTCTACAGGGACCAGGAGGAGGCAGACACAGAGCTCCGTAACCCGGGTGGGTATAGACTGGTCGGGCTAAGTCCTATAGGGGTGATGGGGAAGGTATAGAGGGAGAGTTTGTCTATAGGGGCTGTGGAACAGACGAGAGGGGCTATGTGCCCGAGGCAGTGGGTCCAGCCTGGGGGCTGTAGGGCAGGGGATTCTCTGGGGGGGAGTGCAGGAGGGGGCGAGGCCCGCCAGCCGCTATAGGGGGTTATTCCATAGGGGCCGGGCCTAGCCCAGGTGTTTCTCTGCCGTGCAGAAATCCTCTAACTGTCCCCGTCCCCCCCCCCCCAGCGCGACCCCCATGGTGACTGAAATGGATGGAAAACCGGAGCAAGCAGGTGAGCTCCGGGTGCAGAAAATGGGGCAGGGGCCTCTAGGGGGCGCCGGCTCCCATCCAACCACAGGGCAGGGACTGGCTGGCTCAGGGGGGCGGGGAATGGGGCGGGGCCTGTCCCCTCCAGGGGGCACCGGCTCCCACCCAGCCCCAGGGCGGGGACTGGCTGGCTCGGGGGGTGGGGAATGGGGCAGGGGTCTGTCCCATCTAGGCTGCGCCAGCTCCCATCTGGCCCCAGGGCGGGGACTGGCTGTCTCAGGGGGGGCGGGAGGGGCAGGGGCCTGTCCCCTCTAGGGGGTGCCGCTCCCTGTCATGGGGTCCCCGGGCGATGCTCGGGACCTGCTCCCCACGAAACCAGGCAGTAACTGGGGGACCCTCCTCGCTCTGAGCGACTGTCTCCAGCTTCCACCTCCCTGGGTCTGACCCCGGAGCATCCGGCCTCCCCAGACCCACCGTGCGCTTCCTGCAGCGCGTCCGCCCGGGTGAGGTCCTGGGGGGCCCAGGGGGCCCTGCCCCCCAACTCCGCAGTCAGACGTGACTCTCAGCCAGCCGGGGACACAGAAGGTTTATCAGGCGACAGGATCACGGCGTGGGGCAGAGCCTGTTAGCACAGAAATCAGGGACTTTCAGCCAAGTCCGTCCTGGGGAGTCCTGGGCCTGGATTTCCCCTTCCAGCGCCCCCTCGCAGACCTCCAGCCACCCCACCTCCGACACCCCCCTTTGCTCCTCCTCCTCCTCTCGCTTCCCGGGCCAAAGATATCACCTGGTCGCACCCCTCCTGGGTCCCAGGTCACAGAGGTGCAGACAGCTGGGCGGCCTCACCTGCCCCAGGGCCCCAGCAAAACACCCCCCCAATCCCCACCCCCGAAGTGTCGGTGCAGCGCACAGGGAAACTGAGGCACACGCGGCGTAAGTCTGGGACAGGAAGACTTGCATGCAACATAACGAGATGAATAAAACCCCACTTCGTTACACTCCCACCCGGCCCCAGGGCAGGGACTGGCTGGCTCGGGGGGGGCAGTGAATGGGGCAGGGGCCTGTCCCCCCTAGGAGACGCCAGCTCCCATCTGGGGGGGCGGGGCTGGGGGGGCCAAACCCTGGCCTCTGTCACCTTTCACTGTCTCTCTCCATTCCCAGCGGAGCAGCCCGGCCCCACAGCGCCTGGCGGAGCCGAGCCGAAGCCGCCGTCCCCCGACCCCCACCCTGATGGCGAGGTAACGCCCCGGCAGTCAGGGTGGGGGGCTCGGCAGGGGGCGGGAGGGCAGCAGGGGGCACTGGGCTGGGGGGAGCGGGGTGGGGGCTTGCCAGGGGGCGCTGGGGTGGGGGCTGAGCAGGGGGTGCTGGGGGGAGGCTCGGCAGGGGGCTGGCAGGGGGGCGCTGGGCTGGAGGAGTGGGGTGGGGGCTCGGCAGGGGGCCAGCACGGGGGCGCTGGGCTGGGGGGAGAGGGGTGGGGGCTCGGCAGGGGCGGGGGAATGGGGGGAGTGGGGTGGGGGCTCGGCAGGGGGCGGGAGGGTGGGGGCTGAGCTGGGGGCGCTGGGCTGGGGGTTCGGCAGGGGGGAGCAGGATGGGGGCTCGGCAGGGGCCGGGGGGGGGCTGAGCAGGGGGCGCTGGGGGGGGGGGAGTGGGTAGGGTCTCAGCAGGGGGCGGGGGAATGGGGGGAGCGGGATGGGGGCTCGGCAGGGGCCGGGGGGGGGCTGAGCAGGGGGCGCTGGGCTGGGGTGTGTGGGTGGGGTCTCAGCAGGGGGCAGCAGGGGGCAGGGGAATGGGGGGAGTGGGGTGGGGGTTCGGCAGGGGCCGGGGGGGCTGAGCAGGGGGCGCTGGGTGGGGGGGAGTGGGTAGGGTCTCAGCAGGGGGCAGGGGAATGGGGGGAGCGGGGTGGGGGCTCGGCAGGGGCCGGGGGGGCTGAGCAGGGGGCGCTGGGTGGGGGAGAATGGGGGGAGCGGGGTGGGGGCTAGGCAGGGGCCGGGGGGGGGGCTGAGCAGGGGGCTCACCCCAGGCAGTCAGGGCTGGCTGCAATGCGACCCCAGGGGGCTCTGTGCTGTGGGGCGCTCACTAGGGGGCGCTCTGCAGTCAGCTCGCTCAGCGGGTCGCTCAGCGCCCGAGGCCGTAACGCGCCTCTAACGCCCGCTCTCTCCTGCCCGGTCTCCGCAGGGCCCCGAGGGGATCCAGTACAGCACCCTGCACTTCCAGGAGCCCCACGGGGCCGGGGCCAGGGCGGAAACCGGCCCGGCCACCATCTACTCTGAACTGGCCACTGGCCACGGCTGACGGGGCCGGCGAGCGCGGACGCCTCTGGGGCAAGGCCAGGCCCCAGCTCGGGCAAAGACGCCCCCTTCCCTCAGAGACTCCCAGCCCCAGCGATTCGGGTGTGGGTGGGGGAGGGTCTATGAGACCAGTTCTCTGGTCGGGGTGGGGTGGGGGAACTGGGTTGACAATATTGTAGGTCCTACACTATGTATTGTAAGCAAGTCCAAGTGGGGCACGGCCCGCTATGAAGTTTTCTGCTGCTTCAACTGGCAACAGGCAGGAGGAGGGGCCCCGTCTCCGTTCCTGCCCCCCGAGACTCATGTCGTAGGTCCTACATTATGTATCATAAACAATGCAAGGTGTGAATAAAGTGGGCTTTGGCAGCAAATGACATTTTCTATGGCTTGAAACAACAGGAGGGGGGAGGGAGGGTAGATGGCAGAGGAAACTGTTGCTGATGAGAATCAGTCACGATCCACAAACAATATGGTAGGTCCTACATTATGTATTGTAAACAAATCAAAGCATAAACAAAATGTGCACGAGTTGTGAATAACTTTACCCCCCCCCCTTCTCCAATGAGGAACCAGTCCCCCTCCATTACAGTCCACTGAGAACAATATTGTAGGTCCTACATGATGTATTGTAAACAAGATAAACTGTAAACAAACGGAATCTATTTTTTGCTGGTCCAAACAGTGGAATACCGTGGGACATGGGTGGGGCTCCTGCTCATGGCAACCAGTACGCCACCCTTCCTGACTGCTGAGAATAATATTGTAGGTCCTACACTGTGTACTGTACAGAAACCCAAGTGTAAACACAATGGGTACTAGCCCCAAAGGACATTTTCTGCTTCTCCAAGTGGCAGCAGGTGGGAGCTCTTACATTATTAGGCCCTGACTACAATATTGTAGGTCCTACATTTTGTATTGTAAACAAACTAAAGCACCAACGAAAGGGGATATTTTTGATGTATTGCATCATCAAAGAGCAGAATGGGGGGGACGGGGTGTGGGGGGGTGTCCAGCGGAGCAAGGTACATGGGAACCGGTCCCTCTCTCATCCTGTCTCCTGGGAAAAATAGGGTAGGTCCTACCTTATGTATTGCAAACAAACCAACTGTAAACAACAAGGGTAGGTCTTGCAAAGCACTTTAAGGCATCTCCAAAGGGGAGGAGAAAGGGGAGGCATTCCCTCAGATCCTGCCCAGTCAGAACCTTACTATAGGGCCTACCATATGTATTGTAAACAAGCCAAGCTGTACACAAAGTGTATGCGGGTTGCACATACAACGTTCACCGTCCCCAGGCAACAGCAGGGGCTGGGGCCGTTCCCAGCGGGGACCCTGAGCGCGGGAACCGGTCATTCTATACTCCAGTCGGGGGGAATAATAACGTAGGTCCTACATTATGTGCAGTAAATACATGGCCGGTGACCAGACTGGATGGGGGCCCAGAAGGGAGTTTCTGGCTTCTCAGGCGAGTGGAAGGGGATGGGGGGTGAGTGCAGTGTGGACGCGGTGCCGGGGAAGCGAAGGCCTCAGTCCCGCTGGCGCCTGCAAGACAGGAAAGGAGGGAGAGAGACATTGTGTGAGCCACACAGCAGAGAAATGTGGTAGCTGACCCACAAGGTGGCGCTAGGGGGTGCTGTGCAGGCGGGGGCAGCAGGGGGCGCTGTCCCCTGGCAGTCGGGGCTGCCCCATTGCCCCAGGGAGCAGGGCAGGGGGAGCCCCCAGGGGGCGCTGGCGTTAAAGGGGCGGGTACCTGCTGGGCGGCCGGGCCCGGGTTTTCCAGTGCACATAGTAGATGGTCCCGAGGCTGGCGCTGAGGAAGAGGAAGGCGAGGCCACAGCGCACGGCCAGCACCGTCACCCCCCAGCCGCTGTCGGGCGGGGAGCCTGCGACGTGAGAAAGAAGTTTGTAACAGCCACAAACCCGGAGCTGAGATGCAGCCACCTCTGGGGCGGGACACGGGGCTGCCAGCACAGGGACCCCGTGGTACGTTTTCCCCCACAGGTATGTTATGGACGCCAGCGCCCAGGTCTAATCCAAACTCAGGGTTCCCAGCCGACCTCCCCCCATCGCATCCAGGTTCCCCCTTCGCTCCCCACCCCAACCCTGGGGTGTCGCCATTCTGTGAGGCTGGTATCCAGCTTCCCCACCCCAGAGGTGGCCGCATTGACTGACAGGGACACGGGGGCTGAATACAAACTTGGACTGGTGGGGCTGGTGCTCTGCTGGGTCCTGTGCCCACTCTGGTCGCGCTCCAGGCAGTAGTCCCCAGACCGGGGGGGATGCCCAGGCAGGCGGCAGCTCCACAGACCCTCGAACCGGCTGGAGAAATTCTCTATCGTCATTTTGTTGGCCCTCAGGATCCGAAGGGCTGGAGAGTTCGATATCAGCTTCCCATTGAGCTGCCACGTGGTGCCCTCTGCTGGGGGTGACGTGGGTCCCTGCGCCCCACAGGGGGTACAGAAAAGGGTCACAGACGCTCCCTCCATGACCAGCTCCTTGGGGACCCCTTTGATGGACGCCCCGGCCAGGCAGCCTGTGGGGGCAGAGCCAAAAGTGATGGATCCAGTTAACAACCCGCCCCCTGCTGGCTGCTTTCCGCTTCCCCTCGCGCTGGGCTATAGCCCCCCATCAAAATGAACCTCTTCCAGAGCCGGGGAGAGAACCAGGAGTCCTGGCTCCCAGCCCCCGGGCAGGGTTGTTACCGGGCATGATGGTCACGGAGATCGGCGAGGCGTTCTGACTGGGGCTGGCACAGAAGAAGGTCCCCGAGTCGCTCATGTGGAGGGTTTGGACTTCGAGGACGGAGGTTCGGTTTCCCTGAGCCATTAGGTGACGCAGCCGCTTCTGAAATCTCCCCTCCGGAGTGCTGTGTGCCCCAGCTGCCATCACTGTGTAGATCGTCTGTATCCCACCGCTGACACCAGCGCAGACCGGGTAGCGCGGGATCCACTGCCAGCTCAGCCTCGGCCCCGTCAGGTTGCAGGGAAGTTTCACAGTCGACCCGGCTTCTGCCGTCACCTCTGGGCCTGCAAACACCAGAGCCTGATGGGTCCTGCCCAACAGAGCACTGGAGAGACGGGGACCCCTTACCCGGCACTGAGATGCAGCCACTTCTGGGGAGGGGTGGCTGATTATATAGGGATCCCCTTGCTCTGTGTTGAGATGCAGCTAGCTCTGGGATGGGGCACATTCATACAGGGATCCCCCTGTGACCCTAAGCCCCTCCTTGCTAACGAGCAAAGGGGTCGCCGTTCGATACCCATAACCCCTGACAAAGCCCCCGCACGCAGCCCCTGGCCTTGGCAGTATTTATCCGCAGTGGGCTGGACGAGGCAGCTAACAACAGTTCCCGGCTTTGGCCCTGCGTCTGTCCCTGAGGAGCGCGCCAGGCTGCAGGCAGGACAAGCCGCCCACGGGCATCACGGCACACGGCCCCCAGGAGCCGGCTCCCATCGCTCGGGCTGTCTTGTGCTGGGCCCAGCGTGCAGCAGCCCTGACTGTGCCACCGAGGCTCCGGCTACACCCGAATCGCCCGACACCAGAGTCCTGGGGACAGAGTGGCCAGAGTCAAGCCAGGATCCGGGGCACGTTGCTTTGCAGTGTGGACGCAGCCCCACCGGGCTAGTGACACGCGTGGGCGGGGGAGGGAGGGGCGCCAGTCGCCTTCCCACCCCCCTGGCAGGTGCGGCCGGGGTGTCTGGGACACGGGTGGCCAGACATCGTTGAGACACCGGAGTCTGGGTGGGGGTTACAAACCAGTGTGGACACCCCAGCCCCGGGCGAATGTAGCCCCCGGCTTCCGCTGCAGCGCGGTCCTGCCCAGAGTGTGGGCCCCGCTTCACGCCCGAGTGTGAACCCATCCCGGCTCAGCCGCTCCGAGACATGTTACGCCCGGTGGGTCAGGCTGCCCTCCACTCCCTCCCCCGAGCCCCCAGCCCCTCTCCAAGCCAGGCCAGGCCTGGCCGTGCCCTGGGGAGGTGGCCAACCAGCCGGCGGTGTCAGGGGAATTAGCACTGGCAAGTCTGGGGGACCCTGAGAAACCTCCCCTGGGGCTGAGATGCAGCCACCTCTGGGGTGAGGCAGCTGGTTATACAGGGAGCCCTCCCCCGGTGCAGAGATGCAGCCACCTCTGGGGCGGGGCGGCTGGTTAGACAGGGACCCCCAGGCACTGGGACAAGCCCTGAGCCTCCCGCCCTGTTTGCTGCAGGCCTCCCGGCCGAGCCCATCCCCAGCCTCACTTGGCGAGAGGCCAGGCCCACGGCTGGGTTTGCTCCTTACCTGCCTGAGCCCTCGGGGGCACTGCTGCCAGGAGGGCGAGGGCCAGGGGCAGGAGCTGGGGGCGCATGGTGGAGCTGGTGGAGGTGATCCGGTGAGAAGGGCCTCTGGGGGCATCTGTCTCTGGGGAGGGGCCTTGCTCCCAGCCCCTGAGGGGAAGGGGAAGGAGGTTGTGAAGAAATCAGGAAACCCACAGAGCTCGGGCAGCAGGTAACCCTTTCGCTCCGGCACTGGGGGGGGGTAGGGGGGGCTGTGCCCAGGCAGTCAGTGCTGGCTGTGTGCCTCAGGAAACAGGGCAGGGGGAGCCCCGCAGGGGGCACTGGGTTGCAGGGAGCGGGGGGAGGCAGCAGGGGACTCTCCCCTGGCAGTCGGGGCTGGCCCCATTGCCCCAGGGAGCAGGGCAGGGGGAGCCCCGCAGGGGGCACTGGTGTTAAAGGGGCGGGTACCTGCTGGCCTGCCGGGCCCGGGTTTTCCAGTGCAGGTAGCCGACGGCTCTGAGGGTGGCGCTGAGGAACAGCGCGCAGCCAGCACCGTCACCCCCCAGCCGCTGCCGGGCGCGGAGCCTGTGACTGGAGACAGAAGCTTGGGCGGCCACGAACCCGGAGCTGAGATGCAGCCACCTCTGGGGCGGGACACGGGGCTACCAGCACAGGGACTCCTTGGTACGTTTTCCCCCACAGGTATGTTGTGGACTCTAGCGCCCAGGTCTAATCCAAACTCAGGGTTCCCAGCCGACCTCCCCTGTGGCATCTTTAATTCAAAGATCAAAAAGGAAGATTGACATTTATGATAATACTTGAGTGAAGTAGTATTATTGTCTCTATGTCTCTTTGAAGGTTGTGGTAACCTGGATCTGAACTGCTTAATGGATAAATTACCCTGTGCTAATTGCCAGGATGTTGGGAAGAAGGAAAGTTGAGCCTAGTGTTTTCTCAGGCTGAGCGGCTGATGGAAATGTATAAAAACCCTGGGACATGATCCTGCTTCATCTCAGATCTGCTTTGGGTTTCAAGAGGGGAAACCCTGAGCCACAAGGATTGAGATCCCCAGTCACTGACTGGAGCCGCCCTGAACATGGACATTGGACTATAACCTCTGGACTATTTCTAAAAGGACTTTTGGCTACTACAAGCTCATCTCTGCTGTGTCTGAACCTCAAGAATTGAATTCAAGTCTGTCTGTATATTGATCTTTTAACCAACACTCTCTCTCTTTTCTTTTCTAATTAATTTTAGCTTAGTTAATAAGAATTGGCTATAACGTGTATTTTGGGTAAGATCTAAGTTATCATTGGACCTGGGTGTGTGGCTGATCCTTTGGGGGTTGGAAGAACCTTTTCTTGTATCTGATGAGATCAGATTTTCAGTAACCATCATCGTATCTGACGTGTGTCTGGACGGAGCCTGAGGCTGGGCACTTTAAGGGAACTGCGTTGTTTGGACGTCTGAGTAACCAGGGAGGTACTGTAGAAGCTGTTTTGGGCTGTTTGGGAAATCTAAGTATTGGAAGATCCACCAGCATTTGGGATTTCTCTGCCCCGGTCTGTTTGCAGTTCACCCTGATTGAGTGACCTCAGCTGGCTCCCACGGGCAGCACTGTCACACCAGATCGTGCTCCAGGCAGTAGCCCCCAGACCAGGGGGGATCCCCAGGCAGGCGGCAGCTCCACAGACCCTCCAGACGGCTGGAAAAACCCTCTATCGTCACCGTGTTGGACCTCAGGATCCGAGGGGCTGTGGAGTTTGGTAGCATTTCCCCATTGAGCTGCCACGTGGCGCCCCCTGCTGGGGATGAGGTGGTTCCCTGCGGCCCACAGGGGGTGCAGGAGAGGGACACAGACACTCCCTCCTCGACTGGCTCCTTGGGACCCGCGGCGATGGACGCCCCGGCCGGGCAGCCTGTGGGGCAGAGCCAAATGTGATGGATCCAGTTAATGGCCCGGCCCCTGCTGGCTGTTCCCCCCTGCGCTGGGCTATAGCCCCCCATCAAAATCCTCCCCTGCTGGCTCTGTGTGTGTGTCTCAGTCCCTGCCTGCTCTGTGTGTGTCTGCTGTGTAATTGTACGTGTGTGTAATTGTGTGTCCCTGTCTGCTCTGTGTCTGCTGTGTAATTGTATGTGTGTGTAATTGTGTGTCCCTGTCTGCTCTATGTGTGTGTGCGACTGCTGTGTAAGTGTGTGTGTGCGCAATGGTGTGTGTCCCTGGTTGCTCAGCATGTGTCTCTCTGCTGGATCTGTGTGTGTGTGTGTGTGTGTGTGTGTGTAAATGTATCTAATTGTGTGTGTATCTGCCAGCTGTGTGTGTGTGTGTAATTGAGTGTCCGCATGTGTGTGTAACTAGACATATACAATGACTAAATGAGCTGTTCCCACGCAAGAAAGATCCTGGAGTCACTGTGGAGAGTTCTCTGAACTCATCCACTCAAAGCGCAGCGGGGTCAAAGAAGCAGAACAGCATGTTGGGAATCATCAAGAAGGGGAGAGAGACTAGGACAGAAAATATCATGTTGCCGCTATATAAACCCATGGGACGCCCACACCTTGAACACTGCGTGCAGATGTGGTCGCCCCGTCTCAAAAAGATCGATTGGAATTGGAAAAGGTTCAGAAAAGGGCAACAAAAGTGCTGAGGGGGTATGGAACGGCTGCCGTATGAGAAGAGATTAATAAAATGGAAACTTTTCAGCTTGGAAAAGAGGCAACTAAGGTGGGATATGATCGAGGTCTATAAAATCATGACTGGTGTGGAGAAAGTGAATAAGGAAGTGTTATTTACTCCTTCTCGTAACACAAGAACAAGGGGTCACCCAATGAAATGACTAGGCAGCAGGTTTAACACAAAACATAGGAAGTATTTCTTCACACAGTGAACAGTCAACCTGGGGAACTCCTTGCCAGAGGATGTTGTGAAGGCCAAGACTGTAATAGGGTTAAAAAAAGAGCTAGATAAGGTCATGGTGGACAGGTCCATCAATGGCTAGTAGCCAGGCTGGGCAGGGATGGTGGCCCTGGCCTCTGTTTGCCAGAAGCTGGGAATGGGCAACAGGGGATGGATCACTTGATGATTATCTGTTGTGTTCATTCTCTCTGGGGCCCCTGGCATTGGCCACTGTGGGAAGCCAGGATACTGGGCTGGATGGACCTTTGGCCTGACCCAATATGGCCATTCTTGTGTGTCCCTGCTGGCTGTGTGTGTGTGTGTGTGTGATTGTGTGTGGGTCCCTGCCAGCTGTGTAATTGTGTGTATGTGTGTCGGGTGCATTCCTCACACACAGCCCCACAGTGAATGGATCAGTGTGGGGGAGGGATAAACAAACAGCACTGGCCCCATAACAGAGCCCTGGGGCAGTGGGGCAGGGGAGACACCCCCTGCTGCCCCCAGCCCAGCACTGGAGCGAAAGGGTTACCTGCTGCCCGAGCTCTGTGGGTTTCCTGATTTCTTCACAACCTCCTTCCTCTTCCCCTCCGCGCCTGGGAGCAAGGCCCCTCCCCAGAGACAGATATCCCCAGAGGCCCCTCTCACCGGATCACCCCCACCTCAGCTCCACCATGCACCCCCAGCTCCTGCCCCTGGCCCTCGCCCTCCTGGCAGCAGTGCCCCCAGGGGCTCAGGCAGGTAAGGAGCAAACGGGGCCGTGGTGGGGCCGGGGCTGGGCTCGGCCTGGAGGCCTGCAGCGAATGGGGCGGGAGGCTCAGGGCTTGTCCCAGTGCCTAGGGGTCCCTGTATAACGAGCCGCCCTGCCCCAGAGGTGGCTGCATCTCAGCCCCAGGAAAGGGATCCCTGTATAACCAGCTGCCCCACCCCAGAGGTGGCTGCATCTCAGCCCTGCGGGAGGTTTCTCAGGGTCCCCCAGACTTGCCAGTGCTAATTCCCTGACACCGCCGGCTGGTCGGCCACCTCCCCGGCGCACGGCCAGTCCTGGCCTGGCTTGCAGAGGGGTTGGGGGGGGAAGAGCGCAAGGCGACCTCCCACCTGGGTCACTGGCTCCCCAAACATCCCCGGCTCACTGCCCCCAAGGGCCCAGCGAACCCCGAGTTCCTTTGGTTCGGCTCCGCAGCCCATCGCGGCCCCCCCCAGGCCCACATCTGCCTCTGACCCCCAAGAGTGACCCGTCTCGGAGCGGTTACACCGGGGTGGGCTCAACCCCGGGTGTGAAGCGGGGCCTCAGACTCCAGGTCTGGCCGGAGCTAGCCAGCCAAGGGCTGGGGCGTCCACACTCATCTGTAACCCTGACCCTGGCTCTGGTACATGGGCCTCAGCCCAGCCGCCCGGGTCCCCGGTGCGGTCCCCGGGGAGAGTGGGGGCGGGGAAAGGCGACTGTAAGTCTCCCCTGCCTCACGAGTCCACGGAACTGCGTCCACACTGCAAAGCAACAGGCCCCAGATCCCGGCTTGACTCTGGTTTGGCCCCTCCGCCCCCCGGCACTGAGCTGGCTTTGCCCTCCAGGGGCTGACCAGGAGTCTGGAGCCAGGCGGGCAAAGCTCGTCCGTCGTCGCGGCCTGGGACCCAGCCCCCGTTCGGCGCTCAGACGCAGGGCCGCAGCCGGGAGCCGTTATGAGAGGCCTCACCCAACCCGCTGTGGAGAAATACTGCCAGGGCCAGGGGCTGCGTGCGGGGGCTTTGTCAGGGGTTACCGGTGCCGAACAGCGACCCCTTTGCTCGTTAGCAAGGAGGGGTTCTCTACGGTCACGGGGGATCCCTGTATACGGGCCCCACCCCAGAGGTGGCTGCATCTCAGCGCCGGGTAAGGGGACCCTGGCTCTCCAGTCGGGCAGGACCCATCCGCTCTGGTGTTTGCAGGTCCAGTGGTGACGGCAGAAGCCGGCTCGACTGTGAAACTTCCCTGCAACCTGACGGGGCCGAGCCTGAGCTGGCGGTGGATCCCGCGCTACCCGGTCTGCGCTGGTGTCAGCAGTGGGATACAGACGATCTACACAGCGATGGCGGGTGGGGCAGGGAACAGCCTGCTGGAGAGATTTATGAAGTGGCTGCATCTCCTAACGGATCAGGGAACCCAAACCTCCGTTTTCGAACTTCAAACCCTCCACATGAACGACTCGGGGGTCTTCTTCTGTGCCAGCCCCAGGCAGAACGCCACGCCGATCTCCGTGACCATCACGCCCGGTAACAGCTCTACTGGGGCTGGGAGCCAGGACTCTTGGGTTCTCTTCTGGCTCTAGCAGGGGAGTGGGGTCTAGTGGTTAGAGCAGGGGGGGGGCTGGGAGCCAGGACGCCTGGGTTCTCTCCCCAGCTGTGGGGAGTGGTTTAGGATTTTGATGGGTTCTAGCCCAGCCGGGTGGGGGGGGGGGAAGCCGCCAGCAGGGGGTGCCCTTTCAGTGGCTCCATCACGTTTGGCTCTGCCCCCACAGGCTGCCCGGCCGGGGCGTCCATCGCCGCGGTCCCCAAGGAGCCGGTCGGGGAGGGAGCGTCTGTGTCCCTCTCCTGTACCCCCTGTGGGGCGCAGGGACCCACGTCACCCCCAGCAGGGGGCCCCACGTGGCTACTTAATGGGAAGCCGCCACCAGACTCCACAGCCCTTCGGATCCTGAGGTCCAAGGTGACGATAGAGGGTTTCTCCAGCTCGTTGGAAGGTCTGTGGAGCTGCCGCCTGCCTGGGGATCCCCCCCGGTCTGGGGACTACTGCCTGGAGCGTGACCCGGGGGGGCACGGGACCCAGGAGAGCCCCCCACCCGGCCCCATCCCCACCAGTCCAGGTGTGTGGATCTCCCCCTGCCCTGCGCCCCCCTCGCTTCTCCGCCCGAGTCCAGCTCAGCTGGGGCTGCAGGCGACCGGCCGAGAGGGGTGGAAAAGGGGCACTGAAGGGCACTGGACGCAGGTGTTCTCTGCGGCTGTTCCCCAGCTCCCACCAAGAGGTGCCGCATCTCAGCGCCAGACGAGGGATCCCTGTATAACCAGCTCCCGCGCCCCACCCCAGAGACAGCCGCCTCTCAGCGCCGGACGAGGGATCCCTGTATAACCAGCCCCCGCCCCCCACCCCAGAGACAGCCGCCTCTCAGGGCCGGACGAGAGATCCCTGTATAACCAGCCCCCGCGCCCCACCCCAGAGGCAGACGCATCTCAGCGCCGGGCGAGGGATCCCTTTATGAACAGCCCCCGTGCCCCACCCCAGAGGTGCTGCATCACAGCGCCGGATGAGGGATCCCTCTATGAACAGCCCCCGCGCCCCACCCCAGAGGCAGTCGCATCTCAGCGCCGGGTGAGTGATCCTAGCCCCCATTTTTCCCCCCAGACACCGGCACCCCAGGCGCCCTCCTGCCTCTGGTCGGGGGCTGCGCGGGGGCTGCTCTGGCCCTGGTCCTCGTGGGCGCCGTTGCTGTAATTTGCTGCAGGAGGCGCCGGCTGAGGGATGCCAGGTACGGGGGGGAGCAGTGGGGTGTGGGGCGGTGTTAGGGGGCAGGGATGTAGGCAGAGTCAGTCCATAGGGGGCGGCGGTGGAATGGGGCGGCTATAGGGGGACATTCCATGGGGGGGTGGGAACAGGATGGGGAGGGAATTGGGGGGGTGGGAACAGGATGGGGAGGGAATTGGGGGGGTCCCATAAGAGCTAATGAGGCTACAGGGGTAAATATTTCTATAAACGTCACAATAGGGAATAGGTATATGGGCTATAGAAGGGATTTATTCTATGGGGCAGGTACAAGGTACATATAGGTGAGAGCCTATAGGGTCAGTGGGGATATAAGGGAGGTCTTCTATAGGGTTGGTGGAGCTATAAAGGCAATAGTCTATGGGGCCAGTGGGGAGATATTCTATAGGGGAGGGGTATAGGCGGAGGCACAGACAGACAGGTGGTATAGACTGGTTGTGCTATAGGGCCAGTCCTATAGGGATGATGGGCTAAGGGGCAGAGGGAGGATTAGTCTATAGGAGCTGTGCCCTGAAATGTGCCCGAGGCAGTGGGTCCAGCCTGGAGTCTATAGGGCAGGGTATTGTATGAGGGGAGTACAGGATGGGGTGAGGCCGGCCGGCCGCTATAGGGGGTTATTCCATAGGGGCCGGGCCTAGCCCAGGGGTTTCTCTGCCATGGGAAATGGTCTAATTGTCCCTGTGTATCCCCAGCGCGACCCTCCCGGCGACGAAGATGGACGGAAAGTGGGAGCAATGGGGTGAGCTCTGGGGCCAGGGGCTGGGGCCGGGGCAGGGGGGCCGGGCTGGGGGGCCACACGGCTGGCATCTGTAACCCGTCGCTGTCTCTCCCCCTTCCCAGCTGAGCAGCCCGGCCCCATGGAGGCTGGCGGAGCCGAGCAGAAGCCCCCGTTGGCTGACCCCCTGCCTGCTGGCGAGGTAACGCCCCTGGCACTCGGGGCGGGGGCAGCAGGGGGCACTGGGCTGTGGGGCTGGGGGCGGGAGCAGCAGGGGGGGCTGGGCTGCAGGGGGCAGGGCCGGGGGCAGCAGGGGGCGCTGGGCTGTGGGGACGGGGCGGGGGGCAGCAGGGGGCACTGGGCTGTGGGGGGCGGGGCAGCAGGGGGCGTTGGGCTGAGGGGACCGGGGCGGGGGGCAGCAGGGGGTGCTGGGCCATGGGGGGTGGGGCAGGGGCAGCAGGGGGCACTGGGCCGTAGGGAGCGGGACGGGGGCAGCAGGGGGCACTGGGCTGTGGGGAGCGGGACGGGGCAGCAGGGGGCACTGGGCCGTAGGGAGCGGGACGGGGCAGCAGGGGGCACTGGGCTGTGGGCAGCAAGGGGGGCTGGGCTGCAGGGGGCGGGGCTGGAGGCAGCGGGGGAGTAGCAGGGGGTGCTGGGCCGTGGGGGGCGGGGGGCAGCAGCGGGGGGCAGGGCCGGGGGCAGTGCTGGGTTTACAACAGCTCCAAGGGCGCCATGGAGCCGGGCCCATGCTCAGAAGGGGCCCTGGGCTGCTCCGCTTGCCCTGTTCCCCAAGACCCGTCTGGCTCCCCCCGCCCACCATTTACTCCCCTCGGCCCCACCCCCTGCTCCTCTCGGTCCCCTGGCCGGACCCCAGTGCACCTCCGGCTCCGGGCCGTCTCTGCTTCCCACCACCTGTGGGCCCCCCCTGTCCCCCTGGAGCTGAGCCGCCTGGGAGTGGGGCAGCAGCCTGGCCGGTCTCAGCCGGGGGCGGGGGGAGGAAGGGGACAGTGCGGGGAGCTTGGCTGGGCATCTTGAGGGACTCCGTCCGGGGCAGGCCCTGGCCTGGCTGAGCTCAGCACTGCCGAGGGGCTGGAGCGATTCCCGGCCCCGGGACCAGCCCTGGCTGCGCTCCCGGCTCAGCCCGGCAGACACAGTCACCTCCCAGCAGGGCTTAGGGGAAGGGGTTTCCTGCGGGGGGGAGGGTCCTGGGCTGTGAGGGGGCGGGGAAGATCTCTGTGTGTTGGGCGCTAGGGAGTGGGGGTTCTGTGGGGGGTGCTGGGCAGTTGTGGGGCTGTGGGCAGGGGGGTGTTGTGCAGGGCGCTGGGCATTTGTGTGGAGGGGACTGGGGGGGCTCTGGCCATAGGAAGTTGGGGGGTGTTGGGGTGGGGGGGCTGTGTGGTGTGGCATGGTGCCCCCCCCGAGGGGAAGGGTCACGCTGGCAGCACAGGGTTGGGCACGGGTTTGTAACCAGCGCCCTCGCATTGGGCAGAGCGGGGCTGCCCCTTCCATGCCCCATTGCCCCTCACTCCGGGGACTGACCTCCCTGTGCCAGGCTCCACTGCCTGCCTGGGGGCCCGGAAATATGTTTGGCGCCAGGCCCACGAAAGGTTAATCCAGCCCTGGCTGTGAGGAGCGGGACGGGGGCAGCAGGGGATGCTGGGCTGTGGGGATGCGGGCAGCAGGGGGCGCCGGGCTGCGGGGAGCAGGACGGGGGCAGCAGGGGGCGCTGGGCTGTGGGGAGCAGGACGGGGGCAGCAGGGGGCGCTGGGCTGTGGGGAGTGGGCAGGGGGCAGAAGGGGACTCTCCCCTGGCAGTGCCCCCAGGCGGTAATGCCACCCTAACGCCCACTCTGTCCTGCCCCGATCTCTGCAGGGCCCGGAGGGGATCCAATACTCCACCCTGCACTTCCAGGCACCCCGTGGGGCCGGGGTCAGGGCAGAAACTGGCCCGGCCACCATCTACTCTGAACTGGCCACCGGCCACGGCTGACGGGGCTGGCAAGCGCAGGTGCCTCTGGGGCAGGGCCAGGCCCCACGTTGGGGAAAGACGCCTCCTTCCCTCGGAGAATCCCTGTGACACCCGTCTGTCTCTGCAGTTAATTCTCTGGTCATGGAGGGGGGCGGAGAACTGTGTTGACAATATTGTAGGTCCTATATTATGTACTGTAAACAAGCCCAGGCCAAGTGGGGCACGGCCAGCTATGAAGTTTCCTGCTACTTCAAATGTCAACTGAAAGGGGGCGGGTCCACCGCCTCCATTCCTGCCCCCTAGATATATGTCATAGGTCCTACATTATGTATCGTAAACAAAGCAAGGTGTCAATAAAGTGGGTGTTGGGCAGGAAGGAAATACTCTGTGGCTTGAAGCAACAGAAGGAGAGGGGCGGGAGGGTATATTGCAGAGGAAACTGTTGCTGATGGGAATCAGTCACAATCCACAAACAATATTGTAGGTCCTACATTATGTATTATGTAAATCAAAACATAAGCAAAATTTGTCTGAGTTGTGAATACTTTCCCCTGATAACAGAAGATGGGGGGATTGGGGGTTGGACTAGATGACCTCCTGAGGTCCCTTCCAACCCTGATATTCTATGATTCTATGATTTCCAGAACGGTGCTGGTTACCTTCCATTATACTCCACTGAGGCTAACATTGTAGGTCTTATATGATGTATTGTAAACAAAATAAACGGTAAACAAACAGAATCCTTTTTTTTGCTGGTCCAAGTGGTGGAATACAATGGCAGGTGAATGGGGAGCCTGCTCATGGCAACCAGTCCGCCCCCCGTTCCTGACTGCTGAGAATAATATTGTAGGTCCTACCCTGTGTATTGTATAGAAACCAAAGTGTAAACATAATGGCCCTGAATGGATATTTTCTGCTTCTCCAGAGGGCAGTAGGTGGGGGCTCTTCCATTACTACCGCCAAGAGCAATATTGTAGGTCCTACATTTTGTATCATAAACAAATCAAAGCATCAAACCAAGTAGCTTTTTTGGATGGATTTTGTCACCAAATAGCAGGAGGGGGGATAGGGTTGGTTCCAGTGGGGACAAGGCACATGGGAACTGGTCCCTCTCTCATACTGCCTCCTGAGACAAATAGGGTAGGTCCTACATTAAGTATCGTAAAGAAACCAAAGTATAAACAAAGACAGGCAGAGGTTGTGCAAAACACTTTAAGACTTCTCCAAAGGGGAGGAGAAAGGGGAGGGATTTTCTTAAATCCTGCCCTGTCAGAACCTTAGTATAGGGCCTACGTTATGTCTTGTAAACAAACCACGGGGTAAACAAAGATGGGTGGTGCACTAAGGTTCACCTTCCCCCAGCAACAACAGGGGCAGGGGCTGTTTTCAGCGTGGCCCCTGCTCACGGGAACCCGTCATTCTCTACTCCTGCCAGTGGGGAACAATAATGTAGGTCCTACATTATGTGTAGTTGTGACGGTGCTGCCCGTGGGAGCCAGCTGAGGTCACTCAATCAGGGTGAACTGCAAACAGACCGGGGCAGACAAACCCCAAACGCTGGTGGATCTTCCAATACTTAGATTTACCAACCAAACCAGAACAGCTTCTATAGAACCTCCCTGGTTACTCAGACGTCCAAACAACGCAGTTCCCTTAAAGTGCCCGGCCTCAGACCTCCGTCCAGACACACACGTCAGATATGATGATGATTACTGAAAATCTTCTCTCATCATATAAAAGAAAAGGTTCTTCCAACCCCCAAAGGGTCAGCCACACACCCAGGTTCAATTATAACTTAGATCTTACCCAAAATACACGTTATAGTCAATTCTTATTAACTAAGCTAAAATTTATTACAAAAGAAAAGCGAGAGAGTGTTGGTTAAAAGATCAATATACAGACAGACTTGAATTCAATTCTTGAGGTTCAGCCACAGCAGAGATGAGCTTGTAGTGGCCAAAAGTCCTTTTAGAAATAGTCCCGAGGTTATAGTCCAATGTCCATATTCAGGGTGGCTCCAGTCAGTGTCTGGGGATCTCAATCCTTGTGGCTTAAGGTTTCCCCCTCTTGAAACCCAAAGCAGATCTGAGATGAAGCAGGATCGTGTCCCAGGGTTTTTATACATTTCCAGCAGCCGCTTGGCCTGAGAAAACAATAGGCTTAATTCTCCTTCTCCCAAACATCCTGGCAATTAGCACAGGGTAATTTACCCATTAAACAGTTCAGATCCAGGTTACCACAACCTTCAAACAGACATAGAGACAATAATACTATTTCACTCCAGTGTCTTCATAAATGTTAATATTTCTTTTTTGGTCTTTGAATTAAAGCTCTAGCAATAGACAAGACTTGTTTGCTGACATCCCAAGACCTGAGCAAACATCTCCCCTTGAGATCTCTAACAATGCCGGCTGCATTTCAAAGCTCTGTTCGTTTACAGATCTTCCTAACCAGTCTCTAAAGTTCGGCCCTGGGTGAGGTCAGACTGGGAGGTAATTAACTCGTTCTGGCCCTGTCACCTTCCAATGAGATATTATACCACACTCAGAACGTCACACCCCCAACGCACAATTGGTGCAGGAAGGGGTGGCACAAACATCGCTAAGTGCGTCCCAAGGACTCCCCATCTGGGACAACGCATCAGCTACAATATTCTCCTCCCCCGTTATGTGGATTGTGTCCATTTCATACCAGCAGCCTGGAGTTGGTCCCCTTGGCCTTGTGCAGCGGGGCCATGATCGCTCACCACGGTGAATTTCTTGTTGTACAAATAGGGTTTAAGCTGCTTGACAGCCCGGACAATGGCACAACGTTCCTTCTCAATGGGAGCGTTACGGGAGCCAAGGACAGGGAAGGAGGATACGGCCGTCAAGTGAGTTACACGGCAGAGAAATGGTGGCACTAGGGGGCGCTGGGCTGCAGGGAGCGGGACGGGGGCAGCAGGGAGCGCTGTGCCCAGGAAGTCAGGGTTGGCTCTGTGCCCTAGGGAGCAGGGCAGGGGGATCCCACCATGGGGCGCTGGCGTTAAAGGGGCGAGTACCTGCTGGCCGCCCGGGCCCGGGTTTTCCAGTGCACGTAGCCGACGGCCCCGAGGGTGACACTGAAGAAGAGGAAGGCGAGGCCACAGCGCACAGCCAGCACCGTCATCCCGGAGCCTGCGACCGGAGACAGTAGCTTGGAGCGGCCACAAACCCGGAGCTGAGATGCAGTCACCTCTGGGGTGGGACACGGGGCTGTTTATACAGGGACCACTCGCCGGGCGCTGAGATGCAGCCACCTCTGGGGCGGGACACGGGGCTGATTATACAGGGACCACTCGCCCGGCGCTGAGATGCAGCCACCTCTGGGGTGGGACACGGGGCTGCCAGCACAGGAACCCCTTGGTACGTTTTCCCCCACAGGTATGCTGTGGACTCCAGCGCCCAGGTCTAAGCCAAACTCAGGGTTCCCAGCCGACCTCCCCCCATCGCATCCAGGCTCCCCCTTCGCTCCCCACCCCAACCCTGGGGTGTCGCTGTTCTGTGCGGCTGGTACCCAGCTGCCCCGCCCCAGAGGTGGCTGCATTGACTGTGACAGGGATACGGGGGCTGAATATGCACCTGGACTGGTGGGGGTGGGGCTGGTGCTCTGCTGGGTCCCGTGCGCCCCCGGCTCGCGCTCCAGGCAGTAGCTCCCAGACTGGAGGGGATCCCCAGGCAGGTGGCAGCTCCACAGACCTTCCAACGAGCTGGAGAAACCCTCTATCGTCACGTTGGACCTCAGGATCCGAGGGGCTGTGGAGTTTGGTAGCGTTTCCCCATTGAGCTGCCACGTGGGGCCTCCTGCTGGGGGTGATGTGGGTCCCTGCTCCCCACAGTGGGTACAGGAGAGGGACACAGACGCTCCCTCCACGACCGGCTCCTTGGGGACCGTGGCGATGGACACCCTGGCCGGGCAGCCTGTGGGGGCAGAGCCAAACGTGATGGATCCAGTTAACGACCCGCCCCCTGCTGGCTGCTTGCTGCTCCCCTCCTTCCAGAGCTAGGAGAGAACCCAGGTGTCCTGGCTCCCAGATCCCTGCTCTAACCACTAGCCCCCACTCCCCTCCCAGAGCTGGGGAGAGAACCCAGGTGTTCTGGCTCCCAGCCCCCCGGCAGTGCTGTTACTGGGCGTGATGGTCATGGAGATCGGCGGGGCGTTCTGGCTGGGGCTGACACAGAAGAAGACCCCCGAGTCGTTCATGTGGAGGGGTTGCAGTTGGAGGACGGAGGTTTGGGTTCTCCGACTGGTTAGGAGATGCAGCCGCTTCTTAAACCTCCCCTCCGGAGTGTCGTGTGCCCCAGCCGCCGTCACTGTTTAAATTGTCTTTATCCCACCGCTCACACCAGCGCAGACTGTGTAGCGCGGGACCCACCGCCAGCTCAGCCTCGGCCCCGTCAGGTTGCAGGACAGACTCACAGTCGAGCCGGCTTCTTTCGTCACCTCTGGGCCTGCAAACTCCAGAGCCAAGTGGTTCCTGCCTACAAGGGGACAAGAGTGACGGGGACCCCTCGCCTGGCACGGAGATGCAGCCACCTCTGGGGTGGGTAACAGCGGAACACAAGTTTGGGACAGGAAGTGAAGGGGAAGGGTGCATCCAGCTGAAGCCGCAAGGGGAGATTTTTAGGGTGACAGGAATGGGCTCACCGGCTCTGGGATTTTCCTGGGTTCCTTATTGAGCGCACTGGGGCCAGGGGAGAGTGCCCCCCGCTGAGCCCCCCGCTGCCCCGGCCGAGCCCCCACCCACCGAGTGCGAGTTCCCAGCCCCACGGCACGGTCGGCTCCTTACCTTGTTGAGCCTCCGGGGGCACCGCTGTGAGGAGGGCGAGGGCCAGAGGCAGGAGAGGGGGGCGCATGGTGGAGCCGGGGAGGGGTGGGATCCCTGGGGCAGGGAGAGGGGTCTCCGGGCACAGGGTGCGTCTGCCTCTGGGCAGGGGCGTTGTTCACAGGGCTACAGCGAAGAGGAAGCTGCTGCCAGCAAAGCACAGGATATCACACGGCCTCTTGTTCAGTAGCCGCCCTCTGCTGCGAATAGAACCCAGGAGTCCTGGCTCCCATCCCCCCTGCTTGAGCCCCTGGGCCCCACGTCCGTCTCCGAGCTGGGGTTAGAACCCGGGTGTCCTGGCTCCCAACACCCGATTAGCTCCTGGCTTTACCCACTTGCTCAGTTTTCCCCACCTAGTGGTTTGTCCTGGTGCTACAGGATAATTGTTAACAGGCAGGGTGCAAAGCTGGGGGTCGCAGGTTCAAATCCTGCCCACGGAGGTGGGTGCGCTCGGCCTGAACTCTCCTCATGGTCAGATGTCCCTCAGCTGGAGTGGAGATGTAGCCGCCTCTGGGGCGGGGCGAGGGGGGCTGGTTATACAGGGATCCCTTGGCCAGTGCAGTTCACTCTGGGGCGGGGCAGCTCTGCACAGACGTTTGGGGCAGGAACTGAAGGGGAGCTGAGTCTGCCTGAACCCCACCCCCCGGGGCCAGGCCCAAAGGGTGGGGTCTTGAGGACAAAGGAGACACACCACAGACACGAGGGGTTCAAAGGCAGATTTTAATGCCACAATCTGTTAACCTGCGGAACTCCCCACCACAGGATTTTAACAGAGATTTCCAGCATCTTCCAGCTGAATTTCCCATCACCTGGGAGCCAGGGGTGTGAATGCAACTCATGAAGGGGGTGGAGAGGAGAGGGGAGCGGAGCCAGGGCGGGTGGGGGGTCAGACAATAGTGGCATAGACCGTGGCACCGTGTGGGGGAGGAGCTGGGGCTCGAGCCACCAGTGGGTGCTGGACTTCAGCATAAAGCAGGGTGCCTGGGACCTGGGGAGAGAAGGGGTAAGAAGTTACAGAGATTTCCCCCTGCGACCTTCTGCCCCCCAGCTCTGCTGGTGCCCCTCACTCCCGCCCCACAGCCACTGCTTGCCCCGCCCTGCCCCCCCAGCTCTGCTGGTGCCCCTCACTCCCAACCCACAGCCCCTGCCAGCCCAGCCATGCCTCCCGCTGCCCAGCTCTGCCGGTGCCCCTCACTCCTGACCCACAGCCCCTGCCAGCCCAGCCCTGCCCCCGCTCACTTTTCTTTCCCGACTCTGGGGCACAAGGCGTCTTTCGGTCGATTTGGCTCCAAGCCATGGCTCTTCCAAGGGGCATAAACGGTGCCCCGGGGCTCCTTGGCACAGGATGGAGAGAAGGAGAAAATCAAGAGGGAAGAAGGATGGGATAGTGCGGGGGGGGGGGGGGAAATCTAACCAAGGAGCCGGTTGACCTCTGGAACTACCCACCACTGGATTCTTACAGACTGAACATGGCTGGGAAGGTTATGGACCCGGCTACTCAGGAAGGAGATCTTTGATCCGCTCTGCATTCAGCTGGGGAGGCGGGATACCGGGATAGCTGGGCCCAGGGCTCGGACCTATGGTGGGAGCGGTGGGATACCTGGGTCCATGTCTCTGACCTATGGTGGGAGCAGTGGGATACGGGGGTAACGGGCCTGCGGCTGGGGGTTGTTTTTATTTCTCTCTCTCACCTGTTTTGTTCTCTTTTCTGTTTTGATTCCGTCGGTTCCTGAAGGAAGAAAATGGGAAAGATACACGATGAAAACACGTTTCTCCCCACTCCCATCCCCGGACTCCTGGGTCCCTTCTCCCACCCTGTGGGGCTACCACTCCCCAGGCTCCTGGGTCTCTCCCTCTTCCACTCCACCCTGGGCTGGGGCTCTGCTCCCTGGACTCCTGGGTCCCCCTCTCTCTCTTCCCTCTCCATCCCCTGCTGGGGGTGCCGCTCCCCGGACTCCGGGTCCCCAACTCACCTGCCCCATATCCGTCTCCACCTCCAGAGATGCCAAGCGCCCAGCCCTGCGCCGATCAGACCCAGAACCGCCGCCACAACCCAGATCCCCCACTCAGAGCTGGGGCCTGGAACAGAGGTAGGGTCAGGGCCAGCAGAGGACACCGTGGGGCAGGTGTGGGGGGGTGCAGGACATGCAGCACTATCTTACCTGCTCCCCCTGCCCCGAGGGGGGGCTCCAGGCAGAACTCAAAGCCCCGAGAGGAGGTGCCAATGAGGTGACATTCCCAGCGCCCCCAGGCCCCGCGCCGGGACGGGTCCAGCCTCACGGTAGCCCCCAGCTGGCTCTTGGTAGCCCAGCCTGGGTTGCCCAGGGGCTGGGAGTTGAGGAACCAGCGGAAGGAGGCCGAGCCAGCCAGCAGGGGGCAGCGCTGGCAGCGGAGGGTCAGGGCTGAGGGGGACGTCCGGTTGGAGGAGACGGTGAGGTTGTTCCGACAGCCTGGGGGGGCAGATGGGGGGTCAGCAGGGGACGCTGTGGGGAGCAGGGTGGGGCCCTGGCTGGGGAGCGCCTGGTGACCCCAGTGCTGGCAGGGGGGTCTGGCCTCACCTCCTGTCACCTCCAGCTGGATGGGGGGTTCGGCCCCAGACTCCCCGTGGCACGTGAAGGTCCCCGAGTCGCTCATGACCAGGTCCCGGAGCAGCAGGGCCCCCAGGCTGGAGGGGTGGGGATCCAGGCGCCCCCTGAACTGGTCCAGGGGGGGCTCCGGCCCAGGGGGCAGACGGGCGATTTCGAGCTGGTCTCCGGGGTCACCGGCACATTTGGGGTATCGGGGGGACCAGACCCAGCGCAGCCGGGGACCCCGGGCCCCACAGGGCAGCAGGATCTGACCCCTGGCCCCCCGCACCTCCAGCCATGGGGGGGAACCTGGGAGGGGGAGAGTGTTAGCTGTGCCCCTCACTCCCGACCCGTAGCCCCTGGTAGCCCAGCCCTGCCCCGCCCCCAGCTCTGCCAGTGCCCCTCACTCCTGACCCGCAGCCTCACTAGTCCCCCCCTGCCCCCAGCTCTGCCGGTGCCCCTCACTCCCGACCCGCAGCCCCTGCCAGCCCAGCCCCACCCCCCCGAGCTCTGCCAGTGCCCCTCACCCCACAGCGGGCCGGGCGCCAGCAGGGCCAGCAGGACCCAGACGGCCGAGCCCATCGGTTCAAGGCGTCTCCCCGCCAGGGTCCGCGTCTCACTCCAGGGTAGGAACCGATGGGGGGACGGATGGGGGGAGCCGTCATTGTTGGCACCTCCGGGGCTGAGTCACGGGCCAGGGCCCTTATCATGCCAGCCCAGACTTCCCCCGGCCCCAGTCTGCCGGGAGCTGAGCCAGCTGCTGCCAGCTCCCTTCGCCACACAGCGTTCACTCTGAAACCTAACGACGGCCGCTCCACTGCTGTTTGTGCCTGCGAACTCCACCACAGCAGCCACCGCTGGCCTCCCACTGAGCTGCCCCCCAGGAGCTGAAATGCCCCCCACTGCCCCAGCCGTTGCTGCCCTGTTGATGAAGGGCAGGGACTCATGGGGCAGAGAGTTCTGATAGCTGCCTCTGGGAACCCGTCCTTGTGTGTGTGTGTGTGTGACGGTGCCTGTGCGAGCCAGCCGAGGTCACTCAATTCGGGTGAACTGCAAACAAAACGAGGCAGACAAACCCCAGAAGCTGGTGGTTATTCCAATACTTAGATTTACCAACCAGCCCAAAACAGCTTCTGTAGTACCTCACTGGTTACTCAGACGTCCAAACAACGCAGTTCCCTTAAAGAGCCCGGCCTCAGGCCTCCGTCCAGACACACCTGTCAGATATGATGATGATTACTGAAAATCTGATCTCATCGTAGAAACGAAAAGGTTCTTCCAATCCCAAAGGATCAGCCACATACCCAGGTCCAATGATAACTTAGATCTTACCCAAAATACACACTACAGCCAATTCTTATTAACTAAACTAAAATTTATTAAAAAAGAAAAGCGAGAGAGAGCGTTGGTTAAAAGATCAATATACAGACAGACTTGAATTCAATTCTTGAGGTTCAGACACAGCAGAGATGAGCTTGTAGTGGCCAAAAGTCCTTTTAGAAATAGTCCAGAGGTTATAGTCCAATGTTCATATTCAGGGTGACTCCAGTCAGTGACTGGGGATCTCAATCCGTGTGGCTCAGGGTTTCCCCTCTTGAAACCCAAAGCAGATCTGAGATGAAGAAGGATCATGTCCCAGGGTTTTTATACATTTCCAGCAGCCTTTCGGCCTGAGAAAACAATAGGCCTAACACTCCTTCTCCCCAACATCCTGGCAATTAGCACAGGGTCATTTATCCATTAAACAGTTCAGATCCAGGTTACCACAACCTTCAAAGAGACCTAGAGACAATAATACTACTTCACTCAAGTATCATCATAAATGTCAATCTTCCTTTTTGATCTTTGAATTTAAGCTCTAGCAATAGACAAGACTTGTTTGCTGACATCCCAAGACCTGAGCAAACACCTGCCCTTGAGATCTCTAGAGCTCTGAAATGCAGCCGGCATCGTTATTCATTTACAGATCTTCCTAACCAGTTTCTACAGTTCACCATGGGTCAGGTCAGTCTGGGAGTTAATTAACTCCTTCTGGCCCTGTCACCTTCCAATGAGATATTAAACTGATAAGGACAGATAATAGATAATGTTTTCACGTACCAGCTCATAGAGAGCTGAGAAGCATATGACACTCATAACATCACAGTGTGGCAGGGAGTTCCCCAGGTGAACAAGGCCCCCGCCTAGCGCAGAGCTCGTTTTAATTGGAGAGGAGACATTGGCGGGGTTCTAATTACGGGCTGCGGCTAGTGGCAGTGAGTTCCCCAGGTTAAGGACCGGTCACAGGAGAGCCCCCCCGTCCTGGTTTGATCAGAGCCTGGTGCTGAGGGGCCTACAGGTTAATTAACACTTGGCGCGTAGGAGAGAGTCCCGCAGGCTAACGAGGGGCCAAGGGGCATAAGTGGGTGACCCCTGGCGAAGGGGGCTCAGAACCCATAGGGGAGAAGAGGCCCCATGGGACACGTTGCAGCCAGCCGCCCTGGGAGACAATCTGGCCCCACAACCAGTAGCTGGGAGTTCCCCAGGCCCCCGCAGGGCTGCTTTGAAGCGGCTGCCAGCATGAACGTTAGGCACCCACCTCGCCCCGTCTCCGCCCACACCAGGGCGCCAGAGAGGCCACCCCGGCAGGCCTGGGAACGAGGGGCTGCCCCCTGCTGGAGAAAAGTGGAGCCACTGTGTGTCAGGGCCCCCTGGCGGCCGGGCTCTGGATCCAGGCATGGGGGGCTGCCCCCCAGAGCTGGCTGCATCGCCGCAGACAGACCCGAAGTACAAAAAATACCTTCTTTACTGTTAATTTCTCCAGCTCGGGGGGCCCCCCAGGTTTGGGGCTGGGGGCGGATTTACAGCGTGCGGCGGGTGGGGGGGCTCACACACAGCAGGGAGGGGGGCACCCGGCTCCATATAAAACAGACCGACGGGGGGGAGGTGAGGGTGTCAGTGCAATCGATGGGCATGACGGGGGGCCACCCGGCTACAAGTGCCAGGGCAAACGGAAGGCTGGGGGGGGCAGTGGGGTGCAGTCTGTCGCCTCGAAGTGCCGCAGGAGCTTCCGGGTTTGGGGGGCAGAGAAGAGGGAGGGAATCAGTGATGGGGGGCAGGGAGAGACGCTCCAGCCCCTGCTGTAGCCACTAGACCCCCTCAGTCCCTTCCCCGAGACAGGGAGAGAACCCAGTTGTCCTGGTTCCCAGCCCCCCGGCAGTGCTGTTACCGGGCGTGATGGTCACGGAGATCGGCGTGGCGTTCTGGCTGGGGCTGGGGCAGGGACAGAAGAGAGCCCCTGAGTCGTTCATGTGGAGGGTTCTCAGTTGGAGGATGAAGGTTCAGGTTCCCTGATCCAGTAGGAGACGCAGCCGCCTGTTAAATCTCTCCCACAGGCTGTACCTGGCCCCAGCCACTGTCACCGTGTAGATCGTCTGTATCCCACCGCTGACACCAGCACAGACTGAGTACCGTGGGATCCACTGCCAGGTCAGTCTTGGCCGGCTGCAGGACAGACTCACAGTCGAGCCGGCTTCTGCCGTCACCTCTGGGCCTGCAAACTCCAGAGCCGAGTGGTTCCTGCCTACGAGGGGACAAGAGTGACGGGGACCCCTCGCCTGGCACGGAGATGCAGCCACCTCTGGGGTGGGTAACAGATGAACACAAGTTTGAGACAGGAAGTGAAGGGGAAGGGTGCATCCAGCTGGAGCCGCAGGGGGAAGATTTGTAGGGCGACAGGAATGGGCTCACTGGCTCTGGGATTCTCCTGGGACCCTGGGAGTTGGGTTCCTTATTGAGCGCACTGGGACCAGGGGAGAGCACCCCCTGCTGAGCCCCCCGCTGCCCCGTCCGAGCCCCCACCCACCGAGTGCGAGTTCCCAGCCTCACGGCCCGGTCGGCTCCTTACCTTGTTGAGCGCCCGGGGGCACCGCTGTGAGGAGGGCGAGGGCCAGAGGCAGGAGAGGGGGGCACATGGTGGAGCCGGGGAGGGGTGGGAGCCGTGGGGCAGGGAGAGGGGGTTCCGGGGGCAGGGTGCGTCTGCCTCTGGGCAGGGGCGTTGCTCACAGGGCTACAGCGAAGAGGAAGCTGCTGCTAGCAAAGCACAGGATATCACACGGGCTCCTGGGCAGTAGCCGCCCCCTGCTGCAAATAGAACCCAGGAGTCCTGGCTCCCATCCCCCCTGCTCGAGCCCCTGGGCCCCACGTCCCTCTCCGAGCTGGGGTTAGAACCCAGGTGTCCTGGCTCCCAGCCCCCAACACCCGATTAGCTCCTGGCTTTACCCACTTGCGTAGTTTTTTCCCCACCTAGTGGTTGGTCCTGGTGCTGCAGGCGTAGGATAACTTAACCGGCAGGGCGCAAAGCTGGGGGTCGCGGGTTCAAATCCCACCCATGGAGGCGGGTGGCTCAGCGTGAATTCTCCTCATTCTCAGCTGTCCCTCGCCAGGAGCGGAGATGCAGCCACCTCTGGAGTGGGGCGCCGGGGGCTGGTTATACAGGGAGCCCTTGGCCAGTGCTGAGATGCAGCTAACTCCGGGGCAGGGCAGCTGGGTGGCTCTTCACAGACGTTTGGGGCAGGAAATGAAGTGGCGCCGCGTCTGCCTGAACCCCACCCCCCAGAGCCAGGCCCAAAGGGTGGGGTCTTGAGGACAAAGGTGACACATCACAAACACGAGGGTTTCAAGGGCAGATTTTAATGCCACAATCCGTTAACCTGTGGAACTCCCCACCACAAGATTCTAACAGATTTCTTGCATCTTCCAGCTGAATTTCCCATCACCTGGGATGGGAGCCAGGGTGTTAATGCAACTCATGAAGGGGGTGGACAGGAGGGGGAAGCGGAACCGGGGCATCAGACAATAGTGGCATAGACCGTGGTGCCGTGTGGGGGGAGGGGCTGGGGCTCGAGCCACCAGTGGGTGCTGGACTTCAGCATAAAGCAGGGGGCCTGGGACCTGGGGAGAGAAGGGGCAATAAGTTACAAAGATTTCCCCTTGCTACCCCCTGCCCCCCAGCTCTGCCGGTGCCCCTCACTCCTGACCCACAGCCCCTGCTCGCCCAGCCCTGGGCTCCCCCCAGCTCTGCTGGTGCCCCTCACTCTCTCACTTTTCTTTCCCAACCCTGGGGCACAAGATGTTTTTCGGTCGATTTGGCTCCAAGCTGCAGCTCTTCCAAGGGGGATAAACGGGGCCCAGGGGCTCCTTGGCACAGGATGGAGAGAAGGAGAAAATCAAGAGGAAAGCAGGGATGGGATAGTGTGTGTGTGGGGGAAAATGTAACCAAGGAGCCGGTTGACCTGTGGAACTACCCACCAGTGGATTTTTACAGACTGAACATGGCTGGGAAGGTTACGGACCTGGTTACTCAGGCAGGAAATCTTGGATCCACTCTGCACTCAGCTGGGGAGGCGGGATACCAGGGTAGCTGGGCCCATGGCTCTGACCTATGGTGGGAGCGGTGGGATACCGGGGTAGCTGGGCCCCATGGCTCTGACCTGTGGTGGGAACGGTGGGATACCAGGGTAACAGGCCTGCGGCTGGGGGTTGTTTTTATTTCTCTCTCTCACCTGTTTCGTTCTCTCGTCTGTTTTGATTCCGTTGGTTACTGAAGGAAGAAAACGGCAAAGATACATGATGAAAACAGGTTTCTCCCCATCCCTGGACTCCTGGGTCCCTTCTCCCACCCTGTGGGGCTACCACTCCCCAAGCTCCTGGGTCTCTCCCTCTTCCACTCCACCCTGGGCTGGGGCTCTGCTCCCCGGACTCCTGGGTCCCTCTCTCTCTCTTCCCTCTCCATCCCCTGCTGGGGGTGCCGCTCCCCGGACTCCGGGTCCCCAACTCACCTGCCCCGTCTCCGTCTCCACAGGTGCCAAGCGCCCAGCCCTGCGCCGATCAGACCCAGAACCGCCATTGGTGCCGTGACCCACATCCAACACTCAGAGCTGGGGCCTGGAACAGAGGTAGGGTCAGGGCCAGCAGGGGGCACCGTGGGGCAGGTGTGGGGGGGTGCAGGATGTGCGGCACTATCTTACCTGCGCCTCCTGCCTCGAGGGGGGGCTCCAGGCAGAACTCAAAGCCCCCAGAGGAGGTGCCATGGAGGTGACATTCCCAGCGCCCCCAGGCCCCGCGCCGGGACGGGTCCAGCCTCACGGTAGCCCCCAGCTGGCTCTTGGTAGCCCAGCCCCGGTTGCCCATGGGCTGGGAGTTGAGGAACCAGCGGAACTGGGCCGAGCCAGCCAGCAGGGGGCAGCGCTGGCAGCGGAGGGTCAGGGCTGAAGGGGACATCTGGTTGGAGGAGACGGTGAGGTTGTTCCGACAGCCTGGGGGGGCAGATGGGGGTCAGCAGGGGACGCTGTGGGGAGCAGGGTGGGGCCCTGGCTGGGGAGCGCCTGGTGACCCCAGTGCTGGCAGGGGGGTCTGGCCTCACCTCCTGTCACCTCCAGCTGGATGGGGGGCTCGGCCCCAGACTCCCCGTGGCACGTGAAGGTCCCCGAGTCGCTCATGACCAGGTCCCGGAGCAGCAGGGCCCCCAGGCTGGAGGGGTGGGGATCCAGGCGCCCCCTGAACTGGTCCAGGGGGGGCTCCGGCCCGGGGGGCAGCTGGGCGATTTCGAGCTGGTCTCCGGGGTCGCTGGCGCATTTGGGGTATCGGGGGGACCAGACCCAGCGCAGCCGGGGGCCCTGGGCCCCACAGAGCAGCAGGATCTGACCCCCGGCCTCCCGCACCTCCAGCCGTGGGGGGGAACCTGGGAGGGGGGGAAAAAGAGGGATGGCAGTGCCCCTTACTCCAGACCCGCAGCCCCCTGCTAGCCCAGCCCTGGCCCCCCCAACTCTGCTGGTGGCCCTCACTCCTGCCCCACAGCCCCTGCCAGCCCAGCCCCGCTCCCCCAGTTCTGCCGGTGGCCCTCACTCCCCGCCCCCCCCCAGCCTTGCCAATGCCCCTCACCCCGCAGCGGGCCAGGTGCCAGCAGGGTCAGCAGGACCCAGACGGCCAAGCCCATCGGTTCAGGGCGTCTCCCCGCCAGGGTCCGCGTCTCACTCCGGGGCAGAACCGACGGGGGGGGGTGGGGGTGGGGCGGTGGAGGGCGCGGACGTGGGGAGCCGTCATGGTTGGCGACTCCGGGGCTGAGTCAGGGGCCGGGGCCCTTATCACAGCAGCTCAGACTTCCCCCAGCCCAGCCGCGCCCGGGTCTGCCGGGAGCGTGAACCAGCCGCTGCCGGCTCCCTTCGCCACACAGCGTTCACTCTGAAAGCTAATGATGGCCGCTCCAGTGCTGTTCATGCCTGCGAACTGGGCGGCCACCGCTGGCCTCTCACTGAGCTGCCCCCCCACAGGCTGAAATGCCCCCCCACTGCCCCAGCCGCTCCTGCCCTGTTGACAGAGGGCAGGGAATCATGGGGCAGAGAATTCCCCAGGTGAAATCGAGCGTGAGAGAGCTGCCCCGGGAACCAGTCCTTGTGTGGCAGGGAGTTCCCCAGGCGAACGAGGCCCCCACCTGGCTCAGGAGACCAGCGCAGAGCTTGTTATAATTGGAAAGGAGATGTTGGCAGGGTTCTAATTACAGGCTGCAGCTAGTGGCAGCGAGTTCCCCAGGTTAACGACTGGTCACAGGAGCGCCTCCCCCGTCCTGGTTTGATCAGAGCCTGGCGCTCAGGGGCCTACAGGTTAATTAAGGCCTTGGCGTGTGAGAGAGAGAGTACCGCAGGCTAACGAGGGTGGGTGACCCCTGGCGAAGGGGTGACCCCTGGCGAAGGGGGCTCAGAACCCATAGGGGAGAAGAGGCCCGATGGGACACGTTGCAGCCAGCCGCCCTGGGAGACAATCTGGCCCCACATCCAGTAGCTGGGAGTTCCCCAGGCCCCCGCAGGGCCGCTTTGAAGCGGCTGCCAGCATGAACGTTAGGCACCCACCTCGCCCCGTCTCCGCCCACATCAGGGCGCCAGAGAGGCCACCCCGGCAGGCCTAGGAACGAGGGGCTGCCCCCTGCTGGAGGAAAGTGGAGCCACTGTGTGTCAGGGCCCCCTGGCGGCCGGGCTGTGGATCCAGGCATGGGGGGCTGCCCCCCAGAGCTGGCTGCATCGCCGCAGACAGACAGACTCGAAGTACAAAAAATACCTTCTTTACTGTTAATTTCTCCAGCTCGGGGGGCCCCCCAGGTTTGGGGCTGGGGGCGGATTTACAGCGTGCGGCGGGCGGGGGGGCTCACACACAGCAGGGAGGGGGGCACCCGGCTCCATATAAAACAGACCAACGGGGTGTGTGTGTGTCAGTGCAATCGATGGGCATGACGGGGGGGGGGGGGGGCTCCCCGGCTACAAGTGCCAGGGCAAACGGAAGGCTGGGGGGGGCAGTGGGGTGCAGTGTGTTGCCTCGAAGTTCCGCAGGTGCTTCCGGGCCTGTAGGGCAGAGAAGAGGGAGGGAATCAGTGATGGGGGGCAGGGAGGGATGCTCCAGCCCCTGCTGTAGCCACTAGCCGGGGAGAGAACCGAGGCGTCCTGGCTCCAAGCCCCCCCTCTGCTCTAACCACTAACCCCCACTCCCTTCCCAGAGCCAGAAGAGGACCCAGGCGTCCTGGCTCCAAGCCCCCCCCCCCCCCCCGCTCTAACCACTAACCCCCACTCCCCTCCCGGAGCCGGGGATAGAACCCAGGCGTCCTGGCTCCAAGCCCCCCCCCTCTGCTCTAACCACTAACCCCCACTCCCTTCCCAGAGCCAGGAGAGAACCCAGGCATCCTGGCTCCAAGCCCCCCCTCTGCTCTAACCACTAACCCCCACTCCTTTCCCAGAGCCAGGAGAGAACCCAGGCGTCCTGGCTCCAAGCCCCCCCCCCTGCTCTAAGCACTAACCCCCACTCCCCTCCCGGAGCCGGGGATAGAACCCAGGCGTCCTGGCTCCTGGCCTCACGCTCACCCCCACCGCTGGGAGGGAGGGGCTATCGGGGTCCACTCACCAGGAACAGGGCCAGCTGCCGTCGCCCCTCGGGCGTCATGTCCTCCCCTGTGGGGAAGGCGAAAGGTCAAAAGTCAGGAAGAGACCAACCCCCCCGCCCGATTCCCCTCCAAACCCCCCCTCGCCTCCCAGCCACCCCCTGGGTGGAAACCCCCCCACGGGCTGATCCCCAGCACCTGCGCTGGCCGGTTCTCAGCCCAGCGATCCTCCCGCCCATGCCGAGCTGATTGGTCCGAGCTGCGGCCCCGGCATCCCATTGGCCGCCCTCGCTGCCGCCCCACACTCACCTACGCTCCAGGGGAAGTGGCCGCCGCGCTCGGCCTGGTAGGAGCTCAGCACCGACAGGCACCAGTCCTCGTCCACCTCATAGGAGCTGTACACCGAGGCTGCGGGGAGGGGGCCGGTTAGAGCGGGGCTGGACGCCTGGGTTCTCTCCCCAGCTCTAGGAGGGGAGTGGGGGCTGGTGGTTAGAGCATTTACCTTCCTCCACGGCGCTGGAAGCTTCTAGCCATTCCCGAACGACTCGCGCCCCCTCCTCGGCCATCACCTTGGGGTACCTGGAACGGGGGGAGGGGGGGTTAGACACGCAGTGCTCCGGTGGTGTCCCTCACTCCCCCTGCGGTCCCAGCCCTGGGCTCCCCCAACTCACCGGTGCTGGAGGAGTTTCAGCAGCAGGTCATTCCCCCTGTTTGACATGATATCTTCTGGGACCCTAAGGCACACCAACAGGGGGGCAGAGTTAAGGGTATTTTCCAGACTCTTCACTGACATGAGTTTGACGGTTCTCTGAATTCTTTATATGGCACACTAGAACTGCAGAATCCACTTCCCCAAACCCACTAGACCCCACTTCCCTCCCTGTGCTGGGGATGGAACCCAGGAGTCCTGGCTCCCGCCGCCGTCTCCTCCCACTCTAACCACTAGACCCCCACATCCCTCCCCGACTTTTACTCACGTGGTGGTGATAATTTCATCCTTCGTTCTTCTGACCAGCAACACTGGCCCCTGGTATCTTGGGAAACAAAGAAATAGAAATAAACCGCTAAGCGAGGCCACATGACCGGGTGGGGTGGGTGAGATAGTGAATTAACAACCCCCCGTCCTCCACCCGTCCAAGATGAGATATTTCACCAGTGGCAAGTAGTCCCGAGGCTTAATCCTGAGGGCCAAGATTGTGGCTAGGTTCAAGAAGGGATACCGTTAACCTGCGGAACTCCCCACCCCATGATATTGTCCTGATCAACCTGCCACTTGATACCAGAGGCCAGGATAGAGGGAGAGACTTAGACTTCATTATTGGGCTATGGAGCCAGCTGCCACAGGATACGAGGACAAGAGTTTGGAGGGATTGGGGAAGAAAGGATTTAGCCACGAATATGCATGAAATAATGTGGCAGGCAGTTCCACAGGTTATCAGTAAGGCCCGGAGTTGAGCAGGGCTGGGTCCAGAGATTTGGCTTCAGATGGAGGTTCACAACCACACCCCGTTGTCCGGGGCTGGGTTTTTCTGAGCCGAACGCCTGCAGAGCGCCACCCTGCGAACCCGACATTCGTCAGGTCTCAACTTCCCCCAGCCGTCCGCGCCTCAGTTTCCCTTTTTACCTGCAAAGCTGCTCGCCGTTGTTCAAGTTCAGGTATTGCCTCACCGTCCTGGTGACCAGCCCTCCTAGGACATGCAGGTTTCAGAGGAATTAGAACTCAAAAACAAAATCGTGGAGAGTCAAGTATGACCTAGCTGCAGAAACACCCAGGGGGGTTTCCGAAACACCCGGGGGTGTTTCGTCAACACCATGCTTAATAAATAGCTTCAATCCTGCTCGTTCCTCGGAAACCTATCTACCCAGCTATGGCCAGACTCCGCTTCCAGATAGGTGCCACATAGAACATTAGTTGCAACAGTGTTTAATTTTTTAATTTTAATTTTTTAGCTAGATTCAGCCAAGAACATTTCCCTCTAAAACTTCAACCAGGAATTAATTCAGCAGCGTTCTCCAGGCCGGGTTACGCAGGAGGCCAGACCAGATGACCACCATGGTCCCTTCTGCCTCAGTTTCCAAGGTGTGAAGAGAGCTCAGAGGGACCTAAACAGCTGCGGTGGGGCACCGAACGTGAGCTGCGACAGGGTTCCGAAGAGTAAGAGATCAAATCGATCCAGCTGACTGGCACTGATCTGCCTCCAGACAGGTGCCATATAGAACATCGGTTGCAACGGCGATACGGTACAAGCGCTAGCTAACTTGCGGCAGGGCGATACAGACCAGGAGGTCTCACACAGTGCATTTCCAGGATCTCAAAGAGCTTTATGAAGGAGGCCAGTCCCATCAGCTCCATTTTACAGATAGGGAAACAGAGTCACAGAATGGTGACATCACCCAGCAGGCCAGCGAGAGCCGGAAAGAAACCCCAGGTCCCAGAGTACAACGCTCTATCCACTAGGCCACCCTACCTGCTGGAGAGATCAGAGCAATCTAGCCCCACATCGTGCCACCAGGCAGGTGTGATACAGAACATCAGTTGCAACAGTGACTGTAGGTTGCCTCTAGACCGTAAACAACGATCGTTAGGTTAAAAGCGGCTCGGCACTAACGAGCGATAGATGCAGCCAGAGGCTGGGAGCTGATCTCTGGCAACCCAGCCCGGTCAATGTCTCGCTGCAGGTGCAGGACAGAACACTGGTTGCAACAGGGACGGTTGTATTCACAGTGGACTGACCCATTTTCCACAAGGGGAGGAAATTAATCCCCCGCACAAATGGCTAATGGAACCTCTCAGGGAGAGGACGCTAACCCCCGCCTGCCACCTGATAATGAAAGCTTCCTCCGTTTTCGCAGCCAATTGGGTTTGCCCACCCCTACCGCCGCCACACATGGGACACTCCAGAATGTCACGGCTCAGAGGGGAATTCTGAGTGGCTGGGTGGGGTCATATGACCTGCTGGGGGATCGGAAAGTGGGAGACTTATGAGATGGGATAGGCCGCTGGATTCTCAGACTAGTCCATGTGTTTGAGGCAAGGGGCCAAACCACGTGGGCGGTGTGAGGAGGGGGAAGGGCTGAACCATGTGGGCAGAAGGGGGGGGGGGGGGGGGGTCACTTACTGCAGCTCTCTGGCATGACCTTGAGCGCCAGGGGTACCAGGTCGTCGAAGGAGGCATCCAGCACCAGGGCGCTGATGTCCGGGTACGACATCGCCGCCCATGTGGCTGCAGGAGAGAGGATGTCAGCAGGGTGGGTGGGGGCTAGATCAGCCCCCCCCCCCCCCATACGCTCAAACACAGACACCCGCCTGGAGCAGGGCTTGGATGTGTCCCCACTTCTGACTCTCCCCTCGTATATGGTCCCTCCCTCCCCAACCCAGCCCCATGGTTCCTCCCCCCCCTCCCCGGCCCCCCCGGTACCTGTAAAGCCCCCGATGGACCAAGCGTACAGCACAATGTCCTCGGGCGGGAAGCCCAGGCGGTGGATGGCGTATTGCATCACCACGTCCATGGCGTTGGCCTCGTTCTGCGGCAGGGGGACGCCCTGCGGGGGAGAGCGGGGGGGTTGGGAGACCGGACTCCTGGGTTCTCTCCCCAGCTCTGGGAGGGGAGTGGGGTCAGGTGGTTAGAACGGGGTGGGGCTGGGAGCCAGGACTCCTGGGTTCTCTCCCCAGCTCTGGGGACCCCCAGACTCACCGTGCTGCCAGCGAAGCCGGGGTGGTTCCATCCGAGCACCGAGTAGCCGGCTGGGAGGGAGAAGCAGGGAGGGGGTTAACGTGGGGCCAAGCGCAGCATGGACAGAACCCACTGGGCAGATGCCAGAGAGATCATCGGTTGCAACAAAGTGTGGGGAGCTGATGGGCAGTTCCACTGCTGAGTATGGGGGGGCACAACTCACCCCCTGGTATCCTGCAGTTTAGGACAACCTGTGCCCCCCAAACTGGAGTGCCCTAGGGCAGACAGAAGGGTGGCAGCCCCAACCCCCTCCCCAAATAGAAATGGATCCTTCCCAATGAACCCCTATCCCACGCAGAGAAATGGATTGGGCCAAAGAAAGGTTACCTGATTCCTGCACCCCCATCCTGCACAGTGATATGGGTTAGTCCAACTAGGACCATCCCAAGGAAAAGTGGATTGGCCCAAATGGGGCTGCCCTAACCTGTCGCCCCACATACAAAAAAATGGATGAGTCCAAAAGCCAACCCTCTATCCCAAAGCACAGGAATGGGCTAATCCAAAGGGAGACACCCCCCCACCCCAGTCTCCACCCCCATCCAGAGCAGGTAGCTTGGTCCAAAAGCAGTGCCTCCCCCCCACCCCGATGCATAGAAGTTGATTGGTCCAAGCAGAGCTGTGCCCCACTCCTGCCAAAGGGATCGGATCCTACCCAAGTGGAAAGGGGGGAAGATCCCCAGTGATGCTGGATCATACCATCCAGGGGGGTGGGCAGGCAGCCGACCTCATAGAATCCAGCGTTGCCTTCGCAGCAGATCACCTGGGGGTGGGTGGGGGACACAGAGGGGACAATGAGGGTCCCGGCTGAACCCCAACTTGGGCACATCCATTCGGCCTCCCTAAAATCAGATACAGGATCTCCCCCCCCCCCCCCCCAGGACCCATCGTAAGTTGCTGCAGCATCGCCATGCGGCTGTTCTCCAGCCGCTCCGCCCCAGAGTCAGCTGCATTTTGGTGGGGAGGAAGTTGCCCCTATGTATTAAAATACTCCGTGGCTTCAGTTCCATTTCAGGCCAGCGCAGGGAGTCCTGTCCTTGGCCAGGGGACTGTTTTCAAGTTGTTCCCCCACCCTCCTGGTTGGCAGGAGGGGGCATTATGAGCGCAGCGCGAAGCCGGGCCCCTCCCTTGGGGTGGGTGAGGTGGCTCAGCCTGGTCAAATTTGGACCCCAGCTGGGCATTGTGTCCTTACGCACCGAGGAGGCAGCGCTGGGAACAGAGCTGCTACGGACACTGTCGTCCGGGAGGCAGGAAACCGTTACACTGAGGGAGAGGCCCCCGAACGCCCCTGGCCAGTGCCAAGTGGGGGCCCCCCAATCCTCACTGGCCGGCGCCAAGCGGCTGGCGCTGCCTCCAGCCCACGGGGCCCCGATTGCCCTGTGATCGGCTCTTTCGTTATGAATTATTGGCACTTTATACCATCAGCCATCTGCCCGGCACTGCGCCACCTCCCGCTCGATCCGCCCCGCTACCAGGACGGGGTTCGCCCCTTCGTCATGGGGAGTGCCTGGGCCGTGGATTTGTCCCCCCAGAGTCCCTGCTTTCCGGATCCAGACCCCCACCCCGTCAGCGCGACCCACGTCCCGGCTGGACCGAGCCCCTGCCGCCAAGTGGAGAAATGCTCACCAGTTTCTTGCCGTGGGGCTCGGAGCTTTCCCGACGGTCCACAAACATCGTGTCAATCTCGTTGCCATCGCAGGCTAACAGCTTGGCTCGTTTCCCATTGTACTGGGCCGCCGGGGGAGAGATTGGTGCGGGGTTAAACAGGAAACCCAGGACTCCTGGGTTCTCTCCTCAGCTTGGGGAGGGGAGTGGGGCCTAGTGGGTTAGAGCGGGGGGGCTGGGGGTGGGGGGGGCTGGGAGCCAGGACTCCTGGGTTCTCTCCCCAGCTTGGGGAAGTGAGTGGGGCCTAGTGGGTTAGAGCGGGGGGGGGGGGGGGGGAGGCTGGGAGCCAGGACTCCTGGGTTCTCTCCCCAGCCGCATCCTGTACCTCCTGGACTCACCTCCTCCACCAGGCGGGCCTGGCCCTGCAGCAGCATGGGCATGACGGCTTTCTGCAGCAGGTAGACGGAGCCGGGATACAGCATCCTGCGCCCGAACGTGTGCGCCACGATGTAGCTGGGGGGGCAGAGGGAGGCGGTAGGTGGGGATGGCGCTGTTCCCCTGCCCCTCCCTTGGAAGACAATCCACCCTGCCTCCCTCCCCCCCACATCCATGAGATCTGCCCCCCACCATCCAGGAGATCCATTTATGGTCAGGGATGAAAATCACATGATTGTCCCTCCCCAGCCAATCAGCATCTGGGATCCACAGGTCCCATGTCCCACTTACCCTCAGCCAATAGGCAGCAAGAGGCACTCCAGCCAATCAGAAGGCAGGATTCCACCCCCTCCCCCAGCCAGAAGCCGCGGGGTTGGACCCCTAGCCAATCAGTAGCCAGGATCCCCTCAGCATTCCAAGCCCCACTCACCAGCCCTCCGCCAATCAGCATCCTTCCCTCTCAGCATTCCAGAACCCCCGTGCCCTCCTATCCCTGTGGCCAATCAGCAGACAGGACCCCTCCATCAACATTCCAAAGCCACCTCCCCCTCCACTGGCTGACCAATCAGCATCCAGGAGATGCTCCTAATGTTCCAGTTCCTCCCATCCCGTCTGGCCAATCAGCACCAAGGAGTCCTCTCTGCCCTCCCACATCTCCCATGATGCCCTGGTGCTGACGCCATGACTCCCATAATGCTTTGGGTCTCCCCGGCTTCTAGGAACCCCTCCAAGCATTCTGCACCCCTCCTTCCAGCCAATGGGAACCCAGAATCCAGCTAAGCCCCTCCCCTGAGTGCCAGGGGGCAGAGCTTACCTGGCGATCTGGCAGGGCAGCTTCTTGATGGCATGGAGGAAGCCGTTGGCCGCGCTCCGATGTTTGGGCTCCGGCTGCATCAGCGAGACGCCCCGGGAGTCTGACCTGCAGGGCAGCAAACAAGGGGCTTACAGCGGGGGCCGGGAGCCAGGACGCCTGGGTTCTCTCCCGGCTCTGGGAGGGGAGTGGGGGATAGTGGTTAGAGCGGGGAGGATGGGAGCCAGGACTCCTGGGCTCTCTCTCTGCACCCACCGGCTAGTGACCTCGTCCCAGCGGAAGTCCACGGGCCAGCTCCTGAAGTCGAAGTTGTAGCTGGCGAGTTTCTTCTGCAGCACGGAGAGAGAGAGAGAGAGAGAGAGAGGGAAAGGAAGGAGGGTGAGACGAACCTAGAGAGAGCGACGGAGGGGTGTGTGGAGACTCCCCGCCCCTCCCCTCCCCCCCCGGCTAGAATGGGTCATTCCAGCCCCCCACCCCCATGGCAGAGTGAGCAGCATGTCGGCATCCCCTGCTGGCCGGGGGCTGCTCCGGCAGGTGAGTTCAACCCCAGTGTGGCAAGGGAGGGGAACCGAGCACCATGGGAGGCACAACGCTGAGGGGCTGGGCCACCAGCATCCTGGGAAACGGGCTGGCACCGAGGGAAGCCACAGGCACCATGGGAGATGGGAAACGGCACCGGGGGAAGGGGCAGCAAGGCATCGTGGGAGATATAGGCAGGGCTGGCCCCTGAGCATCATGGGAGACTATGGGAGGAGGGCTGCATTGTTTTCCCCCGGTCGTAGGGAGAGGGAGAGGTCGGGGTCCCCCCCCCACCCCCTTCACCTTGATTTCTGGGGTGCCGAGGCGGTGGCTATCTTCCAGGATGGTGATGAACTGGATGTACTGGGGGTTGGTCCAGCGCCCGATGCCTGCAACAGAGACACGGAATTAGAGACGTCTGGCATATCCAGGAATCCTGGCTCCCAGACCCCGCGATCTAACTGCTAGCCCCCACTCCCCTCCCACAGCCGGGGAGAGAACTCAGGAGTCCAGGCTACAGCCCCCACCTGCTCTAACCCACTAGACCCCACTCCCCTCTCAGAGCCAGGGAGAGAACCCAGGAGTCCTGGCTCCCAGCCCCCTCCCCCCCACTCTAACCACCAGCCCCCACTCCTCACCTCTCAGGCAGGCGACCCCGGCCAAAAGGAGCAGCATGGTCCCAGCGTAGTGCGAGAAAGGAACCACCTTCGACAGGGTCAGGTATCCTGCGGGGGGGTTGAGAGCCAGGGTTCAGTGGGCACCCAAGCTGGGCCCCCAGGGAGGAAATCAGCCTGGAGTGATGCAGCTGGGGAATGACTGCACATAACACTGCACAGGGACGGCTTGCCCAGCACTGAGATGCAACCACCTCTGGGGTGGGGCAGCTGGGGAACAGCCGCATGTAACGCTGCACTGAGATGGCTCACTTGGCGTGAGATGCAGCCAGCTATGGGGCGGGGTCTGGCAGTAGCCCAACGACATAACTCCATTTGGGACAGGAAGTGAAGGGGAAATCACAGCTATGAAGATAACTGCAGGGTGGGATGTTTAAGGCAGGCACAATTGGGAATTGAGCAAGGGCCAGAGGAGAGCGCCCCCGGCTGAAACCCCCAGCCCGGTTCCCAGCAGCACAGCACCCCCTAGCACTGCCCTGGGGCCAGCCCTGACAGCCGGGGAGAGTGCCCCTGGCTGACCCCCGCCAGCCCCACACCTGGCAGCGCAGCACCCCTTACCTTTTCGGTACAAGTAGAACATAGCCAGGGGGGAAGTGTAATAGGAAATAGACCAAAGCACTGACGCCTGCAAGGAACAGAAGAGAGGGTCGGTAGGATGATACAGCCAACAAAACCCACCCCCAGGATACCTGGGTTCTATCCCCAGCTCCAGCAGGGATGTGGGGTGTAGTGGTTAAAGCAGGGGGGCTGTGAGCCAGAACTCCTGGGCTCTATCCCAGCTCCAGCAGGGGTGTGGGGTGTAGTGGTTAGAGCGGGGGGCTGGGAGCCAGGACTCCTGGGTTCTATCCCAGTTGTTGCAGGGAGCGGGTTGGGGCTCACCTCAGGGCAGGGCCTGCAGGCAGCCGCAGGGCTGGAGTATCTAACCCAGCCAGGACCCGTGGGACGGGATTAGAGACAAACATGTTTTCGCTGCACGAAGTGAGTCATTGCTTCCCTCTGGGGCAGGTTATGGAGGAGTGAGAGGGACCCGGGGGGGTGGGGAGTGCAGGGAGTGGGGTCTAGTTGTTACCGCGGGGGCTGGGAGCCAGGACGCCTGGGTTCCACTGAATGACCCAGCCCCGAAGGCGCAGGGGGACTCACCAAGGCCAGGATGCTGTCAGCATGTTTCTCCAGCGTCCGCGGCTGGTAGTACGACTCCTGGTGGGAGAGACCCCACGTCATTTCAAGCACCCTGGGGGTCCCTTTGAGCCCCTGGAGGTTCGGGTGACCGGCAGGGCATGGGGGAAACTGGGAGTTAAGCCTCCAAGTTAGATGGGGGAAAACCCAGACAGATCCCCATCCTGCCACCAAGGAGCCAACAGGGTGTTACGGGTTGGGAGAGGGGGCATGTACCACAGGGCTGGAATCAGTCAATGTGGGACCCATGGGGGCGAGAGAGGCAGCAACACCACGCCAACCTGGACCACCCATCGAAGGACATGGTGACCATTTTGGTGAGGTCACATGGGGGGGGGGGTCATGCCAACCCAATGCCTCCTGAGCGACAAGGCGGCGGCCATACTGGAGGCACGCCAACATGGCGGCTCAGGGAGGGGGAAGCAGCAGCAGTAGCCATTTTGGAGTAACGCCAACCTGGCACGGTGGGGGTATGTCAGCCATTTTGGTGACGCCATGCTGGAACTGGGCCAACCTCGTGCCTCTGCGGTGGACACACAGCAGCCATTTTGGTGACAGCGTTTTGCAGTCAGGCCAACTTGGGCCTCAGGGATGGGGCCATGGCAGCCATTTTTTTTTACATCACACGGGAGTCACGCCAACCTGGCACCTCTGGGGGATGGCATCATGGTGGCCATTTTGAGCAAGGCCACACACAGGAGTCACGCCAACTGCTGGGGGATGGCAACAGGGTGAGAATGGGAGTCAAGGTAAGGGGGATATTTATGTTTGGGGGGCTGGGAGATATCAGATAGCGGAAAGGGGTAAGATGCCCCCTTGGTACTCTCCTCCCCCCATTTCCTATAATAGTCTGTCCCAGGTGGATATTAATACCCTAAGGTCTGGAAGATACCATGCCGGATAATGGGGGGAACTGGATTTCTTCAAGTACCATACACAGTGGACTGACCTGTTGGGATATCAATACACTAGAGCCTAGGAGAGGCCCTGTACACCCATCTTCCTACTGAGTGGTCTCTCCTGAGTGGGTGAAAACATCATTACCTCAAAGGCTAGCAGCTACCATATCAAGTGAAAGAGCGTGGCACCCCCCCATGTCCTACAATGGTTTTTCCAAGGGAGTATCAATAGCCACGGGGTTTGGACGATACCATTGGATAATGGGGGGGAAGGTCCAACTCTTTGTGACCCCCCCAATTTCCTACAATGGTCTCCCCCAAAAGGGGGTGCCTGTCAATACCATATTGCAGAATGGAAAGGAAAGGGGTTCAGCTCACCCCGCTCCTTGTGCTACAATGGTCTCTCCCAAGGGAGGGGTACCAATCCCCTGGGGATACCATGCTGGATAACGGGGAGCAGCCCAGAAGACCAACCCCCCCTCATGTTCCATTATGGTATCGCCCAGAGGGGATATCAAGATCCTGGGGCTCAGAACATTCCATGATGGACAATGGGGAGCTGCCCCCTTTCCCCGCCATGGTCTTTCCCAGGCCCCCATAGAGATAACGGGAGCCCGGGCGATACCATTGTCTCCCGCGGGGAGAGGAGGCGGACTCACCCAAGAACCATCCTGGGCCCCCTCGGCTGCCTCATCCCCGTCTCGGGAGGGCCTGGCCGGCCCCCGGTCCCGATAGACCCGGTACAGCCGCGGCCCCAGCACACAGCTCAGCAGCTTCGCCATCTTGGCCCGGACCAAAGCCGGGGGCCGGGTGGACGAGGGGGGCGGGGGGATTAACTCCACTTCCGGGTTCTCTACAGGAGCCCGCGGCGGACAGACTTAACCAGGGGATTTCAGAACGCTTCCCTCTGGGAGACGGATCTTAAAGGGACAAGCGGCCGTTTTCTCGTCCCCCCTCCCCCCGCTCTTAAAGGGACAGGCGTCCATTTCCCCCTTCCCTCTCCCCCTCAAATTTAGTCCTGTGGTGGGGGACGAAAGGGGGTGTTGCCACGACTACGGCCTGGGTCGCACCAGCCTGGCACCTCCAGGGTGGGGACGCAGCGGCCATGTTGGGAGTAATACCAACTCTGGGCAGCCATTTTGGTGCCAGCATAGGGGGATGGCGGGCAGGGGTCACGCCAACTGGATGGGGGCCTGGCAGCCGTTTTGGAGGTGGCGTCAACTGGCCGCTGGGGTGGGGACACAGTGGCCATTTTAGAGCGGCTGTATTGGTCTCATGCCAACTTGGCGGCTCTGAGTTGGGGGATGCGGCGGCCATGTTGGTATCGCCATGTTGGAGCTATACCAAGATGGCGTCTTTGGGATGTGTCGGCCATTGGTCTCATGCCAACTTGGCGTCTCTGAGCCGATGATGTGGCGGCCATCTTGGTATTGCCACACTGGAGCTATGCCAAGATGGCGTCTCTGGGAGGTGCTGGCCCTTTAGGAGCCATCGTATTGGAGTTAGGCCAAGATGGCATCTCTGGGATGTGTCGGCCATGTTGGTATCGCCATATTGGGGTTACGCCAAGTTAGTTTCTCTGGGATGCGTTGGCCGTTATGGGTCTCCTGCCAACTCAGCATCTCTTCGGTGGGGACGTGGGCGGCCATGTTGATGTCACCATATTGGAGCGAAGCCAGGTTGGCGTCTCTTGAGATCTGGTGGCCATGTTGGTGTTGCTCTGTTGGGCTCATGCCCACTCAATAGCTTTGGGTTCAGGATGTGGTGGCCATTTTGGTGTCGGCAGGCGGAAATCTCCGGAACATGGCAGCCATATCGGTGGCACCATATTGAAGTCACACCAATTTTCTAGCTCCAAAGAGGGTTCACGGTGGACGTTTTGCCGCGCTGACGTGCGACCGTCTCTGGGGTGGGGCAGCTGTTTATACAGGGATTCTCTCCCCCGGCGCTGAGATGCAGCCATCTCTGGGGTGGATCACACCACTCCCCTTTCCCTCTCTCTCACGCCCCCTTCCCACTCCTACGCTGCTGCTGTACGTCCCTGATAAGCCGGCCACCAAACCCCCAAGTCACTCCGGAGACAGCTACGTCCGGCTCTATTTCGGTCTCTTCCTCCTTGGGTCTTGGAGATAGAGTGCCAAGGTGGTGCCCCACAGAAGGACCCCGGCATTCGGGGCATCATGACCCCCATCTGGATCTTACTCCTTCTCCAGCTGCAACTCACCAGAGAGGAAGGTAAAAACCTGCTTTTTATTGGCCACCCCAGACTGCATCACAGGGCCGGGAGAGGGGTCCCTGTATAAACAGCCGCCCCACCCCAGAGGTGGCTGCATCTCAGCGCCCGGTGAGGGGTCCCTGTGTAAATAGCTGCCCCACCCCAGAGTCAGTGGCATCTCAGTGACAGGAAATCTAACCCCTGTGAATCCCCCTCCCCGCAGATGCCTACGTCCAGAAGGGGCAGGACCGGGAGCTCCCTTGCGGCCTGGTCGAGTCTCTCCCGGGCACGGAAGAGGTGACGTGGTCCTACAATGCTGGTGTTCCTGGGTCCTCGTCAGTGCCATTATTCCGGGGCGCGGCGGGTCAGGCCCAGAAGGAGACGGAGGCCAGGGAGCGGCTCTCCGTGTTCCGCAACCACTCCCTGTACCTGCGGGGGGCCGAGGACGGGGACACGGGGACCTACTGGTGTTCGGTGCAGGGAGCCACCCGCAACACCTACCACCTGAATGTTGTCACAGGTGGGTCGCGGCTGGCGCCCCCTAGAGGGGATAGGCCCTGTGCCCCATTCCCACCCCCCTGAGCCAGCCAGTCCCCGTCCTGGGGCCGGATGGGAGCCGGCACCCCCTAGAGGGGACAGGCCCCTGCCCCATTCCCACCCCCCTGAGCCAGCCAGTCCCCGTCCTGGGGCTGGATGGGAGCCGGCACCCCCGAGAGGGGACAGGCCCCTGCCCCATTCCCACCTCCCTGAGCCAGCCAGTCCCCGTCCTGGGGCTGGATGGGAGCCGGCACCCCCGAGAGGGGACAGGCCCCTGCCCCATTCCCCACCCCATTGCCTAACTGTCCCTGCAGGGACCCAGATGGCGCTGACGACCGGCCACACCAACATGACCTGCCACCAGTTCTCCTGCGCGATCTTGGACCGGCAGGCGCTGCCGGCGGTGACATGGCGGGTCGACGGGCAGCGGGCGCAGGACAGCGACGGGCAGGGCCGGCACCTCGTCTTCTCGGGCTCGCGGGCGGCGCTGCTCCAGGCCTGCTGGAACACGAGCGACCAGGGGGCCAGGAAGAAGAAAAAACGGGTCAAGTGTGAGGTGAACGGCCTGCAGGTCACCTTCAACCTCGCCGGTAGGGATGGGGCCAGGACACTGGGGTTCTCTGGGTAGGGAGTGGGGGAGGGGGGGGCTGGGAGCCAGGACTCCTGGGTTCTCTCCCCAGCTCTGGGAGGGGAGTGGGGTCTGGTAGGTTAGAGCAGGGGGGGCTGGGAGCCAGGATTCCTGGGTTCTCTCCCCGGCTCTGGGAGGGGAGTGGGGTCTGGTAGGTTAGAGCAGGGGGGGCTGGGAGCCAGGATTCCTGGGTTCTCTCCCCAGCTCTGGGAGGGGAGTGGGGTCTGGTAGGTTAGAGCAGGGGGGGCTGGGAGCCAGGATTCCTGGGTTCTCTCCCCGGCTCTGGGAGGGGAGTGGGGTCTGGTAGGTTAGAGCGGGGGGGCTGGGAGCCAGGACTCCTGGGTTTTCTCCCCAGCTTTGGGAGGGGAGTGGGGTCTCGTGGTTAGAGCAGGGGGGGCTGGGAGCCAGGACTCCGGGGTTCTGTTCCTCACTCACCCCTTGTGTTTTTCCCGGGCGATGGGAGCAGGGAAGGACCCCCCTGCCCCCAACATGGGGGGACCCGCCTGTAGCTCCGCCTGGATCCCCCTGGCCGTGTGCGCAGCGCTGGAGTTCCTGCTCCTCCTTGCCTTGGGGGCGGCGCTGTGGAGGCGGGGGCAGCTGGACCGGAGGTAAGTACTGGTGGGGAGCGGGGAGTGGGGTCTGATGGGTTAGAGCAGGGGGGCTGGGAGCCAGGACTCCTGGGTTCTCTCTCCGGCTCTGGGAGGGGAGCGGGGGCTAGTGGTTAGAGCAGGGGGGCTGGGAGCCAGGACTCCTGAGTTCTCGCCCCGGCTCTGGGAGGGGAGTGGGGGCTAGTGGTTAGAGCAGGGGGGGCTGGGAGCCAGGACTCCTGGGTTCTCTCTCCGGCTCTGGGAGGGGAGCGGGGGCTAGTGGTTAGAGCAGGGGGGGCTGGGAGCCAGGACTCCTGAGTTCTCGCCCCGGCTCTGGGAGGGGAGTGGGGTCCAGTGATTAGAGGGGGGGGGGCTGGGCACCAGGACCCCTGGGTCCCATCCCTGAAGCTCAGTAGGGAGGCCCCCACTCACTCGTTCCCCAATTCTCTCTCTGCAGGTCACACCTGGACGACCTTCCCGCCAACACCCAGCCAGGTAGGTGCCCCACTACGGATCTGTGGGGCCGCTGGGGCTAGGGGCAGCAGCCAGCCTTCGCCCCTACCCCATTGTGGGGTGGGGGGCAGGGCTGTGTCTGCCTTCATTCAAGGGCCTGGGGGAGAAGGGATTTCTCTCCCCCCAACCCCAGGAGCTCCCATCAATTCTCATGCGGTTTCTCTCCTGTCTCTTATTCCAGACCCTCCCGGACCCAAATCCCAGGCGCAGCTGTATGAGAACGTGGGGCTGGGCTGGGACACGCAGGTGGGGAGCCGGCGCCCCCTGGGGGGGACAGGCCCTGTGCCCCATTCCCTGCCCCCCATAGCCAGCCAGTCCCTGCCCAGGGGACGGATGGGAGCTGGCGCCCCCTAGAGGGGACAAGCCCCTGCCCCATTCCCCACCCCCCTGAGCCAGCCAGTCCCTGCCCTGGGGCCGGATGGGAGCCGGCGCCTCCTAGAGGGGACAGACCCCTGCCCCATTCCCCGCCCCCCTGAGCCAGCCAGTCTCTGGCCTGGGGCAGGATGGGAGCCGGTGTCCCCTAGAGGGGACAGGCCCCTGCCCCATTCCCCGCCCCCCGAGCCAGCCAGTCCCTGCCCTGGGGCCGGATGGGAGCCGCCCCCCCCTAGAGGGGACAGACCCCTGCCCCATTCCCTGTCCCCTGAGCCAGCCAGTCCCTGCCCTGGGGCGGGATGGGAGCCGGCGCCCCCTAGAGGGGACAGGCCCCTACCCCATTCCCCGCCCCCCTGAGCCAGCCAGTCCCTGCCCTGGGGCCAGATGGGAGCCAGCGCCCCCTAGAGGGGACAGACCCTTGCCCCATTCCCCGCCCCCCTGAGCCAGCCAGTCTCTGGCCTGGGGCAGGATGGGAGCCGGTGTCCCCTAGAGGGGACAGGCCCCTGCCCCATTCCCCGCCCCCTGAGCCAGCCAGTCCCTGCCCTGGGGCCGGATGGGAGCCAGCGCCCCCTAGAGGGGACAGACCCCTGCCCCATTCCCCACCCCCTGAGCCAGCCCCGTTTCAGGGGTGTCTGTGGGCTCCTGTCATCCCAGCAGGGGGCACTGATCTTGTCCAGCCATGATGGCCCCGTCAACCCCTGTGGAGCGACCCCCGCCCCTCGAGCTCTGTGTCGGGGTCCGGGCGGGGCCGAGCCGCGTGTCAACACCCAGCGCCCCCCACAGGGCGGGTCGGAGGCTCCCTGAGGCCACCAGGGGCTTTCCAAGGGGAAGAGCTGGAAGAGGAACCCAGACGTCCGGCCCTCCGCCTTCCCCGCCCCATGGGGGCTGGGGTGACAGATGGGGACTGGGCGGTTTGGGGGGGTTTGGAGTGGAGAATAAAGGAGAATGGAGCAGAGTTTGTGATGGGAGTGTGGGGCTGAGAGAGAGAACACACAACCACATACATCCAACCACAACCGCACAAACAGAAGCAGACGCGATCACAAATGCACGCACACAACCACATGCACGCACACTCCCTACCAAAACCACACACACACAGCCACCCAACCACAACCGCACGCACAGACTCAGACGTAATCTCATACACACACACGCACAACTATGCACACACACACGCCGAAAATCAGACACAATAACACAATCACAATCACAGACACACACAGACCTAGACTCAGGCACAATCACACAGATCCACACACACACAACCACGCATGCACATACACACAGAACAAGAGTCAGACACAATCACACACATACACAACCATGCACACACACACAGAAAACCAGACATAATAACAGTCACACACACACACACACAACAACATAATCCTCACAGACACACACGCACAGGAACAGACACAGACACAATAACATAGTCGCACACACAGAAAACCAGACACACACACACACAAAACTCATAACACAATCACAACCACAGAGAACCCCCCACAATCAAACAAACACACACACACATAACCCCCCCCACACACAATAACACAAACACACACACAGAGGACATAAGAACGGCCAGACTGGGTCAGACCAATGGTCTATCCAGCCCAGTATCCTGTCTACCAACAATGGCCAATGCCAGGTGCCCCAGAGGGAATGAACAGAACAGGGAATCATCAAGTGATCCAGCCCCTGTCACCCATTCCCAGCTTCTGGCAAACAGAGGCTGGGGCCACCATCCCTGCCCAGCCTGGCTAATAGCCATTGATGGACCTATCCTCCAGGAATTGATCTAGCTCCCTTTTGAACCCCATTATAGTCTTAGCCTCCACAACATCCTCTGACAAGGAGTTCCACAGGTTAACAGTGTGTTGCGTGAAAAAATACTTTCTTGTGTTTGTTTTAAACCTGCTGCCTAGTCATTTCATTTGGTGGCCCCTAGTTTTTGTGTGATGAGAAGAAGTAAATAACACTTCCTTATTCACTTTCTCCACACCAGGCATGATTTTATAAACCTCTAGCTTATCCCCCTTAGTCATCTGTTTTCCAAGCTGTAAAGTTCCAATCTCATTCATCTCTCCTCATACGGCAGCCGTTCCACACCCCTCAGCAGTTTTGTTGCCCTTTTCTGAACCTTTTCCAATTCCAATCGATCTTTGTTGAGCTGGGGCGACCACATCTGCACGCAGTGTTCAAGGTGTGGGCATCCCATGCGTTTATATAGCGGCAACATGATATTTTCTGTCTTATTCGCTCTCCCTTTCTTGATGATTCCCAACATGCTGTTCTGCTTCTTTGACCCCGCTGCGCATTGAGTGGATGAGTTCAGAGAACTCTCCACAGTGACTCCAGGATCTTTCTTGAGTGGGAACAACTCATTTAGACCCCGTCATTGTATATGTCTAGTTGGGATTGTGTTTTCCAGTGTGCATTACTTTGCATTTATCAACACTGAATTTCATCTGCCATTTGGTTGCCCAGTCACCCAGTTTTGTGAGATCCTTTTGTAGCTCTTCGCAGTCTGCCTGGGACTGAACTATCTTGAGTGGTTTTGTATCGTCTGCAAATTTTGGCCTCTCTGTTTACCCCTTTTTCCAGATCGTTTATGAATATGTTAAATAGGACTGGGGCCAGTACAGATCCCTGGGGGACAGAACTGCCACAATCACAATCACACACACACACACAGCTCTCCCAATAACGCAATCACACATCACACACACTGACAGAGAACCCCCCAATAACACAATCACACACCACACACACTGACAGAGAACCCCCCACAATAACACAATCACACACCACACACACTGACAGAGAACCCCCCACAATAACACAATCATACACCCACAATAAAACAGACATACAGAAAAGTAGCTACACCGAGAGCAAGACAGAAACACACAACACAATCACACAGACACAAAGTTACACACAACAACATAGTCACACACACAGAGAATCACAAACACACACAGAAATGCACATATACACAATAAAACAACCCCCCCACACCTATAACTATGCAGCAAAACCAACACAGAAACCCAGCTACACACAACACAATTACACACACACTTACACTACTACACCCAATGACACCCACACAAAACCCCAGCCCCACCTGTGACAGACGCGGCCACACAACACAGCCGCACCGTGCCCTGCTCCGCACGCACACCCTGTGCACCCCCCCCCCACACACCTGCACTGTGCCCTGCCCCCCACGCGCCGCCAGGGGGCTGCGGTTTGGGAACAAAGTCACAACTGCTGGCGATCGGAGCCGAGACAGGATTTATTCTGGACGCGTTTCAGGAGAACAAATACACACCACACACAACACAACCGCACTGTGTCCTGGTCCACAATTTCACAGCACACACAGCACAAATTCACCGGTACACAGGCACACTGCGTCACTGCGCCCGGCTCCACAATCTCACCCCCCAGCACCCAGCCCCACCTGCTGCCGAGCTCCCAGCCTGTCTGCTCACGCCCGGCTCTGGGCGCTAACTCCGTGTGCAGCACGGGGAATTTCTGATCACCCGCACATACGCCCAGTGCGAACACCACAACAACAGAGCTCTGAGTCATGCCCCAGCCACAGGCCTTGTGTGTCTCAGCTCCAACCCACAGGGCATTTCAGAGAGCTGGGAATGGGGGGAGCCCAGGGCTGGGGTAGCAGGGGCTGCGGGTCGGGAGTGAGGGGCACCGGTAGAGCTGGGGGGGCAGGGCTGGGCTGGCAGGGGCTGCGGGTCGGGAGTGAGGGGCACCGGCAGAGCTGGGGGGGGGGGCAGGGCTGGACTGGCAGGGGCTGCGGGTCGGGAGTGAGGGGCACCGGCAGAGCTGTGGGGGGCAGGGCTGGGTTAGCAGGGACTGCGGGTCGGGAATGAGGGGCACCGGCAGGGCTGGGGGGAGGGAGGGGAGGGCTGGGCTGGCAGGGGCTGCGGGTCAGGAGTGAGGGGCACCGGCAGAGCTGGGGGGGGGCAGGGCTGGGCTAGCAGGGGCTGCGGGTCGGGAGGGAGGGAGGAAGAAAGTCACAACTGCTGGGCGATCGGAGCCGAGACAAGATTTATTCTGGACACATTTCAGGAGAACATGAGCAGAGGAAGCCGAGGCGCTGATCCTGCCCGCGCCAGCAGGGGGCAGCACCAAGCTGCTGTGCCGTTGTGTGGGGGCAATACAACGCTCCTGGCCCCTTCTAGCCCCTGCCCAACCTCTGTCGGCATTGGGATGAAAAGCAGAGTCCTCCCCCGAGCACCCTCCAGGTGATCATTGCCCCGATGCCAGCCCTGCAGCCAGGCGAAGATGTGGGGCCAGGTGTGGGCAAGGCTGGCGAGCAGAAGTGCTGCCCCCAGGTGCCGGCGGGGCCGGTGCGGAAGGCAGTGAATATCTGGCACCAGATGTCTGTAGTGCCAGTGAGCATGAGGGGGGGAAGGCAGAGGGAGGAATACAGAGGCCTGGACAGCTGGAGCCAGGGCATCTGACCCCAGCTGCAGCCCCCGCAGATCCCACCGCTGCCACCAATGGGGCATTGGCAGCTGCAGCGAGGGGGCTCAAGGCAGGGGACGGTGCCGCAGCGCCCCATTCTTAAAGGTACATTTGTCCACAGGCTGCGGCTCCCTCATTGACAGTCCTGTGTCATCGGGAGCCGGCAGGGACAGGTGGGAAATTCAGCTGCTCGCCTTGGATTTTTTTTGCGGGGGGGCGGGGTTACATAAAAATGGCAGCATGCCAGCTGGGGCGGGTTTGGAGGCTGGAGACTGCAGCAATGGGTAGCTTATCAGACCGAGAGTGAGACTTGACAAAAAGAAACAGAATGAACGAGTGAAAAAGTTCAGGGGGCCACCACGAAAGAATGGGGGATATATTTTCCTTCTCCGGACAGACCCCGAGGGTCTTTCCCCTTCGTCCCCAGGTTATAATGATTTAAGACGACCAAGAAAAGGCCAAAGATTGGGTCTCACCTCTGGCTAACAAGTGCCCCTTTAAGAAGAAAAGGGGCAGGGCTATTTAAAGGCAAGGTCAGATGGATTTTTTTTGCCCCCCAACAGAAATTATTTCCTCTTCTCTCCCGGCTTCTAGAGCAGGGATTAGAGGCCCCGGGCGAGCCAGGCCCCCAGCATGGCCAGCCCTGCGGCCAGGGAGAGCTGGGCCCCGGCGCCCGCGGCCGAGTTGCAGAATTCGCCCTCGCAGCACTCGTAGGAGGTGCTGTAGGTGATGCCCGCGAAGGACGAGGTGTCGTTGGTGTGGCATTTCCCCTTGTCAACGCAGTTCTTCTTCATGATCAGCTTGTGGCCGGCTGTGGGGAGAGAGCGAGAAAGAGGGAATGAGACAGAGAGAAATGCAGAGGGCCAGAGAACGAGGGGACACGAGAGAAACGGAAGAGGAGAGAGGATGAGGAACTGGAAGAGGGAGCTGGCGAGGAGGAAGGGGTGTTACCTGCACGGCCCCGGATGATAGCGCAGAGCTGGTCGTCCTTGCAGGTGACGGTGGTGGTGTGGCAGGGGATGCCAAATACGGTGAAGTCGCATTTCAGGCACTGCAGGGCTGCTCCTGGGAACAGAGCGAGAAAGGATGAGACCAAGTCTATCTCCTTTTGGGGCTATTGGGGAGGGTGCAATGATCAGATTTACTAGCATTGGTGGCAGCGGTGGGATAGATAACAACAGTTTTATATTTAGCCCTGCCCCTGTAAAAACAGCTCAATTCTGGAATTCACACGCATCCTGATATGAGTACTCCAATTATTTTCACCCAACACACAGGAGTTACACAAAAACACTGAGATGCACAACAACACAGTTGTATAGACACAGACAATACCCAAGCACAATGCTGCACACCACACAAACACAGGGCTAGCCTTACAAAGCGAGGTGTGTGTGCACATTGGAAGCGACACAGGTTCACTCAACAGCCATCCGAAACATGACACAAACACACAAAATACACAGCTGTAAACCAACCACAGACACCCGCAAAAACACGCCAAGAAGGACACACCCACATAATACAAACATGGGCCCACAAAACCCCACCAGCACAAACAAAACACAAAAGCACACAAATACAAATGAGGCACAAACACAGGCACGCCAAACACGACGACACATACACAAACCCATGGGGACGTGCCACAAAGAACCAGTGCAGCACACACAACACAAAGCCAGGCACACACACAACACAACAGCACACAAAACACACCCGTGAAAAGCTGGGTGTGTTTTGGCAAGCGAGATTTCAAACCACGGGAAAAACAACCAAGCCTGGAAAATTGGACTCAAGGCCAAACCAAATCCAAATGCCTTTCCCGTGTGTCAGGCGGGTGTGTGTCCCTGCTGGTGTGTGTCCGCTGCACAGAAATTCCCTTGCTCGCTGGGCTCTGGGTCCCCCCAGCTCCTGAGCCCGGGCCGAGGACAAGAGATCTCCCAGCTGCCCCCTTGGAGGGGAAATGGCAGGGGTGGGCGACCCGAGCAGAGCTTGGTGTGTGCCCTGGACTGGTGAGGAAGCAGGAAAACAGCCCCCCCCCCCCGCCCTATTTCCAAACTGTAGGTTGAAGAAAGGGAATTGTCTGCTGGAAAAGAACCCAGGAGTCCTGGCTTCCCTGCCCGGTCTAACCACTACACCCCAACCCACTGCTAGAGCCGGGGAGAGAACCCAGGAGTCCAGGCTCCCAGCCCCCCCGCTCTAATCACTAGACCCCATGCCCCTCCCAGAGCCAGGGAAAGAACCCCGGAGTCGTGGCTTCCAGCCCCGCTGCTCTAACCACTAGATCCCACTCTGCTCCCAGAGCCAGGGAGAGAACCCAGGAGTCCTGGCTCCCAGCCTGCCCCCCCATCCTACTAAAGTCCCTCTCCTGGGAGTGCAACAACTGGGCGGGTGGAACAATTTTTAAAGGCAGGTTTAATCAGGGTTGCGGGTGAGTCTGTTGGGTGGGGCACGACCTGGGGGGAAAATTAGGGGGCAATAGAAAATAGGGGGTGCAGTTTCCCACAGAAAATGCAAGTGTGCGTGTAGGGGGAGGGTTCTGCCTATATCCTGGGGCCTCAAGAAAAGCCATGAGTTTGGGGGACCATCTGCTGACGAGGGGGGCTGGGAAGTGGGCAGACTTGGGAGCTAGCAGGAAAGTCATGGGGATGGGCTACTCCCAGCTCCAGATTGGTGGCAGCGGTGGGGTGAATCTTCGCCAATTTGCAGCCAGAGAGCGGAGGTGTAATCCCTAAAACCCGTGAGCCCCTCTGAGCCCCATGGCTGGGGGGGGGGGGCACTGAGGGAGTTGAACCACAGGCTCAAAGGGGAGGAGCCCCCCCCCACTTCCAAACTGCACTGTTCAGAGCCACTTTCCTGCCCCCCCCCCCAATTTGGTTTGTTGAGTGGCAAAATTCTCCCCCAGGGCTCGGAAGGGAACCTGGCAAAGACAGAGGGAAGGGGGAGATTTTCCTAGGGGAGGAGAGGGAGTTGGGGGGGGGATTTGTGTGGGGTAGGGCTGGGGCTTACCGATCCCGACAAAGCTCAGCGCGGCCAGGCACAGAAGGAGGACTTTGCCCATGGTCGTCGAGGGGTGGAAGATCAGACAGTCCTTGGGCTGGGCGGTCGGAGGAGAGTCAGTCTGGTTGTGATCTGTGCCGTTATATATATACACATTGGCACAAACACACACACACACACACGGGGTGGGTGTGGCAGGGGTTTGGTGCCAGGGACAGCTGCAGAGGGGGGCAGGACACATGATCGCCAAAGGGTATAAAAATAAGCAGCCGGTTAGTGACTCAGAGAGAGATGGGAATGCAAGGAGACTAGGTGTAAACACACACAAACACAACACAGCTACACACACACCAGCCAGCCACACCCCTCCAGTTACACACACACACGACCCGTCTAAATGCCAACTAAACCCACCAGCTACACACACACACCCTAGCTACACACACACACACACCAGCTACACACACACACACACCAGCTACAGCCCAGCTACACACACACAAACACCCTAGCTACACACAGAAACATACACCCCAGCCACACCCACCCACCTACACAGATACACACACACCAGCTACACACAAACACCCTAGCTACAAACAGACACATACACCCACGGCAGCTACACCCATCCCAGCTACTACCCAGCTACACACACACACAAACACCCTAGCTACACACAGACACATACATTTCCAGCCACACCCACCCACCCAGCTACACACACACACACACAGCTAGATACCCCCCCAGCTACACATACACACACCTCTCAGCTACACCCCAGCTATGCACACACACATACACCCCCAGCCACACACACACATGCCCCAGCTACAACCCAGCTACACACACATGCACACACACAGAGTTAAAGGTACAAAGACACAAACAGGGATAAATAGGTAAACAAATAGAGAAACACACCCACACTGACAACAGACACAACATCAGAGACCCAGGAGGGGAGGTCTAGTGGTTGGGGGGGGGGAACTGGGAGCCAGGACTCCTGGGTTCTCTCCCCAGCTCCTGGAGGGGCCTGGGGGCTAGTGGCTGAAGCATGGGGGCGGGGAGGTGGGCAGTGGGTGAGGCGAAGCCATGATGTCACACGTGGGAGGAGCCGGACCCTCCCGTGAGGTCACAGCCATGATGACATCATCATGGGCACCGTGTGAGAGGTCAGGAGGTGGGTGAGGTCCCCGCCCTGATGAAACACAAGGCATCATGGGACACACGGTGTCAGCACCATGGCAATGCCAAGGAGGTCATAGGTCATGGGAGGTCAGCTCAAGGGGGTGATCAGCCACATGGGGTCACAGCCATGGCAACCCCCAGGGGGTCAGAGGTCACATAGCCAAAGAGTTCAAAGGCCAAATGGGGTCACAGGTTACATTAGGTCAAGGAGGTTATGGGTCGCATGAGGTCATCACTATGGCAATTGCATGGTGCTCATCATAGCCAGGTTGACACCATGGCGACACTCACGAGGTCGCAGGTCCGCAGAGGTCTTAGGTCATGGAACTCCATGCGGGTGATAAGGCACCTGGCAGCATTGCCACGACGACAACATGGGGGTGGCCGGCCGTCTCCACGGCAACACCGGGGACATCATCACCATGACAATATGGCGGGCGGGGCGGAGCCTCTCCATCCTGGAGACGCCTCCCCCAGTGCCTGAGGCCGGGGGTCTGATGGGGCTGGGGCGTGGGGGGGAGCTGGCTTGGGGAGAGGAGCTGGGCTCAGGACTGGGGGGGATCCAGTCTCAGAGTCGGGGATCCAGGCTTGGGGCCGGGTGCTCAAAGCCCCAGGTGAAGCCAGACCCCCAGTGAGGCAGAGCGGGGCTGGGAGCCTGGGGCCCCCCCATTGCACAGGGGGCTCCGGGTCGGGAGTGAGGGGCACCGGCAGAGCTGCGGGGCAGGGCTGGGCTAGCAGGGGCTGCGGGTCGGGAGTGAGGGGCACCGGTAGAGCTGGGGGGGGCAGGGCTGGGCTAGCAGGGGCTGCGGGTCGGGAGTGAGGGGCACCGGCAGAACTGGGGGGATACCAGGGGGCTGCGGGTCGGGAGTGAGGGGCACCGGCAGAGCTGGGGGGCACAGGGCTGGGATAGCAGGGGCTGTGGGTCGGGAGTGAGGGGCACTGGCAGAGCTGGGGGGATACCAAGGGGCTGCGGGTTGGGAGTGAGGGGCACTGGCAGAGCTGGGGGAGGGGGTACGCAGGGGGCTGCGGGTCGGGAGTGAGGGGCACTGGCGGAGCTGGGGGAGGGGGTACGCAGGGGGCTGCGGGTTGGGAGTGAGGGGCACCGGCGGAGCTGGGGGAGGGGGTACGCAGGGGGCTGCGGGTCGGGAGTGAGGGGCACCGGCGGAGCTGGGGGAGGGGGTACGCAGGGGGCTGTGGGTCGGGAGTGAGGGGCACCGGCAGAGCTCGGGGGCAGGGCTGGGCTAGCAGGGGTTGCGGGTCGGGAGTGAGGGGCACCGGCAGGGCTGGGGGGCAGGGCTGGGCTAGCAGGGGTTGCGGGTCGGGAGTGAGGGGCACCGGCAGAGCTGGGGGGGGCAGGGCTGGGCTGGCAGGGGGCTGCAGGTCGGGAGTGAGGGGCACCGGCCGGGCTGGGCGTCTCTCCCGCGTGCATGTGACAGGCTGCGGCCGGTTTCCCAGGCTGGGATGAGCTGCCTGTGGTTCCCCCACAGCCCCCGGCCAGGCGAAACCAGCTCCGCATCAGTCATAGTCACTTCCCTTGTGTCATCCCCCTCCGCCCCCCCAGCTGAGCTTCAGCCCCAGACACACCCAGGCAGGGCTCAGCAAGTGGGGGGGATCTGTGGAGCAGTTGTAATACAAGGTATGTTAGGGACTTGTGCCCCTAGAGGGGACAGGCCCCTGCCCCATTCCCCGCTCCCCTGAGCCAGCCAGTCCCTGCCCTGGGGCCGGATGGGAGCCAGCGCCCCCTAGAGGGGACAGACCCCTGCCCCATTCCCTGTTCCCCGATGCCTATGGCTGAAGGATCTCTAGGATCTGCCCCCCACTTCATTGCATGGACAGACAGGGCCTCATTTTCCATCCCCCCTGGGCCAATGTGGCCTTGGACACTCACCCTCACCTCACCTTAACTCTGCCCATCACGCACAGCTCCCTGCGGCCCCGCTCCCGGTGGGAGAGACTCCGAGGGACTCCGCCCAGCTCTGCTGTGACTTCCGGGGCTCGGCATCATCCTCCCAGTGCAGGACAATCGCCATTTCTTCTCCAGCAGACCCCCGCACCCGTAGGTCGGTGTTGGGAACGATGCGGCCATGGCTGATCGGCCGCTTCCTGGGACAAAATCCAGGGCAGCGAGCTGGTCTCTCTCCCCAACAGCCCTAACCTTTGAGCTGGAGGAGCGACTCCATCAGCCGGCAGCAGTAGAAGGCAATTACCCTGCTCTGAGCAGTCCCCTCAGCATCTACTGACCCTTCATCTGTCTCCACCAAGAGCCCAGCCCTCTAAACCAACAGTTAGTGGAGTCACGCTGTTAAGCAGCAGCAGTAGAAGGTTAGCATCCGGCCTCGAACAGCCCCACTCCTTCCTCTTCGACTATTTGTAGACCCAGCTCCTTCCCGCCCCATCCGCATGAAGCTGCAATGCGTTCTGGGTTCTGGAACGTGGCGTTCTACAGCGCCCACTGTTCTAGAGCATGCATGCTCTCCCCTAAACCCAGGGAATGGGTCGGGTTAAGGAGAAATAATGGAATTTCCCAGAAAGCACAATGGGGCCCTGGGGGGGAAAAAAGGCCTCTCCATTCTAGAACATCGGATGTCTGAAGGCTCTGAGTTCTAGAGCAATATTTCTCAACCTTTTTAATATCAGGGACCTGCTTGCTGCCTTCCTAAATGGTGTCAGGGAGATCTCAGGGAGCATGGACTGGTCAGTGAGAAACGCTATTCTAGAGTTCCCGGGGGAGATGAACATAATGTGTTCTAGACCTCCAGGAACAGAACATTCTGATTTCTTGAGTGACTGGGCTAAATATGATCTGTTCTAGTGCACAGCTGACCAAATGGCCGGGATTCTAGAGTGTCTAGAGCTGGGGTATGTGGAATTTTTGGCTCCAGAACTCATTGCCCCAAGGTGCATGGCTTCTAGAGCTCTAGGATGCACGTTCTGGGTTCTAGAGTGACTATCCTCTAGATCCCACTCCACTCCTAGAGCCAGGATAGAACCCAGGAATCCTGGATGTGGAATCCAGAAAATGCTGGTTGTTCTAGAGGGTGCGGCTTGGAGAGTCCGAGTTCTAGAGCACCACATTTTCTGGAAAAAATGCTTTCTGAATTCTCGAACGTTGTGTTTTGATGTCTGAGAAGGGCAGGGATCCACCGAGAAGCACTGAATTCCAGAACCCAAAGATCCCTGCCGCCTCCACACCCAGGACACTGGAGAGATGAAGGTTCTGGATTCCAGAACCCTAGATTTCCCGGAGGAGTCAGAGGTCTAGACTGCCCCAGTCCAGAAATGCCCCATGAACCCCGGAGCCCGTTTTGGTTTCCCTGCATTCTAGGAAACATAATGCTCTAACGGCAACATGGCAGGTCCACCCCAGCCACAGTCAGACCACTCAGAAACTCTGCCAGCTGCCCAAAGTCACCAGGGGTTCTGGGCTGTAGAACAGAAGTGTTCTGGATCCTCCTGCATCCCAGAAAGGCCCGTTTCCTGGTGTTCCTAGAGCTCTGTAGTGGTTCCTCACTCTCGAGGGAGGGAGGCCACTTCACCTCACTACAGGCAGACAGCAAGTAACAGTCGGAGCACAGTCTATGGCTCCACAGCCGCCTGGCTTGGGGTGAGCCCACAAAGCAGCCCAGGCCTTCTGGACACAAAGAGGGGGTTTAGCCGTGACCCCAGGGTTGAGGTTGGGGGGGGTAGAGGGACCCGGGCCCACTCTATTCCACTGTGTCCCAGCCCAAGCCCCTAATAATGGCAGATGGGTTCACCACCGGTGATCCTCCCGAAACACACTGACTCACTCCCCGGCTGCAGAACCGGATTGAAGTCTGTGTGACGGGTTGGATCACAGAAACCCCCTGGGAGCTGCCACCCGATGTGCCCAGACTACCTCTGCGCCTGCTTTCCCTGCCAGCTCGGGGCTCCAGCACCCTGTCTTGCCGAGCCAGACACGCCCGTCTGCTCCAACACAGACCCAGGGTCTGAATTACTTGCCCCAAAGCTGCAGGTTTACCTGAAAACAGCTCACAGAAGTGTTCCTGTCTTTAACACTCAGATGCCCAACTCCCAATGGGGTCTAAACCCAAATAAATCCATTTTACCCTGTATAAAGCTTATGCAGGGTAAACTCATCAATTGTTCACCCTCTAGAACACTGATAGAGAGATAGGCACAGCTGTTTGCCCACCTAGGTATTAACACATACTCTGGGTTAATTAATAAGTAAAAAGTGATTTTATTAAATACAGACAGTAGGATTTAAGTGGTTCCAAGTAGTAACAGACAGAACAAAGTAAGTCACCAAGCAAAATAAAATAAAATGCGCAAATCTATGTCTAATCAAGCTGAATACAGATAAGATCCTCACCAGTTCTAGAATGCTCCCTTTTACAGACTAATCTCCTTTTAGCCTGGGTCCAGCAATCACTCACACCCCTTTGTTCCAGTTTTTTCCAAGTATCCTGGGGGGTGGGGAGGCTCCCTCTTTAGCCAGCTGAAGACAAAATGGAGGGGTCTCCCAGGGTTTAAATAGACTTTCTCTTGTGGGTGGAGAACCCCCTCCTCACTCCTATGCAAAGTCCAGCTCCAAGATGGAGTTTAGGAGTCACCTGGGCAAGTCACATGTCCATGCATGACTCACTCAGGTGCTAGTCCAGGATCCTGCAAATATCTCCGCTCCTTAGAAGAGATGTCTGCTCCCTCTGGTGGTCCAGTCCCAACTGAGCTCTGGGGCTCTGGTTTTATACTTCCTGTCCCACCCTGGGACTCCCAGTGCTGGGCCGGATTCGGCTCTGCCTACCGGGGGAATGCAGTGGTCCCTCGCTGTCCAGCTCAAAGGGAGGCTACTCCGCCTCACTACAAGCACCCAGACCACCCAAAGATGAGATTTTTTATTGTTCCCTGTGGCTCAAGATTGCCTTCTTGCTTACTTCTAGAAAGTCTGGGTTCTAGGTGCTGCATCATTCTAAAGCCCAAAATTCTGTTCAGGCTTGGGGTTGGCTTCCTGCTGTATCCAGAAAGACCAGGTTCGAGGGTTCTCCTTATTCCCGAGCGCCTGCACTTCAAATGTTGGGAACATCTGGAGCTGGCTTTGATTCTGGAATCCAGATGTTTCAGGTTCCAGGGGTCCCCTCATTCTAGAGAACCTGAATCACCCACTTGGTTAGCAGATGGGATTGGCTTCACTCTGGATGGCAGACAGACCGGGTTCTAGGTGTCTCATTCTAGAACACCTCTTACCTCCAATTCTGTTAGCAGCCAGAGTTGGCTTCGTTCTGGGATTCCAGAATGAAGAACCACCTAGAACAACTTTACTGGGGGCCTCGGGGGGGGGGGGGGTTAGCTTAGCTACAATCGAGGTGTTGTGGCGTCTCAGATTTCCCGGATTCCAGAACAGGCGGAGACGAGTGGGCTGCAGACTCTCTTTGGCAGGCCAAGAAATCCAGGCGAGAGGGATCCCAGCCCCAGTAGCTTCCCAGCAACTCCCTTCCCTCCAGAGAGCGAGGAATGTTTTGATAAGGATTCGGGAAACCCCCTCCCACTCAAGAGAATAAAAGCCCCAAACATGCTACTTCCCTCAGGGCGAGGCAACACCCTTGGCGCTAATCCAGCCGGGGCGGGCGGCTGCGGGAGAGAGACGCTGCAGAGAGAAAGTTCTGAGGAAGTTGTGTGGGGCGGCCGTTCAGAAATCCCCCCGGTGGGGGGGGGGGGAGGCACATTATTGCCTAACAGCTCCCCCCACCCGCTGGGGAAGGAGGCAGGAAGCCAGACTGCAGGCCAAGGGGCATCGCCTGCCCCCAAAGTGGGGAGACCCCCCCCAACCTCATGGGTCAGAGCGGGGTGCAGTCTCCGGGGCCGGATCAGCTTCCCAGGGAGACGGGAATTACACCGGGGGGGGGGGGGAAATGGAGGGGCTGGGGACTAACTAAAGACACTAGGTAAGTCAGCTGCACAGGTAAAAATAGAAGCCAGGAGTCCTGGCTCCCAGCCCCCCCTGCTCTAACCCACCAGCCCCCACTTCCCTCCCAGAGCTGGGAGAGAACCCAGGAGTCCTGGCTGTGGAATTCAGACACTTGGAGGCTAAATATATGAAGACCTCAGATTCTGTTTGGTCCTTGCCACTCGGGGAACCAATGTGCACCCCTGTCCCATGTCAGCGACCCCCAGAGAATGGCTCCTCCACCCCCTTCACCCCCAGCCCTGCCAGTGCCCCTCACTCCCGACCTGCAGCCCCCTGCCAGCCCAGCCCTGCCCCCCCAGCTCTGCCGGTGCCCCTCACTCCCGACCTGCAGCCCCTGCTAGCCCAGTCCTGACCCCCCCAGCCCTGCTGGTGCCCCTCACTCCCGACCTGCAGCCCCTGCTAGCCCAGCCCTGGTCCCCCTCAGCTCTGCCGGTTCCCCTCACTCCCAACTTGCAGCCCCTGCCAGCCCAGCCCTGCCCCCCTCCCCAGCTCTGCCAGTGCCCCTCACTCCCAACTTGCAGGCCCTGCTAGCCCAGCCCTGGGCTCCCCCCAGCTCTGCCAGTGCCCCTCACTCCTGACCAGTGGTGCAAGAAGAAATCATTTCTTGCTGGTACTGCACTCATGGGACCCTTCCTGCAGGCTCCGAGTCTTCCTGGGAAGGGGATCTAGTAGTTAAAAGAGAAAAAGTCTCCAGCCTGCCAGACCTATTAGCACAACACTGAAATTGTTAACGAGCCATTCAAGGGGCAATGAAGGCATTTCACAGGCATTTGCCAACCCCCGGGTATACACTGTCAGTTTCTGAATGTACTGACAAAAACAGTTGTGCATGACTGTCATATTTACTCAGAACATGTCAGTCTACAGGACCATTTGATTTAAAATATTTCATTAGCGAGTCGGTGAAGATTATAAAATCACCTCTCTCAAAAATCCTTGCATGATTTTTAGATGCACCATCATCTTTAGCCTTAAATGCTTGGATCTTCAGACATATGGCTTTTTAAAATAAATTCTTCAAAAGACCACCCTTACCTAAAATACACATTTTAATTACTATAGTAAAAAAACGTACTCCCAAAGTCTTCCTGTCCTTTCTGTCCATCCATTTCTCCCTTCACCCCCTCTCTACTCCACCCCCCCGGCCCCGAGTTGAAGGAAGCAACAGCCCTTTCCTTCCAGATAGCCGGACAAAGAGTTTCCCTTTCTTTACTTCTGACTATCTGATGAACTAGTTTTAAGCAAAACCAGTACCTTAGTAAGATATAAAATCCTCTGTGATGCCTAAAATCTTTGAAAACATATTTTTTAAAGTTGGTGACATTTCATAAACACGTGTATTGTTATGGAGCTCTCACACGGTAAATGAGTGTTCCCTTTTTCTAAAAGCAGTGAACATTGTTCTGAACACACTAAACCTCTGTGACTGATTAATTTAAAATGATGTCTGTTTCAGTGAGTTAAATATGTAGTAATCGGAAATGGGAGTACTTGTAGCACCTTAGAGACTAACAGATTTATTAGAGCATAAGCTTTTGTGGACTACAGCCCACTTCTTCGGATGCATATCTGGAATGGTGACTTTACGAAGGCTGAAGAGTACATTTAAAGTATAAAATCGGCCTAGAAATACTGATTAAGAAAATGTAAACCAGAGATGAGCTGCACATGTATCCCATAATGTTTCATGTTGTATTCAGCAGGACGCTGACTCACCCTTACTACAAAGTATTTGCAAATAAATGTCTGACAAACTTCCGGGCATATCAAAAAACCCCGTGACTGACACTTTTTATTCCCAAGTTTAGTGCTTTTAATTAGGTACCTTCTGCCTGTCCATTCTGCGTGAGGGAGAGGGCACAGGGGTCTCTGCGGGGAACTGTGACTCTCCACCACCGTGAGGCGGGCCGGGCGTCTTCTTATTCTTTCTGCCTTGTCCCTCCGCCCCCGCCGGGCTGCAAGCCCAGGCTGCCGTGGGGCATAGGGGCACCAGTTTAATAATACTGCATAGGGCCCCATAAATCCTAAGGATGGCCCTGGGGGCGCCAAAAAGCGGTGCCCTGGCGCGGCAGGGAGGAGCCGCCTTCCGGAGGCACCGGAGAGCCAGAGTGTCGGCTTGCAGGGGAGGTGAGCCCCAGCCATGGAGGAGCTGGCGCAGGGGGGCAGGAGCCCTGCAAAGGCGGCAGCGCCGCTAGTGAGAAGCAGCCGCGCCCCTTGCCCCTCCTGCCCAGGCTGTGGCCTGGCACCCCCCTGGGGGGGCTCCTGCAGGCTGCAGCAGATGCATGCGGGCAGAGGCCCCCATGCGCCCCCCAGCTGCCCCCTCACCACGCTTGGGCTCTGTGGCTCCCGGGCATGTTAGCCACTGGGGCGCAGGGCCCTGAGCTGGCTCCGGGAGGGGCAGCGGCAGCTCACACTCCCGGGAGCCGCAGAGCCCGAGCACAGCGAGGGGAAAGCCGGGGGGGGGGGGGTGCACGGGGGCCTCTGCCCACATGCATCTGCTGCAGGAGCCCCCAGAAGGCGGCTCCTCTCTGCTGAGCTGCTGCAGTGGCCCAAGCCAGGCAAAGCCACTGAGTGGACTCAGGGCAGGGGCTGCCGGGGTGGGGTGGGGTGGGCTCATGGGGGGGCTGTGCGCCCTCCAGGGGAGTTCAGGGGGCGGGGAGTGGGGAACCTGGCTTGGGGAGCGGGGAACCTGGTCTGGGGAGTGGGGAACCTGGCTTGGGGAGTGGGGAACCTGGCTTGGGGAGCGGGGAACCTGGTCTGGGGAGCGGGGAACCTGGTTTGGGGAGTGGGGAACCTGGCTTGGGGAGCGGGGAACCTGGCTTGGGGAGCGGGGAACCTGGCTTGGGGAGCATCTGGAGAGGAAAGAACAAAACCACTCAAGCCAGGGCTCTGTTGCTTACACCACAGGTATCAAAGGCTGCGGACGCGGGGGAGAAAGTCGGCAGCCATCTGAGCTTTGTCCCTTCAAGGGAGAAACCAGCCACAGTGCTGGGTGTACAACAGCTCCAAGGGTGCCATGGGGCCGGGCCCACGCTCAGAAGGGGCCCTGGGCTGCTCCGCTTGCCCTGTTCCCCAAGACCCGTCTGGCTCCTCCCACCTCCTGCCAACCCCCTGCTCCTCTCAGCCCCCTGGCCGGACCCCAGTGCACCTCCGGCTCCGGGCCGTCTCTGCTTCCCACCGCCTGTGGGGCCCCCCCTGTCCCTCCGGAGCTGAGCCACCTGGGAGTGGGGCAGCAGCCTGGCCGGTCTCAGCCAGGGGCGGAGGGGAGGAAGGGGACAGTGCGGGGAGCTTGGCTGGGCATCTCGAGGGACTCCGTCCGGGGCAGGCCCTGGCCTGGCTGATCTCAGCACTGCCGAGGGGCTGGAGCGATTCCCGGCCCCGGGACCAGCCTTGGCTGCGCTACCGGCTCAGCCCGGCAGACACAGTCACCTCCCAGCAGGGCCGGTGAGCGCGGCCGGAGGCAGGGCAGGGGGAGGGGGTTTGAAAGCTCCCGTTTGTAGATGTTCATAGTCCAGAGGCTGGAGCAGGAAAGACGCAAAACGGAGATTTTTCCAGGCCAGGCCTTTTAGCTTCTGCCAAGTGCCAAGCGAAGGGAAATCTGTTCTCCCGGTGTTTGGAGTCACACGGGCAAGGTCCACGTCCATCACCCCGACCTATCTAGTTAGAACGTCCACAAAACGCCCATTCAATGTCGACAGGCATTTTCCACGGTGAGCTGAGTGATCCGTAACGGGCCATTCGCCTTGACGTGTCCCTTCCCGTGCTGGCTACATACCTCGCGGGCGTCCCCACAGCAGCAAACACGGAGCGAACAGAGCTAATATTCAGCACTTCAGATACCAAGACGATACATGCAAGGAACCGCAGAATCGTAAGTCGCAGCTTTTTCACCGACATGACTCGTCCCCAAAGAGATTCGGAAAAATCACACCACATACCTGAGACCATAGGTGCCGACTTCTACTGGCGCCGGGAGGGCTCGACCCCCCTCTGCTCCTGGCCCCGCCCCGACTCCACCACTGCCCCGCCCCCATTCCAACCCCTTCCCCAAAGTCCCCGCCCCAACTCCGCCCCCCCCATTGCAGTCCCTTCCCCAAATCACCGTCCCAGCCCTGCCTCCTCCCCTGAGGGCACCATGTTCACGCTCCTCCCCCCACCCTCCCGGAGCTGTTTGCTGACGGGAAGCGCTGGGAGGAGCGGGTACATGGTGCACTTGTTGGGGGAGGAAATGAGGTGGGGCGGGGCGGGGAGCTTGGCTGCCAGTGGGTGCAGAGCACCCACTAATTTTTCCCCATGGGTGCTCCAGCCCCAGAGCACCCAGGGAGTCGGCGCCTCTGTGTGCCAGCACCATGTCCCCTGGAGTTTTGTTCTCTGTTATGTAACAACAGAGATGGAGCCTGACCTAACTCCGTTTAGCCTAAGAGGCCAGGTTAATTTTTTGCTGTTCGGGTGTGACTGCACCTTTAGCCAGGCTAACTGATTAACACTGAAAACAATCGGGGCTGTTAAACTTCCTACAAATTCCCTAGAAAATGAAGGTCGGCTACATTTTCCAGTCTGTCACGGATAATTCAGACCAATGGGGAGAAACAGAATCACAACCATTGTTTAAACACCTTCCGTCCCTCCACCCCGCACGCGCACACACCGCTTCCCTCTTGAGGACGCCTGGCCGATTTAACAACACAATACACACGCTAACACACTTAAACAAAACCTTTCAGTTTGTCAGCACATGCATTGTGCTGTGAAAACCTTATAAAGAACAAAAGCCCTTCCTAGCCCCAAGTCTTTCCGGTACCCCGTACTCCCTAAACATCTCTTGCCGGTACCGCGTACACCCTGCTTGCACTCCGGCTCCCGACCCGCAGCCCCTGCTAGCCCAGCCCTGCGATCTCCATCCCTGCACAGCCAGCCTGAAGCCCCCAAATGCTCTCCTACAGCGCCCCCTGCTGGCCCAAGCTTTCCTCTCAAAGCCAGAGAGAGTTTAACCAAACGCTTTGTTTTAGGCACTGATTTCTGGAGGGCAGGGCCGGCTTGTTTCTTCACAGCAGGGAACGATCCCAGGTTTTCTATGCTGCAGCCTGGTTGTGCTTTGCTTTCTCCATTTAGCTAAGTGTAGACACTGGAAAAAATCAGTTCTACCACTTTTAATTCATGTCACGTTCAATGTGCTGGTGCTCCAATGTCTGGGTTTCAGACACTGCCCAGGAATCTCGGGCTAAGAACTATTTTCAGTCAGCTACACAGCCTTTAAAAAAACGGATAAGTGCTAGAACTAGGGGTCCTGGGGGTGCAGCACCCCCGGCTTGAAGTGGTTTTAATCATATACAGAGCCAGCACCGAAGCTGCATGATCTCTACCTTATTCTTGTGCGTGATATTTTTGGAGATCTTTCTAATTCGTCGGGAAAGAAATGGTCAGATGATGTGTTTTAACTTGGTCTTTCACCACCAACATAAATGAGCTGATGCTAAACTACAGGGGGTAAGATGAACATTTAAAAGTTTGTCAAGGGGGGAAGTAGCATTAGACTAAAGTAGGCGCATGAATTAACACATGAAGGGGGAGAATGAAATTAACGACGGCTCAAAAGTAACTGAGGGACCAAACTTTAAAAGAAAAACAACTCTTAAAAAGTCACTGTATGATTAAATGATGGATGTTAGCAGCATGGATCTAGACTATAATATATTTTGGTAGCCAAATCTTACAAATTGTTCAGATTGGCTTGGGTTTATGTGCGCAACTAGTGATGCTAAATACAAAGAACGACGTTGGAAGGATTTGAGAGACTAAACAGCACGTCAGTGACATTCATGGATGGTCCTTGAGTTTATGAGACTCTGCCGTATCCTCAGAAATATTAAACAGGAGCTAAGATGACTTCCCAGTTGGAAGAGAAGCACTGGAGACACACGGCTAGAAAAGGACTGGTTGAGGGCCAGCAGCTCCTCAGAAGGTATCTGGGAAAAAGGTCCTAGCAAAGTGCGGCCTCGCTCGGGGGAGATTTGGTAAGATCAAGGCTTTCCCAGAGGAATCAGCATTTGGGTGTGACAGTCTATACAGCCCTAGCTGGCAACCTGACCAAAGCCCCCCCATGTTTAACTCACCCCAAAAACTGGCCGGTGATTTAGTGTAGAAGTAACTTCCCAGGGGGGAAACTACCTGGTACCAAAGAGCTGGTTCATCTAGTGGAGACAGGCCGGACGATAACCAGTGGCTGGTTATCAGAAGTTTGAGATTGAAGGGGGGAGGAAAAAAAAAAAAGAGTTCCTGGTTCTGCATTTGGAGGAAATTGAGACCTTTGAAACTTTTCTGCCCCCTCCCAAAAAACCCAGAGAATGAGAGAGAGAGAGAGAGAGAGAGAGAGAGACGGACGGACTCTAGATGCTAGTGATTCTGACAGTCAGGTTGAAATCCCGGCATCAAGGAATATTTAATTGTTTGTACCAAGTGGAACAGAGTGAAGAAGAGAGACACCCCCCCCCCCATCAAACCCGGTGGATGGTCAGCGCACTTGGAGTGGGGGAGACCCACTGAATCCACATCTCCCCCATCCTGTGTCGGCATCAGGAAAGCTGGAATTTGATCCCTTGGTCCCTCCCCAAGCAAGTGCTGTCACCCTATGATTCCTCTGAGGGGAGGAACACTTTTTTTTCAGGGGGGGGGGCAGAACTTGTATCTTGGCCCTGGTGCAAAAGTGTCTGATGGGAACGTATCTGCCAATGAAACCAATGTTTCCTGTTTCCCTGCCTGCCTCTGCCTTGCAAAAGTACTTCGGGCCACCCCGTCCCCAGATTGGTCTGGACGGAAGATGTCCATTGCGTAGCATCTCCAAGTTGCAGCTGTTCCTATCCCTCCACCCGGCTAAGCCTCCAGTCCAGACGTGCATCTCGCTTTCTGGACCATCCTCTCCCCTGGCCCTCACAAACGCAATCTTGCCCCGCTCAGTTCTGTCCACAAAGCCGCCGCACAGCTGAGACCACGTCAGCCTCCTCCGGCTCCCCCTCCTCCAGCGTATCCAACACAAGCTTCTTGTCTTCATGTCCAACGCCACCACTGACCCTTCCCAGCTGACTTGTCATCCCTCACCTCAGAGGAGCCTGTGATCCCTACACCCCCTTGATACAGTTTCAGACAAGCCCCTTTGAGCTTTCTCCCGGCTGGCCCTCATACGTGGAAGAGCTACCTGTAAAGACCCACAAAACTAACTCACTTATCCTTCTCCTCACTCCTTTGGCAGGGGGGTCTACAAAAAACCCAACCACCACTCGACAGTGCTGATACCACGGTCTAACACTGACCAACATGGTCTCCCTCTGCTCCCCTGCCTGGATTTGAGCTTCTTGGGGAAAGAGCCCATTTTGTTTTTGTGTGTTTGTACAGCGCCTAGCACTGCTCACTGACAGAGGCCCTGTTAATTATTTGTATTACCCTAAGGAGTTGTCCAGGTCTTGAACCATTCTCAGGGCTCTTCTAAGAGCTGTGATGTCTCTGGGTGAGTGACCACCGCCAGCGAGATGACAACTTTGAGACGAGGAAGCCACTTTTTTTTTTAATTAATTAATCCATTCACTGTACATACAAAGTATTAAAAAAACACCCAGACCTCTCAAGGGAAGCGACACTTTCTGAACAGCTGGTTCGGTCATGGAGACATGCAGAGTTATAATTGACACACCAGAAAGGACCCGGTGGGTTTATGCCTCTGTAGCCAGCCTTTATCCTTCTCCAGCTGTGTCATCTCACCGGCACGCCCTGGGAGGGCTCACAAGTGATTATGCAAAGGCCACCTGGTCTCCGCTGGAGATTTAGAGCGTCTGTTCCCCATGGGAACAAGTGGTGTGGAACTGCTCGGAGCCACAGTTTCACCCTCTGCTCAGGCCTAAAGGACTCAATTATCCATCAGCTTCCCACAGGTCTTGAGATACCACAGAAGACCCCAAACCAACCCACTGTCTAATGTCTGGGACAAAGATCTGGGACCTTTGTTTCTCCAATGGGGGTAAGGAGCTGCCTATGCTTCTTAGCTTGGGGGACATGCCTTCAGGAGAACTGTGGGCGAGCAAGAGAGATTTGGGGGGGTACAGCTGCCTCCAACTCAACCATAGGACCACAGGGTTTTGTCCCGCCAGCCTCTGTGGAAAAGCCGAGGATGGTCTCCTGCCCATGGGGTATTCAGACCTGTCCTGAGCTAGGGTTTGCAGAAGCTTCTAGGGAGAAGACCCCCCCCCCTCCAGTGTTGTGTCTAAAATAGACAGTGTCTCTGCTTTAGCTCAGGGTCGATCATCACTTCACCCCTTCGAGACACAGGCCAGAAGATGAGATTAGATTCTCGGAGTGTGTGTGCGTCAAAACCCTTCAGAAGGCAGATGGCAGATTCAGGGGGGCGGAGGTACCCCCCTATCCTGCCTGTAGTAGCTGGCTTTCCCTGGTCCCCTTCCTAGGCTGTGGCAGACCTACAGAGGACATGGGAAAGGAAAGGAGGCAGCTACATGTGGGATAGAGAAGACCAGGGAGAAGGCAATAGGCTTGGTGGAAGAAGACCAGAGGAAAAGGTGACTTGAGGGGGTGGAGTGGAGCCTGCTAATTAAGCGTGTGGCAAGGAGGACCGAGGAGGGAAGAGCGTGTAGCAGAGAGGGCGTGGAGGCTAGGGCCGGGAAGGGGAGAGCCGGCGGTTATTTCAGCAACCACCACCCCAGCAGGGCTCCCAGCCCAGAAAGCAGGGGAAGCCCGGCTGCCCGGGCGGGGCCAGCAGCATTGCACAGGTCTGTCTCGCAGCAGGTCCGATTGTAGCTGACCTCGAAGACGGCGTCCTTCTGCTCCGTCATGTTGCAGGTCTCGCGGGTCCGGCTGCAGCCATACTTGGAGAACAGCGGGACCTTGCCTGCAGGGAGAGACCAGGGCAGCCGTGGGCAGGGGTTCAGGATGCCAAGGTTCAATTCCTGGCTTGAGGAGGGATTCCTGTTCTATCCCCAGCTCTGGGCAGGGGAAGTGGAGGTGGGAGGCTCTTGGAAAGTGATCCCACCCCCCATAAGGTGGATGATCAGCAGGATTTGAACCCTGGACCTCTGACTCTGCCCTCCACCCCTTGAGCTAGAGAATAGACATAGCACTAGCTAGCAGTAGTAGGTTGTGACTTCTCCCCTAGAGAATAACAGGAGGGGCAGGGACAGCAGTCAGGAGGTGTTTTGCCTGTAAATTATAGTAGCTTTATCCACCACTGACACAGAATCCAAACATCTCCACCAGCAGATCCCAGCAGCAGGAAACCATGTGAGATGGGCAGGAGGGTATCTGAGGCGGACACCTTTAGCACCATCCTCTAACCCCCTTCTCCTATCCCCCTGCCCTGCTCAGAGATGGGAGCAAACCCCACGGGACCTCTCTGGACAGTTGGAGCTGTCCTTCATCCGTTCCCTCCAGAGCCAAACGCTGGCTTCTAGGAAAACCCTGGATTTGTTCGGTAACTTCAAGAGCAAAGGGTGCCTCCTTGGGACATTCCCCCTGTTCTCCATCCCCCATCTGGAGGGCACCCCCATTTTGAGAGAGAGATCCCCCCTTTCTCCTCCCAAGAGAGCTCTCCAACCTCAGGACTCTAGTTCTTGACGGAGAAATTAGGAGACCTCCATCATCTTGTGTTCCTCTCGTCTTGCAGACGTTGAGTCTCTGGAGCCCTCACCCCCATGCAAGGTCCCTTGGAGACCCAGCCACCCTTGGAGAGACCCCCTTGAGAGGCAACCAAGGCTCGTGCAAAGAAAACCTGCCCTTTCCTTTGGAGGGATGGTCGTCCACCGGGATCGGACCTGGGTGTGTGGGTGTCTCCCGCCTAAGGTGCGGCCGTGCTTAGGTACCTACTGCGTCAAGGGATTCATCCAGCTCGGTTCCTCGTCTCCAACAGCATTTCCTCGTCTCCAACAGCATCCAGTTGCTGCAGAATAAAGTCCCCCCCCAGAGCTCCCCCTAGAGGGGGTGTGTGCGTCTGCCGCTCCTCCCCCTAGATTCAGAGGAGCCCCGGCTCCAAGCTGGGGGCTCCCTTGGACTTACCAATGTAGGCCTTGGTGGTCTCACAGACTTGCTGCCCCTGCGCCTTGCAGGGGCTGCGGGAGCGGAAGCAGAGCTTGCCCACCTGGAACTCGCAGACCCTGCAAACGAGGCCGTGAGCTGCATGGAAAGACAGGAGGTCAGTCAGCGGAGAGTCGCTCCAAGCAGGGGGCTGGGAGCCAGGACGCCTGGGTTCTAGCCTCCGGCTCTGGGAAGGGAGTGGGGGCTGGTGGTTAGAACAAGGGAGGGGGCTGGGAGCCAGGACGCCTGGGTTCTTCCCCCCTCACTTTGAGCCATATTCACCGCCCCAGAGAGAGCGAAGCCACAGGAGCGAGGTGTCTGGGTGCAGCTTGCAGTTGCTGTTTTCCTTGCGGGATTGGCAAAGTGCAAGGGGGTGGGAAGGACTCTGGCATCAAAACCCTGCACGTGGGCGGCACCCCCCCCCACAGGGTGTGTGTGAGAGACTGGGGGGCGGGGCGGGCGGAGAACCAACCTCAGAGAAGCCCTGACTCACTCGAGCGACTTACCCAGCCCTGGCGACTGGGACACGTAGGAAGCTACCTAACCGCTGAGAGTGCCTCCTGCAGAGATGCGGCTGCTTCTGGGGTGGAGCACAGCTGGCTCCCCTCAGTTCCAGCAGAGAAATGCAGCTGCCTCTGGGGTGGAGCGTGAAAAGCACCCTGCAATCCTGGGGCGCAGATAATTACCCGCTCCAGGGCCGGGGCAGGACCGGATCCTCAAGGGATCTTTGTCGCAGGCAGAATGGGGTTAGCCAGGCTGGGAGCCACCAGGGACTGGGGCACACACCTAGCAGTGACAGCACACAGCTGGGGAGAAGGTCAGGACTCCTGGGTTCTACCCCTGGGAGGGGAGCGGGGGCTAGTGGTTAGAGCAGGGGGGCTGGGAGCCAGGACTCCTGGGTTCTCTCCTCAGATCTGGGAGGGGAGTGGGGGCTAGTGGTTAGAGCAGGGGGGCTGGGAGCCAGGACTCCTGGGTTCTCTCCTCAGATCTGGAGGGGAGCAGGGGCTAGTGGGCTAGAGCTGGGGGGGGGGGGGCTGGGAGCCAGGACTCCTGGGTTCTCTCCTCAGATCTGGGAGGGGAGCGGGGGCTAGTGGGTTAGAGCAGAGGCGGTTGGGAGCCAGGACTCCTGGGTTCTCTCCCCAGGAATTTGAGCTTTCAATGCAGTGCTGTGCATGCCAGGGAACAGACAAGAATGTTAAGAGTCCCTTAAGTGGGCAGAGAACGCCGAGGTTATCCGAGTTCAGCGTTCTAGCGGGGTGTTTCGAGCGCGCCAGCCACAAGAGAGGGCGCAATCGCCACCCACAGGGACACTTGAGCGAGTCGAGAGGATTTTGAGTCATTCCAAGCGTCCACTCGACGCCCCCACGGCCCTGAAACGAGTCATACAGCTCCACAGCACCCCCCCCGCCCCACACCCACAAAACAGAGCCACCGCTGATCTCCCCGGTGTGTGCCCCAGGGTGGATGAGCAAGGCGGTCACCCCACCCTTGTGGGACCAGAGCGCTTTCTGCGTTACACAAGGGACTGACACCAATGTCAGAGTCTCTGGTTATTAAAAGTTAATTAAAAGGAGTCTCCCCACCATCACCCTCTTCAAAGGGAAAGCATTTCAAACAACACGCAAATACACACAGCGGTGAAATGACTCTCTTCCCCCTTTAAACTTGGAGGGGGAAAAGCAGTTTCAAGGTTCTCCATCTGGGAAGGGAGCTTAAAAAAAAATTTCCCCTCGTAATTTCCCCTCTCCAAGAGGGGCCCCCAGTCTGCCCTCAGGATGAAAAAAGCAACAAGAAAAGCAACTTCAAGGTCCCCTCTTGAAACTGCAGTTTATTAATGACAGTTTCGAGTCCCCCCTACCCCTGGGTGAGCTGGGACTTGCAGGCAGAAGCCGGGTTGGGGGCAGCCTCGCCCCAAGGAGCTGGAAGTGCCCGAGCAAATCACAAGTTCTGTGCTGGGCAGGGAGACGGGCCAGGGACCCGTTTGCCTAAAGACACCCAGCGAGCCGGGAATGGACCCCAGTCCCCCCTGCTCTAACCCACCAGCCCCCACCCCCTCCAAGAGCCAGGGAGAGAACCCAGGAGTCCTGGCTCCCAGCCCCCCCCGCTCTAGCCCACCAGCCCCCACTCCCCTCCCACAGCTAGGGAGAGAACCCAGGAGTCCTGGCTCCCAGCTCCCCCCCCACTCTAGCCCACCAGCCCCCCCTCCCCCTCCCAGAGCTAGGGAGAGAACCCAGGAGTCCTGGCTCCCAGCCTCCCCTGCTCTAACCCCCCACACCCACCTCCCCAGCCTAGGAGAGAACCCAGGAGTCCTATCTGAGCCCCACCCTGTTCTAGCCACTACACCCCACACCCCTCCCCTCCCACAGCCAGGGAAAGAACCCAGGAGTCCTGCCCCTCCTCCCCCATTTGCCACAACTTCACTCAGGCCAATCCTCATTTACTGGGGCAAAAATGCCTTTGACAGACCCGGAGACGTTCCCTCCTCCCGTACTCAGGGGAGGTGACCCACACACCCTCCCCAATGTCTCCAGGGGTTTCAAGGCAAGTGAAGCACCCCCGAGGATCTTCAGCCAGAGTCTGGCGCCCGCACCTGGGTCTCAGAGCTCAGACTCCAGCCCTGGCCCCAGCCCGATTCTCCACCCTCCCAGCAGCCGCTGCCCCCCAGAACCCCCGAGACTCACCCAGGGCACAGCAGAGCAGCAGGGACAAGCCCACGAGCAGAACTTTACTCATCCCGGCTGGTTTCGGGGCAGCTCAGAGGAGGCTGAAAGGGACCAAGGAATGAACCCAGCAGAGAGAAACAGCCACTGCTCAAGTGCTTCTCTGGGGAAACTAAGGCAGGTGGGGCCCATCTGGGTATTTATCCCTCGGCGGGGCTGGCAGCAGCCAATCAGGGGGCAGGACCCGGGAGAGGGCGACGCCCAGATGCTGGGAATTGAAACATCAGACCCAGAGAAAAGGAGGTGACTCAGGCGGCTTCACGTTCCCGGCCCGGCCTGCGTGGGAAACTCAACCCCGGCCCTGGCGGTGCCCCTCACTCCCGACCCGCAGCCCCTGATATCCCCCCCCAGCCCTGCCGGTGCCCCTCACTCCCGACCCGCAGCCCCCTGATATCCCCCCAGCCCTGCCGGTGCCCCTCACTCCCGACCAGCAGCCCCCTGATATCCCCCCCAGCCCTGCCGGTGCCCCTCACTCCCGACCCGCAGCCCCCTGAAATCCCCCCCCCGGCTCTGCCGGTGCCCCTCACTCCCGACCCGCAGCCCCCTGATATCCCCCCCCAGCTCTGCCAGTGCCCCTCACTCCTGACCCGCAGCCCCCTGATATCCCCCCCCAGCCCTGCCGGTGCCCCTCACTCCCGACCCGCAGCCCCCTGATATCCCCCCAGCCCTGCCGGTGCCCCTCACTCCCAACCAGCAGCCCCCTGATATCCCCCCCCAGCCCTGCCGGTGCCCCTCACTCCCGACCCGCAGCCCCCTGAAATCCCCCCCCCCGGCTCTGCCGGTGCCCCTCACTCCCGACCCGCAGCCCCCTGATATCCCCCCCCAGCTCTGCCAGTGCCCCTCACTCCTGACCCGCAGCCCCCTGATATCCCCCCCCAGCCCTGCCGGTGCCCCTCACTCCCGACCCGCAGCCCCCTGATATCCCCCCAGCTCTGCCGGTGCCCCTCACTCCCGACCCGCAGCCCCCTGATATCCCCCCCAAGCTCTGCCGGTGCCCCTCACTCCCGACCCGCAGCCCCCTGATATCCCCCCAGCTCTGCCGGTGCCCCTCACTCCCGAACCACAGCCCCCTGATATCCCCCCCCAGCCCTGCCGGTGCCCCTCACTCCCGACCCGCAGCCCCCTGATATCCCCCCTCCAGTCCTGCCGGTGCCCCTCACTCCCGACCCGCAGCCCCCTGATATCCCCCCTCCAGCTCTGCCGGTGCCCCTCACTCCCGACCTGCAGCCCTCTGATATCCCCCCCCAGTCCTGCCGGTGCCCCTCACTCCCGACCCACAGCCCCCTGCGTACCCCCTCCCCCAGTTCTGCCGGTGCCCCTCACTCCCGACCCGCAGCCCCCTGATATCCCCCCCCAGCCCTGCCGGTGCCCCTCACTCCCGACCCGCAGCCCCCTGATATCCCCCCCCAGCCCTGCCGGTGCCCCTCACTCCCAACCCGCAGCCCCCTGATATCCCCCCCCCGGCTCTGCCGGTGCCCCTCACTCCCGACCCGCAGCCCCCTGATATCCCCCCCCAGCTCTGCCAGTGCCCCTCACTCCTGACCCGCAGCCCCCTGATATCCCCCCCCAGCTCTGCCGGTGCCCCTCACTCCCGACCCGCAGCCCCCTGATATCCCCCCAGCTCTGCCGGTGCCCCTCACTCCCGACCCGCAGCCCCCTGCCAGCCCAGCCCTGCCCCCCCCCAGCTCTGCCGATGCCCCTCACTCCCAACCCGCAGCCCCTGCCAGCCCAGCCCTGCCCCCCCAGTTCTGCCGGTGCCCCTCACTTCCGACCCGCAGCCCCTGCTACCCCAGCCCTGCCCCCCCCAGCTCTGCCGATGCCCCTCACTCCCGACCCGCAGCCCCTGCCAGCCCAGCCCTGCCCCCCCCAGTTCTGCCGGTGCCCCTCACTCCCGACCCGCAGCCCCTGCCAGCCCAGCCCTGCCCCCCCAGCCCTGCCGGTGCCCCTCACTCCCGACCCGCAGCCCCTGCCAGCCCAGCCCTGCCCCCCCAGCTCTGCCGGTGCCCCTCACTCCCGACCCGCAGCCCCTGCCAGCCCAGCCCTGCCCCCCCAGCCCTGCCGGTGCCCCTCACTCCCGACCCGCAGCCCCTGCTAACCCAGCCCTGCCCCCCCAGCCCTGCCGGTGCCCCTCACTCCCGACCCGCAGCCCCTGCCAGCCCAGCCCTGCCCCCCCCCAGCTCTGCCGGTGCCCCCCACTCCCGACCCGCAGCCCCTGCTAACCCAGCCCTGCCCCCCCAGCCCTGCCGGTGCCCCTCACTCCCGACCCGCAGCCCCTGCTAGCCCGGCCCTGCCCCCCCCCCCAGCTCTGCCGGTGCCCCTCACTCCCAACCCACAGCTCCTGCTAGCCCAGCCCAGCCCCCCCAGCTCTGCCGGTGCCCCTCACTCCCAACCCACAGCTCCTGCTAGCCCAGCCCAGCCCCCCCAGCTCTGCCGGTGCCCCTCACTCCCGACCCGCAGCCCCTGCTAACCCAGCCCTGCCCCCCCAGCCCTGCCGGTGCCCCTCACTCCCGACCCGCAGCCCCTGCCAGCCCAGCCCTGCCCCCCCCCCAGCTCTGCCGGTGCCCCTCACTCCCGACCCGCAGCCCCTGCCAGCCCAGCCCTGGGCTCTGCTTGAGCAGTGTAAAATGCTGCGTAAGGAGTTGGTTTGTTTTGTCCGGTGCTGGAATTGGCCGAGTCTGTAAAACCTCCTGACCTGTGGATCTGTCACAGCTCACGGGGCTGAATTCAGGCTCTGGCTCCGGCCCCCCCTCGCTTCCCCCAGGGTCGGGCAGTGATTTGTGTTGTCAGAAGAGGGTTGCAAGGACCCTCGAGAACTGCAAGGTGACTCAGAAAACCTGGGGAAAGAACCCAGGAGTCCTGACTCCCAGCTCCCCCTGCTCTAACCACCAGCCCCCACTCCCCTCCCAGAGCCAGGGAGAGAACCCAGGAGTCCTGGCTCCCAGCCCTGCCTGCTCTAACCACCAGCCCCCACTTCCCTCCCAGAGCCGGGGAGAGAACCCAGGAGTCCTGGCTCCCAGCCCCCCCTGCTCTAACCCACCAGCCCCCACTCCCCTCCCCAAGCCGGGGAGAGAACCCAGGAGTCCTGGCTCCCAGCCCCCTCTGCTCTAACCACCAGCCCCACTCCTCTCCCCAAGCCGGGGAGAGAACCCAGGAGTCCTGGCTCCCAGCCCTCCCTGCTCTAACCCACCAGCCCCCACTCCCCTCCCCCAAGCCGGGGAGAGAACCCAGGAGTCCTGGCTCCCAGCCCCCTCTGCTCTAACCACCAGCCCCCACTCCTCTCCCCAAGCCGGGGAGAGAACCCAGGAGTCCTGGCTCCCAGCCCCGCCTGCTCTAACCACCAGACCCCCCCTCCCCTCCCCCTCCCCTCCCCTCCCAGAGCCTGGAGAGAACCCAGGCGTCCGGGCTCCGGGCCCACGGGTCGCTGAGTCACATCAATGCTCTCCAGTCCCAAGACACTTATGAAGGCTCAGGTGGGCTGGGCGGCTTGTGAAATTTCCCGGTGCTGGTAGGAGGAGGCCTTGGCCTGCAAGGGCGGGGGGAGGGAAATCACACAGCCAGGGGCCTGGAGACAAGGGGCAGGGAGGGGCTGGCTCAGGGGGACAGGGAATGGGGCTGGTGCCTGTCCCTCTAGGGGGCACCCGGTTCCCAACCGGCCCCAGGGCAGGGACCGGCTGGCTCAGGGGGGCAGGAAACCGGACCCAGACGTTGGAATGTTCTGTCCTCTTTGTATGGAGCCGATGCGTGCCTCGGTTTCCCTCTCTCCGTGGCATTGCTACCCCGTGGGAGCGAAAGGGATCCGGCTGCTCCGGGATCAGGGCCAGAGGCCGGCGGCGCGTGTGCCTCCCTGGCTGTCCGGGGTGGGGGCCAAACCCGGGTAATCAGACAAGAGACGCCCCAGGATCGGCCAATCAGCTGGAAACCCGGCCGGGGATCTGGGGGTTCACAAGGGATTGGGGGATGAAGGGAACTTGGGGGGCACTGAGAAGCCTGGGCAGGGGAAAGGGGGGACCCCGGAGAGGGGGGGGCGCTCCCAGGAGACAGGGGCCGGGCTGGAGCATGGACCAGCCCCATGATGCCAGCTCAGGGACGCCGGCTCTGAGCCGGCCCTGGTGGCAAAAGGCAGCGCCCCCCGGTGGGGAGTTGCCCCATTTCGTTTGGACCTGACCCCGCCTGGGAGCTGTGGGTCTGATTATCAATGAGATGTGGCCGGCCCCATTCCCCGCCCCCTGAGCCAGCCAGTCCCTGCCCCCCTGAGCCAGCCAGTCCCTGTCCCGGGGCCGGATGGGAGCTGGCGCCCCCTAGAGGGGACAGGCCCCCCCCCATTCCCTGCCCCCCCTGAGCCAGCCAGTCCCTGCCCTGGGGCCGGGTGGGAGCCGGTGCCCCCTAGAGGGGACAGGCCCATTCCCTGTTCCTACCTTTTACCCACTCCCCTGCTGCGTCAGGCCGATAAGCGCAGAGTAAACTCGGGCGTGTTCGGACGAACCCGGCCCCAGACACGCAGCGGCCGGCGCTGGACTGAGGGTCACTTCAGGCTCCTGCTTCGCCCGGGACCCAGCGACCGACCCCCAACCCCCCCATTGCTCAGGGGGCTGCCGGCGTCCGGTGTCCTCACCCGCCCGCTCGCCCGTCCCGCGCCATGGGCCGGACCCTGCTCCTCGCGGGCACCTTCCTGCTCTGCTGTGCCACCGGTGCGGGCCGGGGGACCCCTGCGAGGGGCATGGGTCCCCTCCGGCCCCGGGGCGGGATGGGCTGGCTCAGGGGGGGCGGGGAATGGGACACAGGGACCTGTCCCCTCTAGGGGGCGCCGGCTCCCATCTGGCCCCAGGGTGGGGAGTCGGGGGGCTCTGAGGGACGTGGTGGGTGTCGGTGGGTCTGACGGGATGTCCATCTCTCCGGGCAGGGGGGGCGCTGGAGTGCCGTGTGTGCGAGGTGGGAAATCCCTATGAGGGCTGCGTGTGGGGCCAGGGGACGTGCAAGGCCCCCCCCGGGGGGCGTTTGCTGGAGCCATGTCGCCACCTTCGGTGAGTCCCCCTGGGAGGTGCTGGGCTGGGCCTCGGGGCAGGGGGAGGGAGGGAGCCAGGCCCCCCGGGCGATGCAGGGGCCCCTGCCCCACTCTGCCCCCCTCCTTCCTCTCTGCTCCATCCCCTCCTTCCCCTGCTCTCCCCCCCTGCTTTCCGCCTCGCCCTGTGGGGTAGGGGCCTGGGGGATGGAGGTGTCGAGGTAGCCGGGGCTGGGGGCAGGAAGGCTGGGGTTGGGGGGGCTGGAGGTGTGGGGCTCATTGCCGGGGGGTCAGGGGGCTGGTGATGTGAGACTGGGGGGACAAAGGCCTGGAGGTGTGGGGCAGGGGGGAGCTGGGACCAGGGGGTAGAGGTGGGGGGCTGGAGGTTTTAGGAGGCAGGGGGTTGGAGGTGTGGGGCTTGGGAGATAGGGGGGGCTGGTGTCATTCTGAGTCCGCCCCCCTGACACAGGCTCATCTCCCCACAGGCCCCCTCTTCTCGCTGTCCCACCCTGGGCTGCAACCCCCCGGGACCCCCTGCGATGCCGCCGGGCTCCTCGACCCCTTCTTTGGCTTCTCCTACAACCGCACCTGCTGCAACGACACCGACCTCTGCAACGCGCCCCCCGCCCTGCCCGCCCGCTGGCCCTGGAGCTGCGCCCCCCGCGCCCTCCGCGCCCCCCCACACCGGCCTGCTGGGGGTGCTGGCGCTCTGGGCCCTGCACTGAGCCAGAGACCCCCCCGCCCCTGCTCCCCACGACTCCCCCAGCACCCTGCCTCCCCAGAGGACCCTACAATAACAAACCGGCCCCCGAGAGACCCTACAATAACAAACCAGGCCAGGCCTGTGCTCAAGAAGGACTCTACCATAACAAGCTGGCCAGCGCCGACCCTGTGCTCAGAAGACCCTACAATAACAAACTGGAATGTCGACAGTCCCGAGACCCTACAGTAACAAACCAGCGCTGCGACCTTAGGAGGAGCCTGACCTAAGTAAACAAATTAATGAGCTGACGATGTGTCTGGTGCTTTGAAAAGCAAACGGAGCCTGGGGTGGGAGCCAGAACTCCTGGGTTCTATCCCTAGTTCTGTGAGCTGGGGGGAGGGGCGGGAGAGCCCAGGGCTGGGCTAGCAGGGGCTGCAGGTCGGGAGTGAGGGGCACCGGCAGAGCTGGGGGGGGGGAGCAGGGGGCTGCGGGTCGGGAGTGAGGGGCACCGGTAGGGCTGGGGCGGGAGGAGGGGGCTGCGGGTCGGGAGTGAGGGGCACCGGCAGAGCTGGGGGGGGGGGGAGCAGGGGGGCTGCGGGTCGGGAGTGAGGGGCAACCGGCAGAGCTGGGGCGGGAGGAGGGGGCTGCGGGTCGGGAGTGAGGGGCACCGGCAGGGCTGGGGCGGGAGGAGGGGGCTGCGGATCGGGAGTGAGGGGCACCACTTACCCAGAGAAGTGGGTTTCTCCCATCTACACCACTGATGGACGGGGCGTGAGAGAACGAGGAGGAGGATTCTGATTGGTCGTTCTAGTGCTGATGTCATAACCCCACAAGAAGAGGGTTCCAACCCAGCAGTTCTTCCCTGGGGGCAGCAGCCATGGGGCGGGGGGATTGGGGCATTGGGGGGAACGGGCTGTGGGGAGTTGGGATGGGGCTATGGGGGGGGGGGGGGAATGGGGCGATCGGGGTTGGGGGCCCCACAAAGCCAGTGGACAGGAGGGAGCTCCCTCCTATGGGCTGAGCTGGGGAGTGGGGCACTGGCTGGGGTGGAGAGGAGATGGAGGTGGCTGAGTGGGACGGAGCTGGGGCTGGGTAGGTGGAGGGAGGGAGGGAGTGGGAGGTGGATGGAGGGAGCCAGGGGTGATTGAAGGGATGGATGGAGCTAAGGGGTGGATGGGTGGAGATGGGGGTGGCTGAGAGGACGGAGCTGGGGCTGGGTAGGTGGATGGATGGAGAGAGGGGGGATCTGGGGCTGGCTGGGGTGGAGATGGGGGTGGCTGAGTGGAAGGAGCTGGGGTTGGGTAGGTGGATGGAGGAAGGGAGGTGGGGGTGGCTGGGTGGAGATGGGGGTGGCTGAGAGGACGGAGCTGGGGCTGGGAAGGTGGATGGATGGAGAGAGGGGGGATCTGGGGCTGGCTGGCTGGAGCTGTGGTTGGGTGGCTGGCAGGAAACCCCAGGTTCTGTCTGACACCGGCTCCGCCCGGCGCTGAATTCCCGGGGGGCTGACTCGGCACAGCACCGGCTACTCCCCTTCCCCCAGCTGGGGGCTTGGCCCAGCGTCGCAGCGCTTCCCTGGGGTTCGCTCCCCCCAAAGCTCCCGGTAACGTCTCTCCGGGCGAGGGGAGAACTCAGCGGTGACACGGCCGCCCCCCAGACGGGACCCCCCCAGTGCTCTCGTGTACAGCTCGACGTTCCCTGCCCTCGAGCGCTGCCCCACGCCCGCCATGCTGGGGAAACGCCCTGACCCGCGGTACTGCCCGGCGCGCGGTGCAGCTCGCGAGCGGGACTGAGGCAGCCGGGCGGTGGCCGGTCTTCAGCTGCCGTTGGGGGTCCCCAAACTGCGTCCATGACGAGATCCCGAAGGGTCCAACCCCCCCCCCCATTTATCCTCGTTCGCAGCCCGAGCTGGTTCCGCCGAAGCGCGGCTGAGCGGACGCTGTTCTGGGTGGAGGTTTCCAGCCTGGCACTTTCCCATGCGCCCGGCGGGGGAAGGTCCCGTCCGGTCACCGGCTGGGCAGCGCTCGTTACCTATTGCTGGACTTTCCACTGCAAAACCGCCGGCTCTGGGAGAACACGGCAGGGGGCAGAGGGTTGTGTTTCCCCCCCGCCAGGGGTCAGGCGCTCGCCCTCCCCCCCCCCACACTGCTCCTGGGCTAAGGGGTCAGAAACCAGCAACGATCAGAGCAATTCGTATCCCAGCTCTGGGCTCTGGGCTCTCCGTGGGGCTGGGACCTACCAGGGCCAATCCTCTGCGGGTGTAAATCCGCAACGCTCCCTTCAGCCACTTCCTACCCATTGGGACCGTCGGTGTCCAACTGCGAAGCCCAAACCACTGTGCTGCGGGTCGGGAGTGAGGGGCACCGGCAGAGCTGGGGGGGGCAGGGCTGGGCTAGCAGGGGCTGCGGGTCGGGAGTGAGGGGCACCGGCAGAGCTGGGGGGGGCAGGGCTGGGCTGGCAGGGGCTGCGGGTCGGGAGTGAGGGGCACCGGCAGAGTGGGGGGAGCCCAGGGCTGGGCTAGCAGGGGGCTGCGGGTCAGGAGTGAGGGGCACCGGCAGAGCTGGGGGGGGCAGGGCTGGGCTGGCAGGGGCTGCGGGTCGGGAGTGAGGGGCACCAGCAGAGCTGGGGGGGACAGGGCTGGGCTAGCAGGGGGCTGCGGGTCAGGAGTGAGGGGCACCCGCAGAGCTGGGGGGGCAGGGCTGGGCTAGCAGGGGGCTGCGGGTCAGGAGTGAGGGGCACCCGCAGAGCTGGGGGGGGGCAGGGCTGGGCTGGCAGGGGCTGCGGGTCGGGAGTGAGGGGCACCGGCATAGCTGGGGGGAGCCTATTTGTTTGTAGGTATCAGAGGGGTAGCCGTGTTAGTCTGAATCTGTAAAAAGCAACAGAGGGTCCTGTTGCACCTTTGAGACTAACAGAAGTACTGGAGCATAAGCTTTCGTGGGTAAGAACCTCACTTCTTCAGATGCAAGTAATGGAAATCTCCAGAGGCAGGTATATATCAGTGTGGAGATAACGAGGTTAGTTCAATCAGGGAGGGTGAGGTGCTCTGCTAGCAGTTGGGTGTGACATGCAGGTGAATGAGCCGGTGATGTTGTAGCTGATCTGGTTAGGTCCTGTGATGGTGTTGCTGGTGTAGATATGTGGGCAGAGTTGGCATCGAGGTTTGTTGCATGGGTTGGTTCCTGAGTTAGAGTTACGATGGTGCGGTGCGTGGTTGCTGGTGAGAATATGCTTAAGGTTGGCAGGTTGTCTGTGGGCGAGGACTGGCCTGCCTCCCAAGGTCTGTGAAAGTGAGGGATCATTGTCCAGGATGGGTTGTAGATCACTGATGATGCGTTGGAGAGGTTTAAGCTGAGGACTGTAGGTGACTGTAGGCTCATTCGCCTGCACGTCCACCAATGTTATATATGCCATCATATGCCAGCAATGCCCCTCTGCTATGTACATTGGCCAAACTGGACAGTCACTACGCAAGAGGATAAATGGACACAAGTCAGGTATCAGGAATGGCAATATACAAAAACCTGTAGGAGAACACTTCAACCTCCCTGGCCACACAATAGCAGATGTAAAGGTAGCCATCCTGCAGCAAAAACACTTCAGGACCAGACTCCAAAGAGAAACTGCTGAGCTTCAGTTCATTTGCAAATTTGACACCATCAGATCAGGATTAAACAAAGACTGTGAATGGCTAGCCAACTACAGAAACAGTTTCTCCTCCCTTGGTGTTCACACCTCAACTGCTAGCAGAGCACCTCACCCTCCCTGACTGAACTAACCTCGTTAACTCCACACTGATTTATACCTGCCTCTGGAGATTTCCATTACTTGCATCTGAAGAAGTGAGGTTCTTACCCACGAAAGCTTATGCTCCCAATACTTCTGTTAGTCTTAAAGGTGCCACAGGACCCTCTTTTGTTTGTAGGGTTTGTCTGTGTTTTTGTGAGTGTTTGTGTGTTACCATCCCGGTGTCTCTGTTGGCAGCGCAGGTGTGTTTGTGTGATTCTGTTTACACCTTGTGTGTGGGAGGCTTGTCAACTTGTGCCCAGTGGATTAGTCTGTGTGTCGGTATTTGTGTGTGTGTCTCTTCTGTGTCACTGTGTCTTAAGTGTGTGTTAACATTTACACCTTGTGTGTGTATTGGCATTTACTCTGTGTTTGTTTGGTGTGTGTGTATGTGTGTTTGTGTGTGTATTAGCTACAAGGGTGTGTGTTTTACCTACGTGTGTCTTTACACCCTGTGTCTGTCTGTCGGGGGTGGGTGAGTGTGTTACTGTTGGTGTCAGCTACACAGGTCGGTGTGTGTTAGCATGTACTCTGTGTGTATGTGTGTTTTGTGCATATTTGAGAGAGTGTGTGTATGTGTGTGGGTGTGTGTGAGTATGGGTGTGTGTGAGTGTGATTGTGTGTGAGTGTGAGAGTGTGTATGTGTGAATGAGTGAGCTTGTGTGTGTTTGTGTGTAAGTGTGTATAGGTGTGTGTAGGTGTTAGTGAGTGTGTGTGAGTGTGTGTGTGTATGTGTATGTGTGTGGGTGTGTGTATGTGTTGGTGAGTGTAGATGTGTGTATGTTTGTGTGTAGGTTTGTGTGTATGTGTCTGTGAGTGTGAGTGAGAGTGTGTAGGTGTGTATGTTTGTGTGTTAGTGAGTGTGAATGTGTGTGTATGTGTAATTGTGTGTATGTGTTAGTGAGTGTGTGTTTGAGGGATTGGGAGTGTGTATGTATGTGTATGTGTGGGTGAGTGCATTTGTGTGTGTGTGTGAGAGAGTGTGTATGTCTATGTGTGTGTGTGGGTGAGTGTCTGTGTGTGTGTGTGAGTGTGTGTATGTGTATGTGTGTGTGTGTTTGCTCCATCTGTACAAATAGGTCTCCAGCTAATCCCGGGCTCTGTGTCAGCTGCACACGTGGGTGTGTTTACAGCTTGTGCCAGTCAGGCCCCCGGGTTCACGTGTTGCTCCGCGGCCCCGCCCGGCTGTGTGTGTCAGATCGACGCAGCCAGACTCAGCCGCAACCCCCGAGTCTCCACAACCCGCCCCGGCAGCCGCCTCGCCCGGAGCCGACCATGGGCAAAATTCTCCTCCTGTGCCTGGCCGCTCTGACCTGCGCCGGGCTGGGTAAGCGGGGAAACCCGGGGGGTCTTCGCCCCGCCTCCCCTTGCGGGGCTCGCTCTGTATTCTCCAGTCCCTCCTCGCCAGAGAGACCCCCCCGCCGTGGAACTCGCTGCCACACCAGGCCACAGCACTAAGCAGGATTTCAAGGGGTCCCGGACCCCCAGGCCTCCATACGGCCCCATGGGAGGCCCCCCCCTTTGGTGCAAGAGCCCCCTGGGAAGATCGCACCAGGGTCAGGCCCTCTGGCCCCGCCACCCCCCGGGACCGCACCTCTGAGCCTCCACCGCCTGGCTCTGCCGTGGGCCCCGCAGGGAGTCCCCTCGCTCCGGCCCCCCGGGAATCCCCCCAGAAGGAGCGACGCCCCCCCAATCCCCAGCCTGCAAGGGGCTCTCCACCAGCGTCAAACCAGGAGCGTTTATTGTAGGGCCCAACCCAGCCCAGGCGGTTCTCAGGGGGCTCGGGCCAGGCCACTCTCTGTCCCCACCAGCTGGGCCCATCCCCGTCCCATGGGGCTCCGGCTGCTCCTTGTCCCCCGTCCAGCAGCCCCCTCCTTCCACCCGATCATCCGATGTCCCCTCCCCCGTCCTTTGTCCTCGGTCCCGGTAAACAGCCCCCCCCTTCTGTCCTTTGCTCCCCACGGGCTGGGCAGGTCGCCAGGGTCCTCTCTCCTCAGCCCTTTGTCCTCCCGAGCTGGGCTGGGCCTTTCGGTCACGCCGGGTTACCCAATCTCCAGGCCCTTGTCTGGGGTCCCGACTGCTAGCCCAGGTCACACCTGGTCTTCCTCTGCAACAGCAACCCCCCCTCTCCCACCCCCTGGTTACACACACAGCCCACAGGGAAACTGAGGCATGCACACAGCAGTCATGCAAAACACCAAGAAAATTCCCCGCTTTGTCCCGAAAGGCTCTGCTCTCCTTCCCGACTGGAAGAGTTTAATTCCCAAAACTCAGGCCATTGGACAAAAAGCAGCCAGAATTAAGGTGATTCTTCCCAAGAGAAGAACGTAAGAGCGGCCAGACTGGGTCAGACCAAAGGTCCATCTAGCCCAGTATCCCGTCTGCCGACAGTGGCCAATGCCAGGTGCCCCAGAGGGAATGAACAGAACAGGGAATCATCAAGTGATCCATCCCCCGTTGCCCATTCCCAGCCTCTGGCAAACCGAGGCTAGGGACACCATCCCTGCCCATCCTGGCTAATAGCCATTGATGGACCGATCCTCCATGAATCTGTCTAGCTCCCTTTTGAACCCCGTTATAGTCTTGGCCTTCACAACATCCTCTGGCAAGGAGTTCCACAGGTTAACAGTGTGTTGTGTGAAGAAATACTTCCTTTTGTTTGTTTTAAACATGCTGCCTATTAATTTCATTGGGTGGCCCCAAGTTCTTGTGTTATGACAAGGAGTAAATAACACTTCCTTATTCACTTTCTCCAAGCCAGTCATGATTTTATAGACTTCAGTCATATCCCCCCTTAGTCGCCTCTTTTCCAAGTTCAAAAGTCCCAGTCTTATTCATCTCTTTTTTTTAGCATGGGAGGAAGGAAGCGGCGTAACGGGGGCGTTGGGGGGTGGCAGACGGAGCTTTAAGGGGAACCGGGGGAGGTGGAGTAGTGGGGTGGGAAAAGTGGGGTTATTTTTGCTGCCTTAAACATGTGTCCTGTTTACAGGCCCCTTTGAATGATTAGCCCCAGGCTCTGGCTACCGCAGCTTATCAGCATGCGCGGGTTGCGGGGGGAGGTCGGGGTGGGGGGGAGGATGGGGGCGGGGAGGGGGGGGACGATACTGAAGCTGCCCGACCAGCTGCCACTTCGCTCACAGCCCAGAAGAAATATTTTTAGCTGCGCAACAGTTTTCTCCGTTGGTTCTCGTCCCAGAGGAGAGTCGCACTTTGCCCCCCAGGCCCAAGATTATTAGGACGTGTCCGGGTGTGGGGGGGAGCCCAGGGCTGGGCTGGCAGGGGCTGCGGGTCGGGAGTGAGGGGCACCGGCAGAGCTGGGTTAGCAGGGGGCTGCGGGTCGGGAGTGAGGGGCACTTATGGGGGAGGGGCTCATCACCTCCCTCCCCACCCCTGTTAACTCACCAGTCTCCTCGCTGCCTGGAGGAGGGGAAGGGGGCACCTCTGGGGGAGGGGAGGAGGATCCATGGGATCTCCCAGCTCCATCCCCAGCGGGGGTCTTGTGGGAATGGGGGGGAGGGGAAATGGACCCTCCCCCTTCAAACCATGTTAAACCCCCACTGGCTAGAGGAGGGCTGGGCCTTTCCCTGTCCCCCCCCATCCTAACCTGAGCCCCGGCCAGTCCCCGACCTGCCCCCCATCTCCTCACCCCTCAGCCCCCCAGCCTCACCCCCATCCCCTTAACCCCTGACCCACCCCTGACCTGAATCCCGGCCCCTTATTCACCCCACCTCAACCCCAGCCCCCCCAACACCTCCTGCCCCCCACCAGACCTCCCGGCCTGAGTCCCAGCTCCCCGCCTCATTCCCCGGGGATCCCTCCAGGGGGCGCTGTCATGGGGCTGGAGACAGGCCTAAATGCAGGCAGGGACCCCCCGGGGAGCAGCCCCTAGTGCCCAGCTGGGGGGGATCTGCGGGGAGGGGCCCACTCTCACCCCCCTGCTCTCTGTTCCCAGGCGTGGCCCTGCAGTGCCTGAAATGCGACTTCACCGCGTTCGACGCCCCCTGTCAGCTCACCCCGGTCACCTGCCAGGCCGGGCAGCTCTGTGCCACCATCCGGGGCCATGCAGGTAACAGCCCCCTGCCCGCGGCTTTGGGCTCCTTCCCCCTTCCTGCTGCCTTCCCTCTCCCTGGGGCTCCCTCCCTCTCTTGGTCCCCATCCCCTTTCCCCGTTCTCCGGCTCCATCGCTCTCTCTCGGTGCCTGTCCCCTTCCCCCCTTCTCCGGCTCCGTCACTCTCTCTCAGAGCCCGTCCCCTTCCCTCCTTCTCCGGCTCCGTCCCTCTCTCTCGGTCCCGGTCCCTCCTTCTCCGGCTCTGTCGCTCTCTCTTGGTCCCCATCCCCTTCCCTCCTTCTCCGGCTCCATCGCTCTCTCTCGGTCCCTGTCCCCTTCCCCCCTTCTCCGGCTCTGTCACTCTCTCTCTGTCCCCTTCCCCTTCCCCCCTTCTCCGGCTCTGTCCCTCTCTCTCGGTCCCGGTCCCTCATTCTCTGGCTCCATCGCTCTCTCTTGGTCTCTGCCCCCTTCCCTCGTTCTCCTGCTCTATCGCTCTCTCTCGGTCCCTGTCTCGTTCCCTTGTTCTCTGGCTCTGTTGCTCTCTCTTGTTCCTTTTCTTATTCCTTCATGTTCTCTCTCGTTCCTCTGTTCTCTTTTTTGTTCTCTCTCTCTCTCTCACTCTTTCCCTTGGTTCCTCCCTCCTTCCTTCATTCTCTTGTTTCCTTCTCTCATTCCCCCTCTCTCTCTCTCCCCCCAGCTGGCCACAAGACGATTGTGCGGAAGAACTGTGTGGACGAGGTGAAATGCAGCACCCAGGACACGGCCACCTGGGCCGGCGTCACCTACACCACCTCCTACACCTGCTGTGAGGGCGATTTCTGCAATTAGGCCAGGGCCCCGGAGCACCCCTGGGGCCGGCGCCTCTGACTGCCCCCCATTTCAGGGCTCGGATTTGTCTTGCGTGCCCCCAAATTTCACCTCCCTTAAAAACGACTCGCTGACGTCAAAATACGGAAGTGTCCCAGCTCGCTATGACTGAACAGTGGCTGACTTTCTCAGTTTGATGCTATAATTAGAAAATAAATCAACTGGAATAGAAATCCTGTGCTTACATTTCAGGGTATAGGACATAAGAGCGGCCAGATTGGGTCAGAGCAAAGGTCCGTCTAGCCCAGTGTCCTGTCTCCGACAGTGGCCAATCCCAGGTGCCCCCGAGGGAGTGAACAGAACAGGGAATTTTTCCCTGTCGCCCATTCCCAGGTTCTAGCAGTACAGGTGAGTCTCATCTTATGCGCATTTAACATGCGCGAATTCAGCGTTGCGCGGTCGGCAAAAAAAAAAAAAGAGAGAAAAATAACAATTTAAATACTGTACCTGTAGTGCAGGCGATTCCGCCCGCCATCACACGCAATCTAATTTTGACTATGCGCGGTTTTCGCTTTAGGCGCTGACAGCGGAACGTAACCCCAGCGTAAGATGAGACTCGCCTGTATAAACAAGTCATCGTCTGTAGGAAATTTTAGTTTGTGGTGATTCTGAGTTTGGACGGGGACTGAGAGAGAGCGACAGAGCCAGAATTTTTTCTGTAGCCTGTTGTCAAACGAGGCAAATATTGAGAGGAGTTGATGGACCGCCTGGAAGAGCTCTTCATACCCCCGATGGACTTATACCCCTGTTGAGAACCGCTGCTCTAGGCATTTAAGAAACACACCATGCAGGTGTGCAAGGGATTCAGCGAGACTTGCGTTAAGCCTAAGGCAGTCAGGCTGGAAATATCCGGGGATTGAAAGCTATTTGGGTGCTTAAAAATGCAACTGGGCACCAGGTTCCTGATCCCCCTAACTCTGATTTCAATGGGGATCGGGCGCCTGGACACTTTTGAAACATCCCCCTAGGCGCCTCTTGGCATCTGTTGTGTTTAATACCTTTAAAAATCTGTCCCTAAGCCTTTATAGACCAGAGTCAAGTCAAGAATCTGCATTTCTAAGAACATCTACTTGTCACCGGCTGTTCTCCATGGCTTCGGTGCCTCCAGGCCGCTCGGGACACATTAACGAACTGCCAATGGAACAGAACTCGCACTTTTTCTGAATTCGCGCCCGCTGGGGGATTTCTCCAGCTGGGTCTAGTTTTAAGCGATTGTTTTCGATGTTTCCCGGTTGGCTTGGACCCACCTCAGCCCGACTGGATGGTTTTCTATGTCGTGGGGCAAGTACACCCCATCCCCCTTTGGGGTGTGGCAAAGGCGTCACGGATCCACAGTTAAGTCCGCCTGCCTGCCCTTAGCTTCAGGGCAGTACGGCCCAATGGCCAGAGTCAATATAATTGCGCTGTGACCCCAGTCTGTATGGCTGACGTCTTTAGCAGAGTTGAGTGGCCGAGTGTCCAGAGTCGGTAAAGTTGCCCTCCTTAGCAGGGCTATGCGGCCTAATGGTCAGAGTCGGGGAGGTGAGCTGCCACCTGCAGAGGGCGGCAGGGGTAGGGGGGTCCGGGCCCTCCCTCTCCACCAGGTCCCAGCCAGGGCCCTGGCAATGGTGAGTGCACGTGGCACCGAGTCAGCGAGGTGCCGAGCGAAACACGCCAGCCCAAGATCCGGTTCTGTACCCGGTCCCCTGCCCAGTTCCCCTGGGCTACTTCCCACCGTATTCCCCAATGCTGCCATCTGGATGCCTTTGGGGTCTCCGGGTTCCTCAGCCAGCACTGGTCCCAGCGGCACTGACCTTCCTCGGGCGTCCGCAGGTATCCAGGCGTCTGCCTGGGTCTCGGTGCTTCTGGCTCCCGCGCTCGGGGGTTCTGGCTGCTCCCGGGCTGGAACCGGCGATGTGCGTCCTTCCTTGCCAGGGGTCAGCCTAGAATGAGGCTGGGCCGCTCCCTTTTATACTGTAGCAGCAGTTGGAGCATGCCCAGCAGGGGCGAGGGGGCGTGTCTTCTGCTGGCAGGAGTGGAGGCTTAACCCCTTCCTCTCCAGAGCGGGGCAAGTACACCCCATCACAGGCTCCCAGAGAAGAAGCTAGAGACAAGGTGGGTCCCATAAAAGATATTTGCTCACCCCCCTGGTGTCTCTGAGATCCTGGGAGCGACACGGCTACACCGCCACCTGCCTACAGAGAAGTAATTAGCCCATGATGTTCTCTGGAAAGTCGCATCGCTTTAATGAACCTCGTACCATCAAATCACCGCGCTGGATGCAGCTGTACCAGTATCAAAGTGCATGCGGCCCCTTTACACTGGTCTGACTGGTCCGCATTCGGGGTTCACAGAATCATAGAATATCAGAGTTGGAAGGGACCTCAGGAGGTATCTAGTCCAACCCCCTGCTCAAAGCAGGACCAATTCCCAACTAAATCATCCCAGCCAGGGCTTTGTCAAGCCGGGCCTCAAAAACCTCCAAGGAAGGAGACTCCACCACCTCCCTAGGTAACGCATCCCAGTGCTTCACCACCCTCCTAGTGAAATAGTGTTTCCTAATATCCAACCTAGACCTCCCCCACTGCAACTTGAGACCATTGCTCCTTGTTCTGCCATCTGGTACCACTGAGAACAGTCTAGATCCATCCTCTTTGGAACCTCCCTTCAGGTAGTTGAAGGCTGCTATCAAATCCCCCCACATTCTTCTCTTCTGCAGACTAAACAATCCCAGTTCCCTCAGCCTCTCCTCAGAAGTCATGTGCTCCAGACCCCTAATAATTTTTGTTACCCTCTGCTGGACTCTTTCCAATTTTTCCACATCCTTCTTGTAGTGTGGGGCCCAAAACTGGACACAGTACTCCAGGTGAGGCCTCACCAATGTCGAATAGAGGGGAACGATCACGTCCCTCGATCTGCTGGCAATGCCCCTACTTATACAGCCCCAAATGCCGTTAGCCTTCTTGGCAACAAGGGCACCCTGTTGACTCATATCCAGCTTCTCGTCCACTGTAACCCCTAGGTCCACTCTAACCCCTAGGGGTTTTACTGGTCTGACTATTCACTGATGGAAACCATCGCGAATGCAGAGCTAAAGGCGCCCGGTGGGATCGTGAGCCCTGCCCAAACGCCGAGTGCAGCAAAACGCCTCCCTCGGAAATGCAGACTGGCCGCCCGGCCCAAGTGGGAATTATCGGCAGCAGGCCAGCTGCCTTCCCTGCGTTGGGAGTGGGGAATCAGCGGGGCGGGGATTAGGATCACAGCCCCTCACCTCGACTCCCTGCGTGTGCAATCAAAGGAAAGAGGTTAACCCCCCCACACACACACCTCACTGAAAGTTACAGCGGTAAAACTTCCAGGTGTTTGTGAAAGGAAACTGATGTGGGGTGTAGGTGAGAGCTCACGGGAAGAACTGGGGTGTATTTACCGTGCAGTAATCGGAGGGGGCTTCACCTCCACATCGGGCGCAGTGGAGATTTTACCATCCCAGGGAGGACCCCGAGGACACACGAGAAACCAGCCCCGCCCCATTCACGGATTAGCCCCGTTCCACACTGTATTAGCAAGACATAACCCACAAACGCCAGCCCAGCAAAGGAGACGGAGCCCACGCGGGAATGGCCAGCGCTCGCGTTAGTGACACTAGCCCGCCTGGGGAGGGCCTCAGGACGCCTAGGTACCGGCCTTGTTACACCCAATGCCCCCAACCCCGGCTCTCTGGCGAGGAGCCAAGGGGGTGTGGCCCGCCCGAGCCGTGGTGCGTGGGAAATTCCTGCTTCGCCCAGCGCCTGCTCCTCTTGGGATCTGGCAGATGAACGAGATCATCTCAGCTGGGGTGCGACAGGGAGGGACAAAGATCTGCTCTGTGTGTGTGTCTCTGTGTTAGCTACAGCGGGGGGGGGGGGAGGGTTACCTACAGGTGTCTTTGCACCCTGTGTCTGTCTGTCAGGATGTGTGCGTGTGAGAGAGAGAGAGTGTGAGTGGGTGTGAGAGAGAAGCAGTGTGTGATTGGTTTGTGTGTGTGTTAGCTATGGGGGGGGGGGTGTTTTACCTATGGGTGTCTTTACACCCTGTGTCTATCTGTCAGGGTGTGTGTGTGTGAGAGAGAGAGAGAGAGAGAGAGAGAGAAAGCGTGAGTGGGTGTGAGAGAGAAGCAGTGTGTGAGTGTGTGATTGGTTTGTGTGTGTGTGTTAGCTATGGGGGGGGTGTTTTACCTATGGGTGTCTTTACACCCTGTGTCTATCTGTCAGGGTGTGTGTGTGTGTGAGAGAGAGAGAGAGAGAGAGAAAGCGTGAGTGGGTGTGAAAGACAGTGTGTGAATGTGTGTGTTTGGTTTGTGTGTGTGTTAGCTATGGGGGGGAGTTACCTACAGGTGTCTTTACACCCTGTGTTGTCTGTCAGGGGGTGTGTACTTGTGTGTGTGCATGTGAGTGTGTGTGAGTGTGAGTGAGTGTGCATGTTTCATCTGTACAAATACATCTCCACCCAATCCCAGGCTCTGTGGCAGCTACACACGTCCATGTGTTTACAAGTTGTGCCAATCAGGGCCCCTGCATCCATGTGTCGTTCTACGGCTCCAGGCCCCGGCCGTCCCACCTGCCCCTCCCACCCCAGCTGTCTTTATCAAAGAGATCACACGCAGCCAGACGCAGACTCAGCCACCAGCCCCCGAGCCCTGGGACGGTCCCGCCTGCCTCGATAATCTGCTCTGTTATCTGCCTCGCCAGGAGACGACCATGGACAAAACTCTCCTCCTGTGTCTGGCCATTCTGACCTGCGCCGGGATCGGTAAGCCGCGAAACCCAGGGATCTTTGCCCCACCTCCACTTTCCAGCGTGGGTCGGTAGCTCTCGCGTTGTATTTCTCCACTCCCTCCTTCCTCAGGAGAGCCCCCTTTCGAGTGTAACTCACTTCAACACCAGGTCACTTCGCTAAGGAGGATGTAAAAGCTCTATCCTCCTTCCCAACTGGAAGAGTTTAATTCCCAAAACTCAGACCACTGGACAAAGAGCAGCCAGAACTAAGGTGATCCTTCCCAATATACCCTTAACTCTGCCCTCCCTTGTATCAATGGCACTCACAGATCACAGTCAGGGATCCCGGTGGGTCATGTGAGTACAAGTTGTGGCGAGAACCATTCTTGTGTGAGCTGGTTAAGGTACTCAGTTGTTCTCCCTTCCTATTGACATCTCTCTGGGGGGATCAGAGTTATGTGGGAAATGCCCCCTTAACTCTGCCCTTTCCAGCTTTTCCCACACTTGAGCTTTGCGGAGTTAAACTCTCTTTGTAAGAGAATTTTTGGAAATTAAGCACCACCGTTCAGTGAAGGCGTGCAGGGTACTGCTACGCCCCTGCCGCCTGAAATCCTGCCGAACAAAGTGAGGTTTTTTTACACTTACATTTTTTACATTGGAACTTCCTCAGGATTTTCTAGGGGTTTTTTTTAGCATGGGATGAAGGAAGCGGGGTAACAGGGGCATTGAGGGGTGGCAGACGGAGCTTTAATGGGGATAGTGGGGAGAAGGGGAGTAGCGGGGTGGGAATAGAGGGGTTATTTTTGCTGCCTTAAATATGTGGCCTGTTTACAGACCCCTCTGATAATTAGCCCCAGGCTTTCGCTGCCATGGCTTATCTGCCGGCAGCCAGATGGCCCTTGTCAGGAAAGGCAGGTTGAGATGGCTTGGGGGGGGGCGGGCACTGAAGCTGCCCGACCAGTTTGCTCACAGCCCAGGAGAAATATTTTGAGCTGCGCAACAGTTTTCTCCGTTGGTTCCCGTCCCAGAGGAGAGTCGCACTTTGTGCCCCGAGCCCCCGCCCTGCCCCCTGTCTTCCCACACCCTCAGCCCTCGACCCATCCCCATCGCTCCATGCCCAGCCCCTGGCCTGAGCCCCTCCCTTCAGCCCCCAGCCTCACCCCCAGCCCCTAAACCCCACCCCATTTCCCCACACTCTCACCCCGACCCCCCTTCTCTCAGTCCCCCAGCCTCACCCCCATCCCCTTAACCCCTGACCCACCCTTAACCTGACTCATGGGCCCTCATTCCCCCACCTGAACCCCAGCCCCCCCAACTCCTCCTGCCCCCCCAGACCTCCCTGCCTGAGTCCCAGCTCCCCACCTCATTCCCTGGGGCTCCCTCCAGGGGGCGCTGTCATGGGGCTGGGGGCAGACCTAGCTGCCCGTTCGGACCCCCTGGGGGTGCAGACCTCCATTGCCCGGCTGAGGGAGGGTCGGTGGGGTCCGGTTAGTCTCACCCCTGCTCTCTGTTCCCAGGAGCGGCCCTGCAGTGCCTGAAATGTGACTTCACTGTATTTGGCATCTCCTGCCACACCACCACCGTCACCTGCAAGGACGACCAGCTCTGCGCTATCATCCGGGGCCGCGCAGGTAACAGCCCCCTGCCCGCGTCTCCGGGCTCCTTCCCCCTTCCTGCTGCCTTCCCTCTCCCTGGGGCTCCCTCCCGCTCGGTCCCCGTCCCTTATTCTCTCTCTTTCTCTCTCTCTCCTTTCTCCTTCTCTCATTCCCTCTCGCTCTCTCCCGCTAGCCGGCCACAAGCTGATCATGAAGAAGAACTGCGTTGACAAGGGGAAATGCCACACCAACGACACCTCGTCCTTCGCGGGCATCACCTACAGCACCTCCTACGAGTGCTGCGAGGGTGAATTCTGCAACTCGGCTGCGGGCGCCGGGGCCCAGCTCTCCCTGGCTGCAGGGGCCCAGCTCTCCCTGGGCTGAGGGTGTGGGAAGACAGGGGGCGGGGGGGGGCTCGGGGCACAAAGTGCGACTCTCCTCTGGGACGGGAACCAACGGAGAAAACTGTTGCACATGCTGGGGGCCTGGCTCGCCCGGGGCCTCTAATCCCTGCTCCAGAAGCTGGGGGGGAGAGAAAATAATTGCTGTGGGCGGACAAAAAAAAATCAAATCTGACCTTGCCTTTAAATAGCTCCTCCCACTTGCTTCTTAAAGGGGTACTTGGTAACCAGAGTCCAGATCTGATTGCTTTGCCTTTTTTTGGTCATCTTAAATTGTTATAACCAAGGGATGGGGCGGAGGGAAAGGCCCTGAGGGATGGGGAAGGGGTGGGGTCTGTCTGGAGAAGGGGGGAGACCTTCTCAAAGCGATCCACACTGGATCTGGCTAGTAACTTTTAGACGGGCTCCCGCCCGCCCTACCTTATACATAGTCAGTGCTGGTTTTTGCCTAACTTCCATATGCTAATTGACCATCTACCTCCTGCTCGTTAGCATTTGGGTTAATTAGTTGCCAGGGTGCAGCTGTGGTTAGCATATGTAGGTTTCCATTACGCTCAACAGCCTGGCAACTTTCCCTGAAATCCCAAAGGGATTCGTTCCTTTCTTCGCCTTCTCCCATCATGTATCACTCAGGGCACGTCTTCACTACCCGCCGCATCGGCGGGTAGCAATCGCTCTATTGGGGATCGACTTATCGCGTCTAGTGAAGACGTGATAAAATCGATCCCCGATGGCTCTGCCATCGACTTCGGAAATCCACGGCGGCAAGAGGCGGAAGCGGAGTCGACGGCGGCGCCTCAGCGGTTGACTCACCGCCGTCCTCACAGCCAGGTAAGTTGACCTAAAATACGCCACTTCAGCTATGTGAATAGCTGAAGTTGCATATCTTAGGTTGACCCCCCCCCCTCCCGTAGTGTAGACCTAGCCTCAGTTTCCAGGCACACCAGGTGTGTACGGTTACTCCCTTAATTCAAGCAGCTCCTGCTAAACGAGGCCTCGGTTATGCTAAGTTAATTGTGATTCAGGCCTTAGGCCTGTAAGACATTACATAACAGCCTGATAGCTACCTCTATCTTATCTCTATAACCCACTGCCAGCTTACAGAAGGGGTGGAGAAAATGCCTTCCCATGAAAGACCAGAGGAACTCAGGCGTTTAATTGAGCACAAAAGGAAAATCAAGAGGCGAATTGATTAACGTACTAGGAACCTTCACGGGGAGAAAATACCCGGTACGAAAAGCTTCTTTAATATAGTGAAAAAGGCCAATTAAGAACCAATGGCTGGAAGGTTAAAGCTAGACAAACGCCAAGGAGAACCAAGGCACAAATATTTAACATCAAGGGAAGTGATGTCTTCCAATCCAGATCGGCTGCCTTTCTGGAGGATACACATTTGTCAACCACAAGTTCTTGAGCTCAATACAGGGGTGTCTGGGTAAAATTTAGGGGCCCATATTATGCAGGAGGTCAGAGTAGATGATCTACCAGCCGGAAACTCTATGAAGCTGTGGAAATCCCGTGGGATCTCACCGTGGAGAAAGCTAAGCTCTGGCAAGGCAGCTTTCAAATAGTTGATCTAAAACAAGGAGAAATGCAACCTCTGAAAGGACGTCTGACGGCTTCATATTCCTGGTAACCCTGGGCTGGATGGAAGAGGCTGGTCCGAAGCGCCACAGGGATCTGGTCGCAACTCTGAGCTCAGCTGTTTCTGAGGTTCTCCTCGGAGACTTCAGGTCTGTTATACCCCGATGGACAGCGCTGCCCTCTGCTTTCCATCATACACTTAGGTGCTCTCTGGTTTCTCTGGTGCTCCAGACAATGTCCAGGAGATGGCGGTGACGTACCAGAAATACGTCTGATTCAGCGAGACAAGGTGGGAGAGTTAGTTAATTTTACTCGGATCAGGGTGAAAAAGAGACAAACTTGCAGAGCTCTTTTTCAGATGGGATTCTCTCATGGGAGGATTTTTTCAGTTTCAGTTTCATCCTTTGCCATTCCTCACGTGCCTGTATCAACCCGCACAACTAACGAGAATTCGCCCTTTTAAGCAGCTCCTTTGAATACTCCAAAGGGGGGTGCTTCTGCCTTTCCATATTTCCTTCCTCATTGTGCCATGCCGTTTGTCTCAATGCCAGTGCACAATCACCGTGCTGTAGCCAATTAGTTCAATTTATCCTTCATATGTTGTGTGATGTTACAATTAATTAACATGTGATGTCAGATATACTCATTGTTTGCTAAATAGAGTTAAGTTGTAGGATTATGGAAGTATAAGATTGATCAGAGTCAGAAGGGATAATTATGTATTAAGTATCTAGGTAAGTAGAAACGCAAGGCCTACAGACTGCGGCCTGTAAAATTGTAGTTTAGCCATACTAGGCCTTAGTCTTAAAGCTAAGAAATGCTGACATAAGTAAGTGATCGAACAATAACCTTATGCCATAAGATTACGGTGAAAAAATGTACCAATGGATACATGCCAGGATGGGCGGGGATGGTGTCTCAAGCCTCTGTTTGCCAGGGGATGGATCACTTGATGATTACCTGTTCTGTTCATTGCCTCTGGGGCACCTGGCATTGGCCACTGTGGGAAGACAGGACACTGGGCTAGATGGACCTTTGGTCTGACCCAGTCTGGCCGTTCTTATGTTCTTATTGCGAAAAATGAACTGTAGGATTAATTTTGACTACAAGTCACATTGTTCTAACACGTTCTAACAGCAGGGTATGAGGTATAATCAGAATCACGTTATAAAAGAGGGTGCCCGGATCGGGAAAGTTGAGTTCCCTACGGGAAAACGCCAGCAGGAACCATCCCTCTACTGATGGTCAGTTGGCAAGGCAGCCATCAGCCCCGAAGAATATCGCTAAGGATGTGAAGATGATTATATGTGTAACGTGTGCGTAGGTCGGTCTAGGATTTCTGTGTGCTTGGGTAATCATAACGTTAACTGTAACTTTCATAAAAAGTTGTACAACAAACTAGACGTGGCGCTGGTGAATGTCTGTGTGGTCGCTCCCCTTGGTCTTTGTGCGTTTCTAGAGAGTCCACGTCTGCAGCAAGTAGCCGGCGTGACTTTCACTTGCCTGAGCTTGAAACTACAGGCCCCAGAGCCGAACCCCCGGTGGTGTCAGACCACATTGCATAATTCACTGGAAATAAAATTAAAGGCGACAGTTCAAAAAGAAAACCCGAACAGAACCTTCTAGTTCGTCTAAATCGGGTCAGTATGTTTTACAAACGTTCCTTTGATTTCTTTTTGTAGTTGGAGGGACACAAAGGGAGGCACCAGCTAAAGGGGGGGAACGTGACCTCCCCATGTGCCCCCCCACATGATTCCTCCCCCCCACACCCTCCCTGGCAGGCTCAGAGTCGGCTCCTGTCCCCAGAAGCTGAGCGTGGGCGGGGTCGGGGGGGAAGGGCGCAGCAGCACCAGGCAGCATGGCTGGAAGACAAGAGGCTCTGGCCCCGCCTCTTCCCTTCCAGCTCTGGCCCCGCCCCTTCCTCTCCCCACCCGGGCTGGCTGCTGGGGTCACTTGACCCCTTGTGCCCCTCCCACAAGTCACCCCCAAACAACACCAAACAGAAGGCACGGGGCAGTTTAAACACACGTAGAAAACGCGTATTGGATTCATAAAGACCGACAAAAGTAGGGTTTCCAATTGGGAGTGAAAATATTTGGCATGGATTTTGGTGGCATCAGTTAATCCCCTTTATGAATCCTCCTGTTTTCATTGGCTCAAAGAGCAGGCCATTCCTAACAGGGTTAAAGCAGCAGTCATCCAGTCTCGTCTGTGCAATCTAGTGTCGCTGTGCAATCGACTCTCAGGATACAACCTGTTGCCACCTCCTTTTTGACAGTCAACAACATTTGTATTGATGGCCAGGTGACCAGAAGATAAGAAGGTTCTTGTCCCAGAAGCAGACTACCCATAACTAAAACCCATGAATTAAGTATCTTGCAGTGTCCCTGCAATTTTGGTGCGTTTCAGGGTGATTCCCTGCCCACTGGGTGGCAAACCCATTTGCTACTACGAGGCCATGGGATGGGACCCAGTGGAACAGGGAGGGTCTGGGACCCCTACCCCGGCCGCCCTCTTTGGGGGGCAGCCCACCCAACCCCCTCCTATGGACTCCTGCAGTTGAAGTCTAAGCATCCTTGGAGCCTCCAGGCCCCTCGGGTGGCGCTGCTCCTGGCCCACTGCAATCTCCCTAGGGCATCTGCAGGTACCTGAGCCCCTGTCTGGGTCCCGGCATCTCCTGCTCCCACAGTCTGGGGTTCTGGCTGCTCCCGGGCTGGAGCTGGCACGGTGCACCCTTCCTCCTCGCTGGTCAGCCCAGACTGAGCTGAGCTGCCCCCTTTTATACTGCAGCTGCAGTCGGAGCATGCCCAGTAGGGGCGAGGGGGCGTGGCTTCCGCTGCCAAGAGTGATGGCTTAACCCAGGCCTGCACAACTCGTAAAGCGGCGAGGGCCATATTACTCCAAAGAAAACAGCTGAGGGCCAAAACCTCCCGGCCCCGCTGAATCCCCCCCTCGCGCCGCTGAACACCCCCCCAGTGCTGCCCAGCCCCCCCAAAACACAACCTCCCCCAACGCCGCCCTCCCCATGGAAACAACCTCCCCAGCACCGCTGAAACACCCCGCCAGCATCGGCCAGCCCCCCCGAAACATCCCCCCCAGCGCCGCCCGCCCCACGGAAACAAACCTTCTTTCCCCAGCGCCACCCCACCAAAACAGTGGTATTGAACCTTTGTAATATGTTATAGTGGGCTCCTTAGGTAGTATAATTAAGGTAAGAGAAAAATGTCTTTTTGCTAGAAGTAGAATAAGATCTTCCCCCCACTTTGTAATCAATTGCCCTGTTGAATGAATGAGGTGTGAATGAGGAAGGCATGGAAGGCAGCACCTCCAAACAGCTGCAACTGTTGGAGAGGGGATTGGAGCCAGACCAGATCAGTAGACCAGGTCAGCCACCAACTCACTGCTAACCTCCACGGCCCCTTTCCCCCACCGCCGGCTCACCTGCACCCCCGCCACTGCCTGTCCACTCGCTGCCTCAGCCCACACCCCCGTCGCCGGCTCACCTGTTCCCCCGCCACTACCTGCCTGCTTGCCTCCTCAGCTGCCGGCTCACCTGCCCCCCTGCCACTGCCCGCCCACTCGCCTCCTCAGCCCCCCTCCCTCACCTGCCGCTTGCCTACTCACCCCCCTTGGGCCGCACAGTGTAGGGTTACCATACGTCCTCTTTTTCCCGGACATGTCCGGCTTTTCGGCAGTCAAACCCCCGTCCGGGGGGAATTGCCAAAAAGCCGAACATGTCCGGGAAAATGGCGGCTCTGCTCCTCCCCTGACTCTTCGGCTCTGTTTAAGAGCTGGGCTGCCCGAGCACTACCAGCTTCGAGCAGCCCCCGTGCCTCCAGACCCTGCGCCCCCGGCTGGGCGCTTCCCCTCCCGGGCTCCAGCTGCACTGGGGAAGCGCCGGCCGGGGGCGCAGGGTCTGGGGGCTGCCCGGCAAACCGTGAAGCCGGTAGCGCTGGGGCAGCCCTTTCCCCGTGGCTGGGAGTGGGAGGGAGGAGGGGGCGGAGTTAGGGCGGGGAAGGGGTGGAGTTGGGGCGGGGCTGGGGGTGGGGAAATGGGCGGGGCCAGGGCCTGTGGAGGGTCCTCTTTTTTTATTTATTAGATATGGTAACCCTAGCACAGTGAGCCCACGTGGGCCGCATGTTGTGCAGGCCTGGCTTAACCCCTTCCTCTCCAGTGCGGGGCAAGTGCACCCTGCAGGGCCAGTGCAACCATTTAGGCAAACTAGGCAGCCACCTAGGGCACCTAGTGGTTGGGGGTGCCTAAAAGCCCGCTCAGGAGAGGAGGCATAGGCAGTGAGTTCCATATCTATGTGGTGCTTGGGCACCAGCAATATTCAGAGCCAGGGACCCAGCTCCAGCAATACTTGGGGCCATGTGTCCCCCCGGCCTCACCTGCAGCCCCCCCCACCTTCCCCGAGTGCCCTCCTCTCCACTTCCAGGGCAGACTGACTGTGAGCCTGTCCTTCCCCGTCAGACCCTTTCATTTTCCAATGGGACCCTCCAGCAGCACGGGGGCCCCCCCTGCCCGCAGTCACCGCTCCTGCCCCATGCTGGGCAAGGAGGCAGCCCCATCCCTCACCCCCAGTGAGGCTACAGTCAGGGGCAACAGCAGGGGAGGAGGCACATACAGCGCCCCACCATGGGGGAAGTGCAGGAGATTCCAGGACCTGAGAGGGGCCCTAGGAGCACATGTAGTGACAGTGGTGGGGGTGAGTGTGCTGCTGGGGGGTGGGAAAGGGGGGCTCCTCCCCCAGAACTTGCTGCTGCCGGCAGGGAAAGAGCTGAGGCGAGTCCTCCTCTCTGGCCCCTGTCCCGGAGCAGCCTGCCTGTACCCCAACTCATCCCCAGCCCTGCCCCACCCCAGAGCCCACACCCCAGAGCCCACACCCCCAGTCAGAGCTTTCACCCCCCCCAACGCACCCTCAACCCTCTGCCCCAGCCCTGAGCCCCTCCAGCACCCCAAACACCTTATCCCCAGTCCCAGCCAGAGCCCTCATCCCCACACCCCTACACCCGCCCTGAGCCCCTCCCACACTCCAAACCCCTCATCTGCAGCCACAGCCCTCACCCCTGCACCCCATCCCTCTGCACCCCTTCCATCCCTCTACACCCCTCCCAGAGCCTGCACCCTAATCCCCTGCTCCAGCCTGGGGCCTGCAACCCAGACATCCTCCCTCACCCAAACTCCCTCCCAGAGCCTTGGGCAGGTGGGGAGCGGAGTTTGGGGGGGCGGAGTTTGGGTGGGGGCGGGTTCTGGGCACCACCAAAATTTCTACAAACATGCCACTCCTGCGAGGAGACGGAGTGAAGGTAAGCTGGGGTGGTGGGGTGTGGGGAGGGCCACCCGCAGTAACAGGGGTGGATGCATTGGGGAACCGCTCCCCACCCCAGATCACCTCCACTGAGCACACAGCCACCGCTCTAAGTCTCCTCCAATCGGCATCACAAGCCTGGGAGGGGAGGAGAATTAGAGCGGCGCCGGCGTGCTCAGCAGAGGAGGTGGAGCCGAGGTGAGCTGGGGGGGGGGCTCCCCAGGCGGGGTTAGCTTCTGCAGGGGAGGGTCTCCCCGGGGGGGTTAGCTGCCATGGGGGGGGTCTCCCCAAGTGGGGTTAGCTGCTACGGGGGGGGGTGCTCCCTGGGCAGGTTAGCTTCCACAGGGGGGAGTCTCCCTGGGCGGGGTTAGCTGCTGCGGGGGGGGGCTCCCCGGGTGGGGTTAGCTGCGGAGGGGGGTTAGCTGCTGCAGGGGGGGCTCCCCGGGTGGGGGGCTGGGTTAACTGCTGTGGGGGGGGGCGATTTTAGCTGGGGGGGGTGCAAGGTGGAAGTTTCGCCTAGGGCACGAAACTTCCTTGGACCGGCCCTGGCACCCTGTCACAGGCTCCCAACCCAGACAGCCAGGTCAAATATGGTGAGGATTAGTGAAAATCTTGTTCATCATATATGAAGGTCTACCAGTCTAAGGGATCGGACACATCACCCGCCAGGTCAATGAATATTTCAGCTCTCACCCAAATACGCGTTTACAGCCAATTCTTATTAACCAAACTAAAGTTTATTAAAAAAAGAAAAGAGAGAGTGTATTGTGGTTAAAAGATTGTTAAACCAGCAGATATGACAGCTGTTCTTAGGGCAGGTTCGTAGTAGAGATGGTGAGCTGATGAGTTGCAAAAAAGTTCTTCCCAGAATCAGCTCATCGGGTTATAATCCAATTAGACAGTTAATATAGAGTTTGTTCAAATTCTCTCACAAGCAGCAGCAGGTGGATCTGGACACCTCAGTCTTGCGACTTAAGCTTTCCCTGACCAGGTTTAAGGAGATCTGAGATGACAGGACGGGGCCCTGAGAGTTCTTTTATAAATCTCTGGCAGGCTGTGAATAGCCTCTTGAGAGCAGCTATTCCTTGGGTGAAGACTAGGTAATACACATTGCGGCTTTGCAGTAAAACCTCTTATTGCCTGTGTATACAAAGGTGATTGCATTCATCAGTGTGAGGTAATTCTCCATTAAGCCATTCATAGTTTACTACAGACTTCAAAGAGAAATAGAGACAATAATGTTATTACACCCAACTTCCATCTAAACATTAATACAGGTCTGTCGCATCTTACGTGCATTTAACCTGCGCGAATTCAGCTTTACACGGTCGGCAAAAACAAAACAAAAACAAAAAAAGAGAAAAATAACTATTTAAATACTGTACCTGTAGTGCGGGCGATTCCGCCCGCCATTCCACTCAATCTAATTTTGACTATACGCAGTTTTCGCTTTATGCCCTGACTGCGGAATGTAACCCCAGCATAAGATGAGACAGACCTGTATTCCCTTTTGATCCTTGAATCAGTAGAACATAGTAACAGACAGGAACTGTCTGGTTACATTGTTAACCTCTAACAAGATATCGGGAAACACAGACCAATACAATCACTATCTTCTTCCAATTCTCTACCAGTACAAGTCTACATTTCAAAGCTCTAGTCTTTCTAACCTGGCTTCGTTAGCTATTTATAAGGAATAGCCCTAATGATCATGTACATACTTTTCTAATATATCTTTCAAGGTAGAATTTGGGTCATTTAGCCTGCTAGTCGCTTAACCCTTTCTGGCCCCATGTCACCAACTCATTAGCTAGGTCCCAAAATTGAGAGGGAACCGTCAGGCCATCTCTCTATACGACAGGTCGCGGGTCTACCCTACTTAACTATACTTATGCTAAGTTGCTGAAGCTAATGTCTTACAGGGTACAAGCCTGTAGGTTACTTGCATTACAGCTGAATACAATAAAGGTTAAATCAGCCCTATGGGCTAGAAACAAATCGATCTCCACAGGAAAATAGGCACTTAGATTTAGGGTCGAACAGCTTTTCTACGTGGGGAAATTGAATGGAGAATTATACCGCGATATAGTTTCTCCGCTTTACACACAGTCAAGCCGTACAGAGTGGCCACATGGGGAATCATGCTGGTGTTGCTAGAGTGATCTAATTATTCCCCTATAACTACTCTGGTCGATTTCCCCGTGTCCACATGCTCACAGACGGATGAACTTTGGTGAGTTTTTTAGCACCTTATGAGGTTAGAGAAAGAAATATACAGATGGGTGGATTTCCTAAGAACTTCCTGACTTAGCTGACCGACAGCAGTTTAAAGGTACAGGGATACACTTAGTTAAGGCAAAGGAAATACATTTATATATTTCAGTTTCTAGCCACCTCCATCACTGGCCGTTTTAAAATCAGGGATGGGAAGTTGATCTAAGAGATCTTGCCCTAGTCCAAAGAGGAATTAATTCAGGGACATCCTAGGGCCGATATTAGGCAGAAGATCGGAGTAGATGATAACGGTGGTTCATTCTGGCCTTGCAATCTGTGAATCTATTCCTGGGGGAATTCAAATTCCAGCTTCAATTTAGCTGTGTTTCTATACCCTATATGCCACATATGTTTGGGGTGCACTGTCCCAAGATCCCTCTACCCCGGTCACAGAGAAGCTGAGAGCCAGGACTCCTGGGTTCTCCATGTCTCTGGCAGGGGAGTGGGGTCTAGGCCAGTCACCTCACTACTCTGCCATCAGATTGGTAGGACTTTGCCCAAGACTTTGTCTAGGACTTTGCCCAAGACTTTGCCCAAGACTTTGTCTAAGACTTTGCCCAAGACTTGGGAGATGAACTTCACCAAGGCCTCCCAGAGCTTGTGGAATAGTTTCAGGATCTCCCTCCAGAAAGCTACTAAAGTGGTGGCTCTGACATTGTAACTGGGCTTCCCGTCAATGGTGCACACGTTCACTTTATTCTCCCCTTTCCCGGAGACAAAGACCATCTCGCCCCTGTCGCACTCAATGACCAGCCGGGTGTTCTCCTGCAGGCAGCCCAGCTCATTAGAGAAATCCTTAACAGCCACGTTCAAGGTCTCCTTGACCTTCTCGGGAGTCCCTGACAGACCCCTCACCTCCCTCCGCACGCCCTCCAGGTTCTCAATGCTCAGTGGCTGCTCAGAGAGATGCATCCTCTCCTGATACATCGCCCAGCTCTTCACCTTCACCTCGTAGCTGGGTTTCCCGTCACAGCAGGTCACGGAGACCTCGCAGTCCCCATCTTCGGAGATCAGCCGCAGCTTCGTCTCGTCCCAGGAAACGCACATCTTGGCGTTCTCCCGGACGCACTCTGGCTCCTTGGGGAATTCCCTCAGCACCAGATCAAAGGAGCATCTCAGCTCCTTGGTCATCACCCCCCAGGACTCCAGCCTGTCCCGAATTCTCTGCAGGCTCCCCACGCTCAGCCTTTGTGGGTGGGAACGTAACCACTTCCAATACACCATCACTGTGGACTCCTTCACCTTGTAGCAGGGCTCCCCGTCACCTTCAGACACAGTGATCTCGCATTTCCCCTGGCCCGACACAAACACCAGCTCGGTGTGGTCATGCCTGATCACCATCTGGGCGTTGCGCTGCACACACCGAGGCTCTCGGGGGAACTCCACCAGGGCCCGCTTAAGGCAGGCTACCAGCTTCTTGTCCGGCACCCCGCGCTTCTCCAGCGCATCCTGCACACCCTGCAGGGTCTCCACGGTCAGCGGCTGGGGACGGGAGCATAACCTGGCCAGGTACACATCCCCTGTGGGCTCTTGCACATGGTAGTGGGGTTCCCCATTGGTGTGGGACACTGTGATCTCACACCTGGCTGCTCCAGAGACAAACACCAGCCGCTGTCCCCCCAGCTCAATGACTAACTGGGCGTTGTTCTGCACACACAGGGGCTCCCGGGGGAACTCCTCCAGGGCCAGCTCAAAGCACCTTCTCAGCTCTGGGTTCATCAGTCCCCGGGACTGCAGTCGGCCCTGAGCTTTCTTTAGGTTCCCAACGTTCAGCTGCTCTGGCCCCTTCCACCTTTCCACTTTCTGAATCAAGGGCTGCGGGGCAAAGCGGTACCAGGCACTGAGCATCAATTCTGTGGCAATAATGAACATCCTGAAGGGCCATTTGGGCCAACGGATAGGAACCCCGGATTCTGTGCGCAGTTCGGCTCCTGCAGATTGAGCTGGCGGGATTCTCTCGACCCCTCGGATCCTGGAGGTGCGCTGCCTCAGCTTAGGAAACATGTTCTGGAGGGACTCGAGGCCTCTGGACCCAATGAGTCTGAGCTACCAGCTGTGCTTCACCTGATGCGTCCAGTCCTCGCTCTCTGGGGATGATCCGAGGGGTGTGTGTGTGTGTGTGTGTGTCATGCACGAGCCATGGTGTGTGGGAAATTCCTGCTTCACCCAGTGCCTGCTTCTCTTGGGATCTGGAAAATGAACGAGATCATCTCAGCTGGGGCTCGATGGGGAGGGACAAAGAGCTACTCGAATAGATACAGTCAGATCTCCAACAGCAGTAACTCAGCACCGCTCCGCTGTCAGAGCTACACCAAGTAGCTGGCCCCATTGACTCCAATGGAGCTACGGCCCATTGACTCCATCTGGATCTGGCCCCATTGAGTCCAATGGAGCTATGGCTGATTTAGACAGTCCTGGTGAGAGTGAGGTGGGGGGGGGAGCACCATTTCAAATTTTTTGGGGGCAGGGGTAACTTTCACTGTGATTCTAGGGGCCACACTTAAGCCACAAGTAGATTTGAAAAATTATAACCCCCCACCACTACCCTGCAGATAACTACTTCAGACCTTGTGGTCCTGCAACGATTTGGATGATGCCCATGAACCATATTTCATTACACCCTAACGGAAAGACTGTCTCATGGTACCCGGCAACTGAAGCGTTTTTTCTAGCAGCGGTTTCTGTATTTTTACATTCCCAATGCACAAATGATTGATGGACATTCTAAACCGAGTAGAATTTCAAATCTATTATTGAAAATCTTGGAGCCCCAAGATCAACACTAAAAAGCAAAGAAGAGGGGCCATATTCTGTTCTCATTCACACAATTCCAAGTTCAGAATAATGGGTGAAACCCAGGCAGTTACTCCAGATTTCCAGCAGTGCTGAGGAGAGCAGAATTTGCCCCTTTCTGTTTGTTAGTTGCAATTTCTGTCGGAAACTGTGCTAGAGACAGTGATGGGGAGGGATTCTCCACTAAAATCCCTCATGAAGTGAAGAATTAAGTTAGCACAATGTACGGTAAGTGTTAAAGTGTACCTCATTACTAGCACTTACTGATGTTTCTTTGTAAAACTGCTATGAAGTAGAGATTGGAACAAACTCAGGCCCCCGGTAACATCAGACCTTTGTGTAGGACCGATTGCAATGAATTAACTATGGTAAAAGGTCCATCTGTATGGACATCATCCACAACAGACCCTTTCATTGGGGTGGGGGGGGTGAGGGAAGGGGGTACCTAGATATAAAGTTGAACTGGGGGCTAGATCCTTAAACACATACATCCCACGTTATTCTCATCCAATGCTTGTGCCTAGGGAAACAAAGGTGGTGGCTGCTGCTCTTTTTGTTGAAACGGAGGAGATTGGAAAAGAAACCCCTTCAGGTAATTCAGAACCAGCCCAGTGTCTTGCATCTCTTCCTGTCTCTGAGCTTTTTCTGATCATTTTTTTAGGGCTCTGTTCTAGGCATTTCAGAAATGGGGCTACGTCATGCCCGTGAAAGCACTGGCATTCGGGACTGCCTGGCAGACAGCCATAGATGTCATCGGTGAAAGGTCAGAAAACTTCTTGAAAATACGACTGACTCAGCACAGGTGACATAAATCCATTGGGCAGATAAGGGCTTGAGAGCGGGCAATTAAACCCTCTTTCGGGGAAGGGAGGTTGCAATTTGCAGCCCGGAGGATGAAGGAGAGGCAGGATCCAGGGACCTACAATCCACCCCTGCCCTGTCCACCCCAGGAAAGTTCAGCGAAATAGTCACCCAGAATGGTGCAAGCCCAGGGCTTTGGCCGGGGGAGACAGGGCAGCACCTGGCACAGAGCTGTGTGTGAGAGGCAGGCAGGGAAGAAGTGAAAGCTGGTTCTCACACACACACACACACACACACCAGCAAAATGGGCCCCAGCAACACTGTAGCAAGTGACTACTAGTCTGTTTTAGAGACCCATCGCGGACACTCACACAAGACAAATTGTGCAGTTTTATGTTACGTTGTTGCTTTTTTTAACCTTACTGCTAGCCCGGCGCCATAGTCTGGACTCCAGGGATGAGAACTGCAGAGCGCTCCAACGTGAAAAAACAAAATCCTGGCATGTTAAATCTTTTAACTGGCAAGGCAGCACAAAAACTGGCCAGGTGGCAACCCTAGTACCCCCCAGGGTCATCACATTGCCCGCGATAGGGTGGCAAAGGAGCTGTTCCGGCTGGGTGTCCTACGGGATGGGGAGTCTTCTAGAGGCAGAGGACTGTGGGCTCAGGACTATGTGGGCGGAGCCAGGGCCAGATTAACTTTTTGCGGGCCCAGCGCCAAACATATTTGTGGACCCCCATTGGGAAATAAGGCATGTGCTGGGGGCGGTCCGCAGCACGAGGGGCCAGTTGGGGGCAATGAGGCGCAGCGGGAGCAGCCCCCCTCAGCCCAGCACAAGGGCACTGTTTACAAACCCACAACTGCTATATGCACACTGGCCCGCCCATCCCTGCACTCCCAGTGTGTCCCTTCCACACTGCCCCCTGCCCAGTGCCCTGATCTCATGCCCAGCACCCCCTCACCCAGAGACCTCCGCCCCACAGAGCCCTACGCCCGGCGCCCCCTCACCCAGAGACCTCCCCCGCAGATCCCTACGCCTGGCACCCCCTCGCCCAGAGACCTCCCCCGCAGATTCTTACGCCTGGCTCCCCCTCACCCAGAGATCTCCCCCGCAGATCCCTATGCCCGGCCCCCCCTCGCCCAGAGACCTCTCCCGCAGATCCCTATGCCCAGCACCCCCTCGCCCAGAGACCTCCCACGCAGATCTTTGTGCCCAGCCAGCACTCCCTGCCCAGAGACCTCCCCCCATGGATCCCTACGCCCGGCGTCCCCTCGCCCAGAGACCTCCCCCACGGATCCCTACGCCCGGCGCCCCCTCGCCCAGAGACCTCCCCCACGGATCCCTACGCCCGGCGCCCCCTCGCCCAGAGACCTCCCCCGCAGATCCCTACGCCCAGTGCCACTGGATCCTCTATGCCCAGCACCCCCTGCCTAGAGACCCTTCCCACTGACCTCCCACCACAACTGCACAGCACCCTGCACACCACACCCCCTGCCCATATCCGCCCCCCCCCAGATCCCCGACTGCCCAGCAACCCCTTCCCAGTCCCACCATCACAGCTGTACAGTGCCCCACAGTCCTGAGGGGATTCGGCATCAAATTCTGTGCATCATATTTTAAAATTCTGCCATTTTTTGTTACAATAAATGAATGTGGAAGCTGCACCATGGCAGGAGGGAGCACAGGCCACTGGGGTGGGAGATCCCTGCAGCCTCCCCCTCCCCCTGGAACAGGGACTTGGCCGTGAGGCTGAACCTGACCCTATCCCAGCACAAGGGTCAGGCCTGCCACAGAAACACCCTGGGCCCAGCCCCTTTTGTGCCAGGCGCCCCAGATGTGGGCAGGGAGGCTCAGCCCGGCAGCAGGATCCCAGTGTAGAGGGACTTAGTGTGGGGGGTTCCAGATGGGGATCAGAGGGGTCTGTGGGGGGGGTAAGAGGGGTCTGTGTGTGGGGGGCAGTCTGGGTGCAGGCAGCTCCGTGGGGGATCTGGATGCACAGGGAGGTGCCAGGTGCAGGGGCAATGGGAGTCTGCAGGGGGGACCAAATGAAAGTGTTTGAAGCTCAGAGGGGGATGGGGTCTGGGTGTAGGGTGACCAGACAGCAAGTGTGAAAAAGCAGGACAGGGGGTGGGGGGTGATAGGAGCCTATATAAGAAAAAGACCCAAAAAATGGGACTGTCCCTATAAAATCGGGACATCTGGTCACCCTATCTGGGTGCAGGGGAGATGGGGCTCATTTGAGAGGGGGTCCAGGTGTAGGTGGTTGTGACTCAGTGGGGAGGGTCTCTGCGGGGGGCTCATTGGGGTGGTACAGATGCAGGGGAGGTGGGGCTTGTCAGGGTGAGGGTTTGATGGGCCTGCTTAGCAGGGGAACCCCAGCTGCTGCCAAGGGGATCTGCATGCTGGGCTCCTGCTCCTCCCCCGCTTCCCCTGCTCCCCTCTTTCCCTTCCCCACCGCTCCATCTCCTCCCCATCCCACCCCCTTCCTTCCCCACTGCCTCTTCCCCCTGCCCCCGCATCCCCCATCCCCTTCTCTTCCCCACCGCTCCATCTCCTCCCCATCCCACCCCCTTCCTTCCCCACAGCCTCTTCCCCCTGCCCCTGCATCCCCCATCCCCTTCTCTTCCTCACCGCTCCATCTCCTCCCCATCCCACCCCCTTCCTTCCCCACTGCCTCTTCCCCCTGCCCCCGCATCCCCCATCCCCTTCTCTTCCTCACCGCTCCATCTCCTCCCCATCCCACCCCCTTCCTTCCCCACAGCCTCTTCCCCCTGCCCCCCATCCCCCATCCCCTTCTCTTCCTCACCGCTCCATCTCCTCCCCATCCCACCCCCTTCCTTCCCCACTGCCTCTTCCCCCTGCCCCCGCATCCCCCATCCCCTTCTCTTCCTCACCGCTCCATCTCCTCCCCATCCCACCCCCTTCCTTCCCCACTGCCTCTTCCCCCTGCCCCCGCATCCCCCATCCCCTTCTGTTCCCCACCGCTCCATCTCCTCCCCATCCCACCCCCTTCCTTCCCCACTGCCTCTTCCCCCTGCCCCCGCATCCCCCATCCTCTTCTCTTCCTCACCGCTCCATCTCCTCCCCATCCCACCCCCTTCCTTCCCCACTGCCTCTTCCCCCTGCCCCCGCATCCCCCATCCTCTTCTCTTCCTCACCGCTCCATCTCCTCCCCATCCCACCCCTTCCTTCCCCACAGCCTCTTCCCCCTGCCCCCCATCCCCTTCTCTTCCTCACCGCTCCATCTCCTCCCCATCCCACCCCCTTCCTTCCCCACAGCCTCTTCCCCCTGCCCCCGCATCCCCCATCCCCTTCTCTTCCCCACCGCTCCATCTCCTCCCCATCTCAGCCCCTTCCTTCCCCACTGCCTCTTCCCCCTGCCCCCGCATCCCCCATCCTCTTCTCTTCCTCACCGCTCCATCTCCTCCCCATCCCACCCCTTCCTTCCCCACAGCCTCTTCCCCCTGCCCCCGCATCCCCCATCCTCTTCTCTTCCTCACCGCTCCATCTCCTCCCCATCCCACCCCTTCCTTCCCCACTGCCTCATCCCCCTGCCCCCGCATCCCCCATCCTCTTCTCTTCCTCACCGCTCCATCTCCTCCCCATCCCAACCCCTTCCTTCCCCACTGCCTCATCCCCCTGCCCGGCTTCCCCCATCCCCTTCTCTTCCTCACCCCATCCGCTTCCTTGTCCCCACCCCACCGTGGGAAGTCAGTGTTGTACAAAATGAAGATGGCCCCCAGCTCACAGAAGGGAGCTCGACCAGCACAAGCACCCAGACGATAGTGTCCAGCTGCAGAGTCCAGGGAGCTGAGCAGAACCTTCTCTTTTCAGCCGGGCTGTGCAGCTCTGGGGTCACAGAAATGGGGGGGGGGGGGTCAATGTCATGTGACCTTGCACCCCCATGTGGCCCCATGGAGCAGAAAAGGTGGTTCCTGCCTGGGAGGAACACCCTGCTTTGGAGGTGACAGCGCCAGCCGCAGGAAACAGAGGAGGAGGGGGGGCTCCATCTCTGCTCCCAGAAATGAAACAGGGTGTTTACAGCTCCAGCCGGTCTAAAGGATCATCCTAAGTGCAGGCTGCAGGCCGGGCCGGTGCAACCACTAGGTGAACTAGGCAGCCGCCTAGGGCGCCAAGTGGTTGGGGGGTGCCAAAAAGTGCACTCAGGGGAGGTGGTGGAGTGGAGGTGAGCTGGGGCAGAAGAGCACGGGGAGGGCTGCCCTCAGCAAGTAATGGGGTGTGTGTGCGCGCATGGGAACCGCTCCCTGCCCCAGCTCTTTGCTCCGCTTTCTCCCCTGAGCATGCAGCTCTCGCTCTAATTCTCCTCCCCTCCCAGGCTTGCCATGCCAAACAGCTGATTGGCACTGCAAGCCTGGGAAGTGGGAGAAGTGGAGCAGTGCCGGCGTGCTCAGGGGAGAAGGCAGAGCGGAGGTGAGCTGGGGAGGGGAGCTGCTGCGGGGGGGGGCCTGCCTGGGCAGAGGGGGGGGCTGCCACAGGGGGTGCCTTAGGGTGGAGCGGGAAGCTGCTATGGGGGAGCTCCCCAGGTGGAGGGGGGCAGGGAGCTGCCGCGAGGGGGGCTCCCTGGCTCTTCTCCATGGCCCCTGCCCTGGCACAACCCCACCTCTTCCCTCCCCTGCCCTGCCCCGGCTCTGCTGAAGACTGCAGCCAGGCCCGACCCTGCACTCACCACATGGTAAGTGGAGCGACCTGGCCCCAGCCTGCTCTGCTCCCCTGGCTCCCAGGCTTGGGGGGAGGGGAGAACCGCCCCACCCCCGGCACTCGCTGGCGGTGTGGCTGGGAGCCAGGGGAGTGGAGCAGGGTGGGGCCAGGTCACTTCACTTCCTGCAGGAAGTGGCCATCCCCCCAGTCCCTCATGGAGGCCTGGGGCGGGGCCCCACACAGCCCCCCCACGGAGGCCTGGGGCCCCTCCTTCCCCCTGTGGAGGCCTCGGGCCCCACACAGCCCCCCACAGGGGGCTGCGTAGGGCACCAAAATAGCTAGGGACGGCCCTGGCTCCCCGGGCAGAGTGGGAGGGCGCAAGGTGGAAGTTTCGCCTAGGGCGCAAAATATCCTTGCACTGGCCCTGGCTGCATGCAAGGATCACGGGGGGGTGGGGGGGTGAGTTTCCCACCCTGTGCTGCGCAGGCGAGATCATCGGAAGGGCCCTTTGTGTGTTTAACACCCACGCCAGCCCTGGGGCTTTGCAGGGAATCGGCGCAAAAACCAGGATAGAGAAAAATGTGAGAAACATCAGTGCTACTTACTGGGGGGCAGCCAGCAGTGAAACTCCCCTGCTTCTTCCAGCTCCTCCAGCGGGCAGTGGGCTGAAGGATTTCAGACACACCCCAGCTGTGACAATTTTCCCTTTCACTTTCCGTTGTGTTCACAGAAAGCACGCCGAGACGCTGGAGAAAAGCGGAAACACTCTTGGTTGAAAACTGCCACGTCACATGACGTTATCACTGAAAATTCAGACACAGGCTGGTCCCGAATGCGGTGGAGCAATAGCTGCGTTCGCCAAGGACGCGGGGGACAGGTCTTAACCAGGCCGCAACTTTATTAGTTTCCCTCTCCCAGCCTGATTTTCCCCCGGGCAGCAAGGAGCAGGAGTGCCAGAGTCTCCCTAGAATTGGAGGAACCACTGTCCCTGTCCCCACTCTGCCCCTTCTCCTACACCTGCACCCCACTTGCTCCTCTCTGTCTCCTCCCCACATCGCTTGCTTTTAAGGCAGGAAAAAACTCATGGGGCTACGGTCCTCTGGTCCCCTCTGTTCAGGTGTCCCTGGCAATGCCCCGGTAATAGGAAAAGGAGGGGCTGATGTTTGACAGCTGGGTCGGGGTAAACTGAGGCTGGGCCAATTTACAGTGGGGAGGAGGAGCTGGGCCACCTCACCAGGGACTGGGCAATCGTCCCCCCCCCCGACCTCTACTCCGGGTTCCAGCCCAGGGCCCTGTGGATTGCAGCTGTCTGTAGTGCCTCCTGTAACAGCTGCATGACAGCTACAACTCCCTGGGCTACTTCCCCATGGCCTCCTCCAAACACCTTCCTTAGTCTCACCACAGGACCTTCCTCCTGGTGTCTGATAACGCTTGTGCTCCTCAGCCCTGATTAGCCTGCCTTAATTAATTCTAGCAGCGTCTTCTTAATTCTTAATTGGCTCCAGGTGTCCTAATTAGCCTGCCCGTCTTAACTGGTTCTAGCAGGTTCCTGATTACTCTAGTGCAGTCCCTGCTCTGGTCACTCAGAGAGCAGAAACCCTGTCTGACCTGGGACTCATAGATCACTCTCCTGTAGCCCTCTGCCCTAGAGGGAGGGGGCTGCTCCTTCTTCTTCTCTGCTACCTGCTTGCTGGCTGACTAGCTGCTAGACCCACCCACACCTTGGGTGCTACTGCTCCAGCTACAGCCCCTTGGGGGGGGCCTGCTGGCCCACTCCCCAGAGGAGCGGAGGGAGAGACCCCAACCATTGCTGCTGAGGATGCCACCACCATCTCCACCTAAGAAGGGTCCTTCCTGCTGGTCACCAGACTATCACCTGGAGCTGCTGCGTTTGCTGCTGGGGAGCTGCTGGAGCCCTGAGGAGAAGAAGAGACCATCTGCCAGTGGGGGAGCGTGTAGTAATTCTACAGACCACCGTGGAGGGGGCCCTCCCGGACTGAGTAACTTTTGAACTGTGCTCTTGTGGTGGGGATCTAGACTGTGTTTGTGGAGACACAGGGGGTGTGGTGTGGAGCCTGCCCCCTGGTCCATCTGTGTCCCCCCCCCGTCCCCACCACCACCATCATCGTTGCCCCCTCCACCACCCCCACTGGCTACTCACCATCTGCCTTGGGCTCCTGCCTCTGGGACTCAGCTGCTCCCCAAGGCTTGCCACGCCCTGTTGCCACCATTGGGCCTGACGCAGCAGCCAGCTTGCAAGGACTTTCTTTTTTGTTGCAAGCGCACGTGGGTGCACGTACCCCCCGCTTTTGACTGACCCCCTCCCCCCTGCAGCAAGCCCCCAGCTTTGCCCCTGCTGCCTACCCATTTGCCCCTTGCTGCCTTTTGCCCCTCCCCCTTGCCCCAACCCCTCGCTAGCTCCAGTTTGTTTGCCTGCCCCGCCCTTTCCCTCTGCAGCCTTTGTCTGTTTGACCCGCCCCAGCCTCCGAAGCTAGTCCCGTGGTTCCTCTGCCCCATTTCCCGCCTGGTTACTCCCTTCCCCCTGCGGTCCCCTTGCCCTGATTAGCGCCTCCCCTCGTACACCCATGTCCCCTCCTATGCGCTTGTGCCCATCTCCGTTTTAGTTTGATCTATCTCACTGCCCCCTCCCCCCAATGCTGTGTTATCCTCTCTTCCTTGGTGCAACAAGAGGAGCCGGAAACCTTCCCTGAGTCGGTGACTGACCCCTAGCCCTTGATAGACCCCCATCCACCCCCCCTTTTTTGGCGCCCTCCTCCCCTGCCTACAGCCTAGCGGGGAGGAGTGGTCGACCTGCTTCCCCCTTCCCTACCCCCCTCCAGTGTTTGCTCTCCCCCCGTCCTCATTATGGCAGAGGATGAGGAGAGTGAGACCCCTCGGGCAGACCCTGCTGCCCCTCCTCCACCCGCCCCACCATCTTCCCCCATAGCCTCTACCTCAACCGCCGCTGCCGAGTCACCTGCTACCATCCCTGCTGGAGCGCCGGCAGCGGTGGGTAACGAGGTGACCTCCGCTGCTGCCACGTCCCTCGCCCCCTCTGACTCTGGGGGAATCCCCCCAGCCAGCAGGAAGGGCCAGGGCACGAAGAAGGGTAAAGGCCCTGCTAAAAAGCCAGGCCCTCCATGGCAGGGGGTGCCCCCACTGCCACGGCCCCGCAACAAGCCGCGGCGTCCCTCCCTGCTGTTCCCTCCACCAGCTCTATGGGTGTCCCATCCCCAACTCCCAGGGCATACGCCCAGGTGGCGGCGGCCCCCCCCGCCTGCCGCTACGTCATCTCCCCCATCCACCACCTCCGCTACCATCTATAGCGGCCGGGGCCCCTTCCCCACCTTGACCAGGAAGCACGGCGTCCGTTGCCTCCTGGTACCCGCCTATCCCCACGTGGAGACCTACGTGTGGGCATTGGCGAGGGTGGTGGGGCCCACGGCCATTGTGGCGGCCTCCAAGATGTATGGAAAAGTAGTCTTCTTCCTAGCATCGGAGGCCGCCGCCCAGGAGGCAGTGGAGAAGGGCCTGGTGGTGGGGGGCATGTATGTCCCCCTGGAGCCGCTAGAAGACCTGGGCGCCCGACTGGTCCTGACTTCTGTCCCTCCCTTCCTTCCAAATGCTGCCCTGTTACCCGCTCTCTCTACCCTGGGGAGGCCGATCTCTGTGGTCAGCCCTCTCCCATTGGGCTGCAAAGACCCCGCCCTCCGTCATGTCCTCTCCTACCGCCGGCAGGTACAGTTACAACTGCCACCGGCGGCACGTGACGGTGAGGCGCTCGAGGGGTCCTTCTTGGTCCCCTACCAGGGGGCCCGCTACCGGGTACATTATTCAACGGGGGAGGCCCGGTGCTACCTCTGCCGGGTGATGGGACACGTCCGGAGGGACTGCCCTTTGGCCCGGCACAGAGGGACATCCGGGACCCCCGAGCCCCGGCAGGGCGCCGGCCCCATCATTGCCGGCGCCCCGAGCTGCCCGGCGCCCGAAGCCGCCCCTCTTCCTTTCCGGTCCACCAATGCTCCCGCTCGGGCCCAAGGGGTATCTCCCCCAGTGCGCCCAGACGAGCGAGAAGGCCCCGTCTCTGCCGCCTGCGATCTGGCGGGGCCTGTGGAGGAGGGTGAGGTAGGGATATCGCCGGCATAGAAGACGGCATTCCCCAGAGAGAATCCTCCCTCCTACATGCTGCCCCACCATTGCCTCTCCGAGTCCCTAAGCCTTCGCTCTTGCTCCCTGACCCGACTCCTGTTAGCCAGCCCCCGGATGATGCCATGGAGGGCTGGTCCTTAGTGCAGGGGAAGCGGGGCAAGCGGAAGGCTCGAGCTCCGCTCCTTCCATCTGATGCGGTAGCCCCCCCGGAAGACCAGGAAGGGGGGAACAGACGCTGAGCCTTCCGCTTTGCCTCCGGGTGGGTTTTGTCCACCATTGCCGGCTAGGGAAGACGTGGCAGCATCGGAGGAAATCACTACCCCTCCTCCGGTGTCCCTTCCTATGGAAGGCCCTGATGGAGCCCCTCTCGCCCCCTTACAATCTGAAGCCCCTGCACGCACCAAGGCAAGCGTCGCTTCGGGTGCAGGAGGGGAGAGCCCTGGGGTGGTGGAAGGTGATCTCCCTTCCATTCATGAGGAGATCGAGGCCCTGGGTCTGACCCCGGTTACCCAGGGGGAGGACAACCCTCTGCCAGCGGGCCTCGATCTGAGCGACCTCGCCTTGGCCCCCCTTTCCCCGTATTCCGTCCCCTTACCCACTGCTTCCACTCCCGCCTCCGAGGAGCCCCGGGACTCTTCCACCATCCCAGCTGCAGATGGCACCCCGCTAGCGGCCACCGAACCTCTTGAGGCAACGGCCAGTGCCACGCAACTGGGACCCGAGTCGCCAGGGGACTCCCTCATGGCTGAGGGACAGCCGACCTCCTTTCCGGGTGGGGGCCTCATCGTTGATTCTCCACCTACGGATGCCGTGGCCTTACCGTCTGCCTTGGAGCACGAGTCTGGCATCGCCGAAGGCCCACCTCCCTCCCTGCAAATCCCTGAGCCCCTTTGTGGGGTGCCACCCCCCCCACCCAGTGGCCTGGCTGCTGAGGCCCCGATCCACTATCGCCCCTTCCCCTGTCCCTATTCCTGACTCCGACCCTGCCCCTGTCACCGACCCCGTCCCTGTCCCCTCCACTTCCCATGATGCTATTGCCGCCCCTGGGGCTGTCTCCTTCCATATCCCAGAGGATGACCCCTAAGGAGCGGCCTTTGTATTTCCCTGTCCCGACCCACCAGGGGCTGCTATTTTCCCTCCACCGCCCCCCATTGAGCCAGGGTCTGAGGCGGGCCACGTGGCGCCAGCCCATCGGACGCCACGTCGAGGGTCTGCCCCCTGCTTGCCCGTCTCGGTGGGCCATGGGGCTGTGACAGGGGCCCCGCTGGGGGATAGCCATAGATCAATAACCCCACCCCCCCATACGCTGAGAGAGGAGCTACGGGAGTTCCTTGAGGACGTCCGTGGCTCCCGCAACAAGGTACAGCTTGCACTCTAGCGATGGGGGGATTTCCATCAAATCCTCTGGGCCGCGAGGGCCCTCATGGGGGAGGGTAAGAGGACCGGGAGGCAGGCCGCCGCGGCCTACCAACGGGTCCGCCTCTTCCAAGACTCCTTAATCGCCTATGGGGTAGGTCACGGATTGTTGCACGGCCCGACTGAGGCCGTGGGCATCTCTGCCGGCGAGGATCCCCCCCAGCCCTCCTCATGGCACTGATCATCTTTGCAACATTGAACACCCGGGGCTGTAGGGTGGGTCTCCGCAGGAGCCAGGTGCTCTCCTTCCTTCGGGAGGGGGGGTACTCTGTGATTTTCCTGCAGGAGACCCATACGGATCCGGCCGCTGAAGCTAGCTGGCGGCTGGAGTGGGGGGACAGGGTCTATTTTAGCCACCTCACAGTTCATACGGCTGGAGTGGCGACCCTGTTCTCCCCCGACCTACGGCCCGAGATGCTGGGGGTCACCGAGGCTGTGCCGGGCCGCCTGCTGCACCTCCGGGTCTGCATGGAGGGGCTTGTAGTTAATCTCGTCAACGTTTACGCCCCGACATTGGGCCCGGAGAGGTTGTGTTTTTATCAGCAGGCGTCCGCCTTCCTCGGCACCTTGGATCCTCGTGAGTGCCTGGTCCTGGGCGGGGACTTTAATGCCACTTTTGAGGAACGGGACCGCTCGGGGACCGAGCAGCATCCGGCCGCAGCGGATGTCCTCCGGGAGATCGTCGAACATCACTCCCTGGTGGACGTCTGGCGCGACCACCACCCGGATGACGTTTCGACATTCACTTTTGTCCGGGTGGAGGTCCATCGGTCGTACCATTCCCGGTTGGACCGCATCTATGTGTCACGCTTCCATCTTTCCTGGGCCCACTCCTCCAGCGTCCGGCCGGCCCCTTTTTCAGATCACCATCTAGCCACCGTGACAGCCTTTCTCTGCGCGGAAAGGCCGGGGCCGGCTTATTGCCACTTTAATAATAGCTTGTTGGAGGATGTGGGCTTCATGGCGTCCTTCCGGGAGTTCTGGCTAGCCTGGCGAGGGCAGCGGCGTGCCTTTCCCTCGGCGCGACGGTGGTGGGACCTGGGGAAGGTGCGCGCCCGGCTCTTCTGCCGTGACTACACCAGGGGCGCCAGCCAACGGAGGGATGCGGCGATAGGGCAGTTGGAACGGGAGGTCTTAGAGAGGCGTCTGGCCGCCAGCCCCGGTGATCCATCCCTCTGTGGAGCGTGCCGGGAGAAGCGGGAAGAGCTGCGGACCCTCGAGGACCATCGGGCCCGAGGTGCCTCTGTTCGATCCCGCATCCGCCTCCTTCGGGAGATGGATCGCGGTTCCCGCTCCTTCTACGCCCTGGAGAAAAAGAGGGGGGCTAAAAAGCACGTCACCTGCCTTCTAGCAGAGGACGGCACCCCCCTCACGGATTCGGTGGAAATGTGCGGGAAGGCCAGGGCCTTCTACGTGCACCTTTTCTCCCCGGATCTGACCGATCCTAACGCTTGCAGAATGCTCTGGGATGAACTCCCGATGGTCAGCGCGGGCGACCGAGACCGGCTGGAGCTGCCTCTCACTCTGGCAGAGTTCTCTGAAGCCCTCCGCCGCATGCCCACCAATAAATCCCCGGGCATGGACGGGCTGACCGTGGAGTTCTACCGCGTGTTTTGGGATGTCCTCGGCCCGGACCTTGTCACCGTCTGGGCCAAGTCCTTGCAGGGCGGGGTGCTTCCTCTTTCGTGCAGGCGAGCTGTGCTCGCCTTATTGCCGAAGAAGGGGGACCGCCATGATTTACGGAATTGGCGTCCCATCTCGCTCCTCAGCACGGACTATAAAGTCGTGGCGAAGGCCATCTCGCTGCGGCTGGGGTCCGTGCTGGTGGACGTGATCCACCCAGACCAAACCTACACCATCCCAGGCCGCACCATCTTTGACAACTTGTATCTGGTCCGGAACCTCTTGGAACTCGGGTGTAGGGATGGTCTGTCGTTTGCCCTCCTGTCCCTGGATCAGGAGAAGGCGTTCGACAGGGTGGACCACGGGTATCTCCTGGGCACGCTGCGAGCGTTTGGCTTCGGGCCCCAGTTTGTGGGTTTTCTCCAGGTGCTGTACGCCTCCGCAGAGTGTTTGGTTAGGCTCAACTGGACCCTGACCGAACCGGTCAGCTTCGGGCGAGGAGTACGTCAAGGGTGCCCCCTCTCAGGCCAGCTGTATGCTCTGGCGATCGAGCCCTTCCTCTGTCTCCTCCGTAGGAGGTTGACTGGGTTGGTGCTGCGGGAGCCGGAGCTGCGGCTGGTCCTGTCGGCGTACGCCGACGACTTGCTCCTCGTGGTCCAGGACCCGGATGACTTGGTGTGGGTGGAGGCTTGCCAGACCATCTATTCGGCAGCCTCCTCCGCCCGGGTCAACTGGGTCAAGAGCTCTGGCCTGGTGGTAGGGGACGGGTGGCAGGCGAGCTCCCTCCCACCCGTGCTTCAGGCCGTCCGGTGGAGCGCGGGTCCGCTGCTCTATCTCAGCATTTACCTTTCTGCCACACATCCGTCTCTGCCGGAGAATTGACTAGGTTTAGAGGGCAGGGTGTCGGAGCAGCTCCAGAAATGGACAGGACTGCTCCGGTGTCTCTCCCTTCGCGGGAGAGCACTGGTGCTCAATCAAGTGGTCCTGGCCATGCTATGGTACTGGCTCAACACCCTGGTCCCGGCCCCGGGTTTCCTGGCCAACCTCCGAACGTCGATTCTGGAGTTTTTGGCCAGGACTGCACTGGGTCTCTGCGGGGGTTCTAAATCTACCCCTGGAGGAGGGAGGGCAGGGCCTGAAGTGTTTGCACGCTCAGGTCCACGTCTTCAGTCTCCAGGCCCTGCAGAGGCTCCTTTATGGTGCAGGTAGTCCGGCATGGAGAGTACTGGCACATGCCTTCCTGCGCCACTTCCGAGGGCTCCGATATGACCGGCAGCTCTTTTGTCTCCATCCGAGAGGTCTTCCGGGAGGCCTCTCCGAGCTGCCAGTCTTCTACCAGGACCTCCTCTGGACCTGGAAACTGTTCTCAGTGACCAGGTCCGTGGCGGCCACCGTGGGGGCAGATCTCCTCGCGGAGCCCCTGCTACACAACCCCCAGCTCCGTGTGCAGGTGGCGGAGTCCCCCGCGGTGCGCCAGAGGTTAGTCCTGGCAGAAGTCACTAAAGTCTGAGACCTCCTGGATTACGACCGAGGAGACTGGCTGGATCCCCTGACGCTCGCTCAGCGCATGGGGCTCTCCAGACCTCGTACTCCCCGGCGCGTGCTTCAGGAGGTGAGGGCCGTTTTACTGCTTGGGACTATCTCGACCGGGTCCTGCGAGAGGGCACGCCCCGCCCACCCTCCACTCCGAGCCCTGCAGACCTTTTCATCGGGCCCTTGCCCCGTAGACCTAATCGGCCCCCCCCCACGTCCCTTCACCATGAGCCGGCTGCACGATCTGCAGCCGGTTCTGTTCCGGACTGCGCCAAGGAAACATCTATACACGCTCGTGCTCATGTTCTTCATGTCCTCACCCTCGTGTCCTGCCCTGATACAAAGTGGCGGGACCTCCTGCCACCTGTGGAGGGTGAGGAGCCCCAGTGGGCCAGCCTTTATTCTGCTCTGATCCCGAAGCCCACTGGGGACATCAGTTGGCGGCTCCTTCACGGAGCCGTGAGCACGGGCGTGTACTTGGCATGGTTCACCCCTATCCCAGACACCTGCCCCTTCTGCGGCGTGAGGGAGACCCTGGCGCATGTTTACCTGGAGTGCGCCAGGCTGCAGCCCCTATTCCGGCTCCTCACGGATGTTTTGTTAAGATTTTGGTTGCACTTTTCCCCTCACCTTTTTATTTATGCACTCCCTATCTGTCGCCCCACAAAGTCACGGGACCTCCTGGTCAACCTCCTCCTGGCCCTAGCAGAACTGGCCATCTATAAAACCATTGAGAGGAGGTTGGCCAATGGAGTCTCCTGTGACTGTGGGGCCTATTTCCGGTCCTCCGTTTGTTCACGTATCCGGGCAGAGTTCCTCTGGGCGGTGTCCACTGGCTCCCTTGACGCCTTTGAGGAGCAGTGGGCACTGTCCGGGGTTCTCTGCTCGGTGTCCCCATCTGGTTCCCTTCTTTTGACCCTTTGACCTCACTCCTGTCCCTGTTCTTTTATTAGTTGTCCCCCGTAATTTTTGGTCTCCAGGCCCTGTGGACCCCCCCTTAGGCTGGGGGGGATCCTTTAGCAGCCTGGATCCCAATAGGACCAGACTCCTGTACCCCACTGGTCTGGGTCTGTCACACTTACACTGTATAAAATAGTATGTGGTACAAGTTCATATTGTTCATCTCTTTATCAACAAAAGAGATGCACAAACTGTTTGCCCCCAAGTAACAGTTACTTACACTCGGTTTATTAATAAACAAAAGTGATTTTATTAAGTATAAAAGGTAGGATTTAAGTGGTCATGAGAGATAACAGACAGAATAAAGTAAGTTAGCAAAATAAAACAAACACGCAAGGCTAAGCTTAATACACTAAGAAACTGGTTATAAATGATCATTCCTCACCCTAGATGTTATGTCAGGTAAAGTCTCTCTCAGGTCAGTTGCCTTTTCTGAGCTGGGTCCAGCCTGTTCTCTCCCATCCCTGTAGTTACAGTCCTTTTGTTTCCAGGATTCTCTTTGGGGTGGGGAGGCCGCCTGTTAAGCCATCTGAATACCCTCATTGTTTGCTTCCCCTGCCTTAAATAGAATTTCCCTAAGGGATTTGAGCACCAAAAAGCCAGACATGTCCGGGGAAATCCAGACATATGGTAACCCTAGGAAACCTATGTTTGATTTCCCCACCTCCCTGTGGAAAAATACCAGCTTCAAGATGGATTCCCATATCAGGTGACATGGTCACATGTCTCTGAGACCCCAGTCTCCATTCTTTATTGGCTGACCCACACGTACACAGGAAGGCTTGCAGGTAAACAAAACCATTTTCAGCCAATTGTTCTGGTAAATGAGAGCCAACGAGTTCCTAAAGCACCATTAATGGCCCTTAGATTTATCCTTCATATTCCTAACTTCTAATACAGGAATGATACATACATAGAAATAGGAAAATCACATTCAGTAGATTAGAACTTTTCCAATGATACCTCACATGAGACCGTTCGCCTAAAGCATATTCCAGTTATGTCATATCCATATTCATAAGCATATTTTCATAAAGCATGTGGAGTGCAACGTCACAATACATCCATAGACAGGTGTGAAGACACAGCTACACAAGGGGAGAGCTGATAAATGAAGAGATAATGAAATGTGTCAAACTTAGGAATTCTGGTTGAATGGTTTTCCAGTTGCTGTATCATTGCAGAGCTATCGAATATTCAAAAGCTATTTACGGAGCTGGGACAGACGCTATGGAATCAGGACGCATTCAAAGACTGTCGTGTCAGCTTTATAAAATGTTTAGTGTATCTTGCTGGGTTTGTTACTGGCTGTCTTCATAGCTCTAGGCTTCCTGTAATGCCAAAGGGTCCTGAATGCCAAAGCAATGCAGAGAACAAGTGCTTTTTAGTTCCTCCCCTTTGGGGAAAACAATCCAGGCTGGTGTGACCTGGTTCAAAAAGTTTAAGAGGACAGAGGATGTGAAAACCGATCTAAAAATGACAGGGAGAGAAAGATCTCACCAGAGAACTGATAGGCGTGAGACCGTGACTACCAGAACTAGGTCTTATGGGAGGACCTGAGGTCTCTTCCAATCCTAATCGTCTATGAGTCTATGTCCTGAGTGATTTTAGGTTGCTCAGGAGCCCTGGTAAGCTCGGCACACTAAGAAGCTGTTCATTGTTCTAAGATCAGTTTTCTCTGCAATGCTGTGAGGGTTTATGCCCCTCGTCACTGGGCAGCATGGCCTAGTGGCCAGAGTCCATAGAATTGCCCCTGATAGCAGGGCAACACGGCCTAGTGGCCAGAGTCCATAGAATTGCCCCCGGTTGCAGGGCAATAGGACCTTACTATTAGCTCAGCGGGGTGTGTGTGTGTGTGTCCTACTGAAACACGCTGAGGCTTACCGGGGGCAAGGTACCAGTCCATCACCCCCCCTGGGTTGCTTCCTACCAGTTTGGAAGTTGGGTGTCTCCCACGATTCCCTGGGTTCTCCGCGGGTTTCCGGATCTCTCTCCTCCCCTGGTTCCTCCCGCAGTAGGGGTCCGCGCTGGTCTGTAGAAGACTCTGTTCCCAGCAGCTTCAAGAGTGTTGTCTGGTCATCTGCAGGAGCTTCCCGGTTATGTCCTTCCCCTGCGGCCACCAGCCCAGACTGAGCTGAGTTCCCTCCCTTTATACTCTCTGAGCATCTGGAGCATGCCCAGTACGATCGGGGCGGGACTTACTCTGTCAGAGCTACTGGTCTGACGCCGCTGGGGCTAGTGCGGGGCGGGGCTGCCCCGTCACAAATGCTCTTGTCCTGAATTAATAGTATTTTGCTTAATGAAAACCACCTGGCCACTGGATATCCCTGCAATTGTCCCCAATGATAACAGAACTCCGCCCACAATTTCAACTCCTCCCACCACCCAAGCTCCACCCTGAAGTCTCTCACAAAAGATTGTGAAGATTTTATAATAGACTAATCCCCCTTTCTTCTTGATTGCTTGGACCAACAGCAACACAGTTAACAATCAAACCATATAAATAGTTACCATTAAGTTCCAGAGTTAACATCCTCCTAAAGTGAATCGAGGTAGCTCACAGCCTTCAGAGGGGTTACTGAAGGCTGCCTGCAGATTCACACAGATGTCGCAGCCTCAGTGATACAAGTTAGAATATTCATTGTCACCATGAAGGCCAGAGATGAAGTGTTTTTAATGAAAGCTGAGAGGTGGGTTTGTGTGAGTGTGTGTTGAGTCACGTGTGTTCTGAGTACATCTCTGCAGTGTGTATTTTGTTATCTGCAGATGGTTATGTGTTTGTTGCATAGTTGATCTGTGTGCGTGTATTGATCTGTGTCTGTTGTTTATGTGGTTGTGTAGATGTGTCATCTGTGTGCATTTTGTATATGTTTTTGTTGCGTCTGTGTTGAAATTTTGTGTAGATTGCACGAGGGGGGGTTGATTTGTGTTGATTTTGTGAGTGAGCGGCACGTGGTGATCTGTATCTGCTGCATGCAGGCAAGTTGGTCTGTGTGGTTTTTGAGTACATGGCTGTCTGTGTGTGTGTTAAAGACCCAACAAACACTCCCTCTCACATCCCATCTCCCTCCCACAGGTAGCTTTGAGCCGGGCACCCAGCCCATTTGGCTCAGGGAACCCTCAGCTCCGATTACAGTAACGGGAGTCAGCGCCTGTGTTATTCAGAGCTAAAAATAAGGGTCTGAGAGCTTGACATTTGGAGAGAAAGTGAAAGTGTCGGTTGTTGTGAGGCAGGGGATAGAAGCTGGGACAATTCCCCCCCAGACGCTTCCCCAAACCTGGCAGGTAGGTCACATTACTCTTCCTTTCCTCATTGTATCTGCCCCAGCCGTCCCATCTCAGCTCTGCTATGGTCCCTGTGTCCCTTCATCCCCGGGTCCCCTCGGGAGCAGGCAAGCTTGTTCTGTGGCCTGAATTACCCCTTGCACTCTGAGCTCCGGGGGAGCCGGGAATACAAAGCCTACAGGTGAGAGGAGTCATTTTGTCGTCCTGTCCCACCGCTCAGGGGGCTCGGGGCAGAGCCACGTTCAGCATCACCTCTCAAGACAGTTCTGAAAGTTCAATGCGTTTCTGCCCCTCTTCCTGCATTGTCGCCACAAACAGGCCTCAGCTGGAGGGAGGGACCGGGAGCAGGGAGTTCCTATTGCAGGCAAATGTCTTTGCTTCTCCGTGAACCTTACACTTAGTTTGAGGAGATGTGCAGGTGGTAACAGTCTGGTTGAAGGGCTGTACCAGCTGTAGGAAGAGTTAAATTAAGACCCCGGGCCTGTTCCGGCCGCCCGTTGGGCCCTTGGCCCGGTCTGGCTGCCTGTAGTGTTGCCAACCCTCTGCATTGTCCTAGAGTCTCTAGAAATTGAAGATTAATTTTTAATGAAAGATGTCACAGGATGAAACCTCCAGGAATATGTCCAACCAAAACTGGCAACCCTACATTGGGCGCAGGCCCCGGGCTAGCTCTTTGAAGGCCCTTAGGAGTCAGAGTCCAAGAGAGAGGCCTGTTTAGTAACTCAGGGGGATCAGAGAAGGAGGTGTCTAAATTCAGGGCCCTTTTCAGAACCTTGTTCCCTTATGTTCCAGCTGGAAACACCAGTCCCAGGAGGGAAGAGCACTTGGGGATGGAGGGACACGGCCCCTTCGTTGGGACCCTGCGTCCGGCTGAGACAGAGGAGACGGACCATTCCTCACGCACACCCAGCAGGCGGCTCCAGGAGCTGGAATTACAGGTGGGAGGCTCAGACGGGCTGTGGTGAGGGGGATTTGGGCACCGGGAACATCAGCAGCTAGGCACGCATGGTGGCCATGAGAACCCCTGGGGTGAAGTTGGTGGATGTCCCAAGCTAACGAGATGGCTTCAGTTGAGTGCAGAGGAGGCACGGAAGGATTATCGTGTGCTTAGCCAGCCAGGCAGGGACTCAAATCTTGGATAGTCCCACACACAGCTGTGCCTGTGCCTCTCAAACCTGACCCACAGCCCCTGCTAGCCCAGCCCTGGGCTCCCCCCAGCTCTACTAGTGCCCCTCACTCCCGACCCGCAGCCCCTGCTAGCCCAGCCCTGGGCTCCCCCCACACACAGCTCTGCCAGTGCTCCTCACTCCTGACCCACGAGCCCCTGTTGTCCCAGCCCTGGGCTTCCCCCACACACTGTGCCCATATGTGGTGGGGATTCCCTGTTATGGAAGAGCCCCACCTTCTAGCAGGCACCTACGATTACAAATCACGCTTCACTCACCGGGTCCAAGTTTTGCGACATTCACCAACCCCACTGCCCTCAAACTGAGACCGTTGTCCCTTTCGTTGGCTTCAGGTCCCGAGCTAAGGAATTGCACCCGAGCGTGAGCTGGGCTGCGAGGTCCAGGAACCGGGACCTCCGGTGAGGAACCAGAATGAACGTGGGGCTGAGGAGCTGCGTGAGGCTGGTCTTCCACTTCCTGCGGGGAACATGGTACATCCTGGTGCTCTGCATCCGAACTCGGATTTGGCCGATATTCTTGTCCTTCACCAGGGGTTTGAAGGATGTGGTCAAGAGGGTCTGGAGATTGCTATTAAGCCAAACACATCAGAAACTGGTGCTGTTACTGCTGCCTGCAGCGATAGGGCTCGCGGTATTTTTCTTTCCCCATGGGACAGTGAATTATGAAGCTGGAGAACCAGACCCCTTAAGTGTCGTCGACCTCCTGAGAGTGCAGGGTAGACTAGAAGCCCAGGGGAAAATGACTGACAATCTGAGAACCTGCATGGACCTCGCTCTGCAGGAATTCATGAGAGAACCTCCAAGCATACAGGACAATGCCCAGATGCTGATCCAGTGCAGAGGAAGGGTGGTGGAATTTAAATCCGGAGATGGGAAACACGAGATCTACATATATTACCTCAACGGGGAACCCCGGTACGACGTGAAAGAGCCAAGAATGGACGTGTATCTATCCCGGCTGCACTCCCACCCGGAACGGCTGAGTGTCGAGAACCTGCTGAAGGTGCAGAACCGACTGGAGGCCGGAGAGAAGATGACTGAGGTGCTGAGACGATGCTTTGAACTCACCCTGGAGAGATTCCCCAAGGAGCCGGTGTGCCTGCAGAACAACGCCCGGCTGGTGATCAGCACCGTGGGAATGAGGATGGTCTTTCTCTCTGGAAGAGGGGAGAATGAAATCAACGTGTATCCCGACAACACGGGGCTCGTTCAGTATGTGGTCAAAGTGCCGGGATGGTTGGCCTGGGTAGCCAGGAATAAGGTGATCATAGTTCTTGTTACAATCCCAATCTTCATTTGCCAAATGATGATCTATCAGAAAATTAGGCAACGTCCTTAAAAAACACTTAGCTTTAGAAAACTACGTCCACCGAACACTGAGTCCTCTGTCTCCAACCAGACAAATTTCAATGTTGCCAACTCTTGCAACCACAATATAAGGAGTTTTCCTCAAGGCCGCCTGCCATTTATCGGCTAGCTGAGAATTTCAACTTCCCTTTAAAGTACAAAGTAAGTTTCTAGCTCTTACGGTAGCTGAGCGAGCCATGGGAATGAGACCCCTAGTGGCTCAAAATTTAGAAATGGAATAAACAGAATCCAGCACAAATACAAAACGGGGAATGCCTGGCTAGGGGGAAGTATTTCAGAAAAGGATCTGGGCGTTATAGTGGATCACACATTGAATACGAGCCAACAATGTGATGTATGTGCAAAAAAAAAAGGCTAATATTCTGGGGTGTATTAACAGGAGTGTCCAATGTAAGACACGGGAGGTAATTGCCCTGCTTGGCACTGATGAGGTCTCAGCTGGAGTCCTGTGTCCAGTTCTGGGTGCTGCATTTTAAGAAAGATGTGGATAAATTGGACAGAGTCCAGAGGAGAGCAATAAAAGTGATAGAAGGTTTGGAAAACCTGACCTAGTGAAGCAAATGCCAAGACATCTATTGATTTCAGGAGGTGCTGTAACAGCTCCAAATGCATATTACAAAAACATAGACACATTATTCCCAAGGGCTAGTCATCGGATGCCTGTACACGACAAAATTCATTGCCATAGAAGCAATGGCCAGTCGTACATCAAAATCCAACACACACTCTTCCATTCTGAGCATAGTAACTATGTATTGACCAAGCGACATATGGTGATTGTGGTACATACCTAGTTTCCATGCAATCCACGGCTCCACACGCATGTTCCATTTGCTCTTTCGTGCTGTTCCAGCTACTTTGCATGTACAATTAAAAGAATAAAAACCTTTACTTAAAAGAAACAAAACAAACCTATACTAGGCGGAATAGTGAAATCTGAAAGAGAGTAAGTGAAAAGGATGGATTGATCCTACAGAGATGAGGATATAGATCGATATGAAGAGAATGTGAGATGTAGGTATGAAGACACCAAGAAGAATAAATGAATAATATGGAGGGTGCAATAAAGGAGAGAGAATGAAAGCCTGATATAGATAGACCGGAAGAGAACAACAGTGATCAGATAGATTGGTGTGGAGACACTGTGATAGACAGATATGAAAAGAGAGTGAGAGATTAGATACGTACGGAGAGAGGGACAAATTAAGAGAGAGAGAAAGTTAGATATATAAAGATACAAAGAGAGTGTGACAGACACAGCTGAGCATAGAAACATGAGAATGTATAAGGATGGTGTAAGTGACCAGGGCGTAGTCGGTCTGGCCTAGTGTTCACAGCTGGGCTGAGGTCTCCCCACCATGGACAGGAGTCACCAGGGCAGAGGGGGAAGAATTGCAAGGCCAGATCCCATAAACAAGAGTCAGGGTGAGGCTGGCTACCAGGTTAGAATCCAGGGGGAAGAATTAGGGTCAAGTCAGGCTGGAGTTAGAGACCAAAGGTCGGCAGATGAGGTGAAGTCCAGCAGGCCGTGAGCCGTGTGGTTGCTCAAACAACTTCCTGGGCTTACTCCTGGGGTTAAGTAGGGGCACTTGACCAATCAGAGGGCTGCAGGGTCCTGTCACTCTGGGTCTTGTGGGCAGTATTTCCTGCAGTGCCTGCTCTGCACATGCTCCCTAGCTATACTATCATAGGGGCTCCTGATGGCAGTGTGGGACTATCAGCCTCCCTCAAGCTCTGTAGATGTGGGTTCTAGTCCCCAGGTCCCTAGAAATAGAAGGAACTGGGAATAGCTGGGTACCTGAGACTAGATTAGGCTGTCTCTTTGCTCCATGAAAATTATTCCAGACCAACATAGGGAGTGAATTTAAAGTAAAATAACTCTGTCTGGGGATACTTAGTCTGGCATAAGTCTTTGTTTCTGTTTAACTCGTCCATTTTTCAAACTGGAACAGGGCACTCTTATTCCAGAAAGCATCCGCCTATGGGGTTATTCCGGAATAGACAAATTGTATGCATATGTGTGGGGATGGATAGATGGGTATATATGGGAGCGGATGGATAGATAGGCAGGCATGCATGGAGATGGAGAGATTTCTGTAAAGTGTTACCAAACTTTGACAAAGGCAAGACAACCCCTACTGCTCCAATAACAGAAAGTGGGGTGGATTTTTTGCTACTCATTTTCTGATGAATTGCTGATTGTACTAACGACGAGATTATAGGCTTCACAAAGGGAAAAGGTTAACAAATGAAAGACACAATCTTTCCTACTGATCCCAATAGCCTGAATATTGAGTCATGAGCTGTCTTACGTCCTTCAGAAATTCATCCTGCTTCTCTGCTGTTTGCAGAGGTCAAACGAGATCTACAAACTACTTAAAAATGCAGATTCTTTGGGATGTTGCTGGTCTCTGATGCAGAGCCAGCGAGTTATCGCTAAGTACTGGTGGGGTTTGGGAATCACAGTTTGGTAGGAGCTGTCAATCCAAGCAAGGAAGAAACCAGCTCCCCCCCAATTAATAGAATAAGCATGTCACTTTTAACGAGGGCTCAGAGAAGAAGCATTTGGAACAATAGCAGCCTTAGGCCAGGGGCATTGCCCACCAGCAAAGTCTCTGGGCCCAGTCAAACTCCCACCCCACAGCCTGAGAGAAACCAGCAGGCTGTAACAATGAGACCCTGCTTTCTGGCGGTATTTTATGGGGAGTGCCTGTCCCCTTCTCAGCTGTGTCTGGTTAGTGAACAGAGCTGGCTGGTCTTAATGGGGCAGCCTTCCCTGTTATCTGGGGGGGCCTGAAACCAGGACTCCAGGGTTCTATCCCCGGCTTTAGGAGGGGAAGAGAGGGGGGTCTAGTGGTTAGAGCCAGGGAGCTGGCCAAGGGAAGCTCTGACCAACCGGATGGCCTTTCTCTCTCTGTCTGCAACATGATAACTTTTGAAAACTGCCTCCCATCCATTCCCAAATCCCAGGGAACGTTCTGGGCATGGAGGGGCAGGACCCTGTTGATTCTGGTGAAAATTGGAGAACCGTAAAAGCCTGGATTTCCACTTAAATGAGGCCCACAGCGCGCCCCCTGGTGGTGCTGGAAGAGGAAGGTCTCTGGCGCCCTCTGCTGCTCTCTGCATAAATCACTCCCTAGATTTTAAAAGAACGAGGAGTCCTTGTGGCACATTAGAGACTAACAAATTTATATAAACTTTCGTGGGTTATGCTCAAATAAATTTGTTAGTCTCTGAGGTGCCACAAGGACTCCTCGTTCTTTTTGCCGATACAGACTAACACGGCTGCCACTCTGAAACCTGTCACTAGATTTTGTGACCTTTGGGTGGGATAGATCGGTGGGGTTTCAACCTTTTTTTCATTTGCAGACCCCTAAAAAATTCCAAATGGAAGTGCAGACCCCTGTGGAAACCTTAGACGAAGTCTGCGGACCCCCAGGGGTCTGCGGGCCATAGGTTACGACTGGGTTGGAGTTTACGCTGCCCTTCTCCTAGTCCCTAAAAACGCCTCCCATGGAAAAGCACCTGGGGACCTAGAATTCAGTCACTGAGGGTTTCCAGCAAGGATCACACAGGGGCGGCCTCCCCGCATTCAAATCCAGACAAAGAACAAAGGGAAGGAACTTAATTCTTAAGTACCAACTTCATAAAGTCTTGTCATGAGAAAGAAACATAGTAATAACTTAATTTCTACAACATAACGTGGCCACTGTATAATTCAGCTACATTATCATCACTGTTCTACATGAATGTAAATAAAGAAAACAAATTGAATCTAGACAAGTCCGTCATCACAGAAACAGTGAGAAGAAACTCAGGGTTCCCAAAAGTTTAGGTGGCGTTCACCTGAGTCCCCATCTTTGCTCACCAAAAATCTATGGACTTGGCTGAGTCCAAAGCAAGGTAACAAGATCTTCCCTCCTTTGGCTTGTAGAAATCTCCAGCTGGAATCCAGACAGATGCTTCCACATCCTCTGGTGAAATCTGTTCGCTAGTCAGTTAATTAATTAACCCACCGCACAGGTTAAGTAGATAGATTCAAAAAGCCTTGTTACTAATAAAATACAAAACTGAGACCAGCGAAATCTCGACAACTCTTTCCCCATCATCACACTGAATGAAGAGACGAGTTAGTTCAGAGGATTTTGCTAACACTGTTTGCTATCGCACAAGATTCAAAGCATAACATTAAAATAAGAAAAATGAATTTTCCCACCCAATTGTCCCTTTCTGTAAGGAACACGCCGGGGATTCCTTGGCGGAGAGTTAACACTACCACTGACCTGCTGCAAAAATGCTTCAGAGCCCGGGGGGAAACGCAGCCTGATTTCTCCTCCTGTGACTCGGTTTCTCCGGACTTACCCCAGGGCACGTGGCCTTTTGCAAAGCAGCCGCCCTGATGACTCGCCCTCCCCGGACTCAGACTCTGGCTACGGGGTCCCCTAAATGACCGCCCCCGATTCCACCCACGTCTGGGTGTGGAACGGCTAATTGTGAATCTGCCTCACAACAGTGACCCCGACTCAACTTCTCCCACTCCCCGCCCCATAGATCTCGCCCTCTTAGGCACCCACCTCCAGCCAAGCTCCCCCAAGCTGGTCACCTGGTCCGCTTCCCTCTGGGCAAGCCCCCCCATCTGGGTCCCTGGCCCCCACCACACTGCTGCCAAGCCCCCATTCCCCCACTCCAGCCGCCCTCCAGCCAGGCCGCTCCCCACCCTACAGCCAAGCCCCCCCAGCCAGTTCCCTCCCCCAATTCTGACCAACCCCCTCACCCAGCCAGACCTCTTGCCCCGCACCCACTCCAGCCAAACTTCCCTCCCCACCGGAGCCAGGACCCTCTGCCCCCCACGTTGGCCAAGCCCCCAGCCAGACCCGAATAAGGCTCCCAAATAGAAGAGACTCGTGCCGTCTTCATCTGCGCCCAGAGAATTTTCAGCTCCTCATTTTCTATAAAACAGTAATGATAACGAGCTGCCCAGCCCCGCCCCTTGCTTCCCTGGGGTCTCGAAGACCCGGTTCCTCCTTGGCCAGGTCGCCGTGGCGCCAGGTTGCTAAAAGGCCCAATCGCCATGGCTCCGGGTTGCTCAGAGGCCTGGTTGCCATGGAGCCTGGTTGCTCAGCGGCCCAGTTGTCATGGTGCCAGGATCAGTTGATAATTCAGGTGTTTAACACACACACACACACCTGCCCGTGCACATCCCCTCTCAGAAACTGAGGAGACCCTGGGCGGGAACCCATTAAAAAGGGAGCAGAGCAGAGGAAGGAGACAGGAAGCCTGCGGTGGGAGCCACTCTCTTCTCGTGAGTGCCTCCTACCACCGTATCCTCCATTGATATCTCTAGCCTGACCTCTGAGCTCCATCCTCAGCCTCTGGTGGGGCTGGCTCGCGAAGGATCCCTGCTCTGGGGTGGAGCAGCATCCCCAGGGCTTCCTCCCTGGGAAGCCTCGGCTCACCCCACCTCTCCCACTGAGCCACTGGTTCAGTTCTGCCCTATTTTGGGGTGTCCACATCCAACCAATGCTGATCCTCTTCCAGGTCTTCAGCTCCGTCTCCGGGCTCATTTAACTCCCCTTCTCATCCAGCAGCTGGTACGGGGGGGGGGACCCGAGCCTGGCCAGTACTCCAGGTCCCAACCCGGGGACCCTACAAACAGCTGCCACCCACTGGGTCCCTTTTAACTCTTTTGCTGCTGCTCCTGTTCCCTGGGCACTTCCCTGTGGTCCCAGCACCTTCACCCTTAGCTCGGGACTGAAGTCCTGCTTGAGTCCCTCCAGCCAGCCCGGGGCACACTCCTTGCTCCTCTGGCTCCAGCCAGCAACTAAAACTGCCCTCGCTAGCAGCTCCTTTTATATGAGCCTGCTGGATTCTGATTGGCTGCTCCCAGCAGCCTCTCTCTGATTAGCTGCTTCCCCCAGCTGCTCTAGGTGGCCTGGAGGACTCAATTCTACTGCTCTTTTCCTGGCATGGGGTGCGGTAGGACCTCCGAGCCTAAGACACCCCATCACAAAGCCCTTGCATTTTTCGCCATTAACAAAAAGCAAGAAAGGGCGTGCCCCTGATTTATTTTCTTTCTTTGATTGCCAAATTTTAACCATGAATCTTCAAAATCTGGGATACCATAAGGGCAACCCACTCCCCACCCCACACGCTTAAGAAGTGAAAGTCATAAAAGCTCTTATCTGTAGAGAATTATAGTGGTTTTTATTAAGCCAGTTGTTACAAGTGCAGAATAATTCTAAAAAGTAATTATCTGATGGGGAAAAAAGCTGGTATCCCTTTTGTAGGACAACTTCATTGTTAAAATTCTGCCATCATCGGCACACATCACTGTTTCAAAGCCAGATAAACCGCGGTGAAGTTGCATAGGCAGCTAGATAAGAGAATGTTTTCAAAATCAACCACACATTTGTCATTTCCTCTTAGCCCTCTGCAAACACCAAGCACTGCTTTACAAAATTCAGCCGATAATCTATTTCAAAGCTAAGTTGGGGTAAATATACGTAAACGTGCCATTACATGGATTTAAATAATAGGTAAATGGGTGCATATAGTCAAAGCTACAAGCAATTCTCTAAGATTTTATCAGCGCTAACATGGCTTAATTGTATTTTCTTAACACGAGTCATTAATAAGCATCCAGCAGCCCACATGTTTCATGTTATGCTCCACCCTAAAAGCGGTCTTTGACTAATTAAAGTGGGATATTAAAATAATCTTGAAGCAAACCTCGAAGAATATGCTCACTGATCAATTAGTAAAACATCCAGCCACAGCTCCGTCCATCTATCCAACCAGCTCCATCCTTCTATGCATCACTAACTCCATCCACTAGGTGGGGATGTTGGTTGATCTAAACTCATTACGGCAAGGTAAAAAATATCGTCCTTTGACTTCACTAGGATTTTACATTGAGATTGTTATCCGGGTGTAAAAACACACTTTTCTGTAGCGAAGGCTCGTAACAGGGGTTAATTAACTTGGGTCAACCTCCCTGGCCACACAATAGCAGATGTAAAGGTAGCCATCTTACAGCAAAAAAACCTTCAGGACCAGACTCCAAAGAGAAACTGCTGAGCTCCAGTTCATTTGCAAATTTGACACCATCAGATCAGATTAAACAAAGACTGTGAATGGCTATCCAACTACAGAAGCAGTTTCTCCTCCCTTGGTGTTCACACCTCAACTGCTAGCAGAGCACCTCACCCTCCCTGACTGAACTAACCTCATTATCTCCATACTGATTTATACCTGCCTCTGGAAATTTCTATTACTTGTGTCTGATGAAGTGGGCATTCACCCACGAAAGCTTATGCTCCAATACTTCTGTTAGTCTTAAAGGTGCCACAGGACCCTCTGTTGCTTTTTACAGATTCAGACTAACACGGCTACCCCTCTGATACTTAACTTGGGTTAGTTCGACATAAATGAATAACACACCTCTTTTTCCTAGTTGAAACATGTTTAACTCACTTTAAAAACTGAAAATGTGTCAATCTCAAAATTCATTTTTGGTTTTCAGGCAAAGGTGATCAAGAAACAAAATAAAACCTTCTGCCTCACCCCCATGTCCCTCCCCCGCAGTTTGACAACTGAAAACAAAGACGATTGAACACAAAAAGGAGATGGTTGTAGCACACATTAAGGTTTAGCTCTCTGTCCTCCCCTGGTGGTCAGACAGCGTAAAGATCCTTTACTAGCAGATCTGGGTTCTTTATTATTTGGGGGGTGGGGCAGGTTGTTTGGGGTTTATTTTGCTTAAAATATCTGAAAATTTTTGAACTGAAAATGGCCAAAAATGTCCAGCCAAAAAGTGCCAAAAATGTGTGATCCAAAACTAGGCAAACTTTCAGTTTTCTGACAAAAAATTGAAAATGTTTGAGCAAAGCAGACGTTTTTCAAAATGTTCTTTTTGACAAAAAAAAATCCAATTTCCTATTGGAAAAAGGGCTTAATGAAAATTTTGGACCAACCCGAATAATGGATCTAATTTTAGTCCTGTCCTATTTTAGATGTAGTGGTTTCATTCTGCACTGCATCACGCTATGGTGACCAAAAACAAATGGAAAATGAAAACTGAAAGAAAGTGTGTGTGTGTGTGTGTGTGTGTGTGTGTGTGTGTGTTTAAATTCACATAAAATTAATTTCTTGAAAATTTCTAAAAAAATAAGACGTTTGGGAAAAATCTTTTGGATTCTGTGAAAAAATACTTGTTGGAGGGGAGAAATAGGCTATTTTTTTGACAAAAAAAGTTTCTCTTTAAAATTTTTTAACCATCTCTACACATGGAGCTGGAGGATGTGAAGGAATCCTTGGAAAAGTGTTGGTTTCTCCTTTAGTCCCAGTCTTGCCAAGCCCAAATGATCAAAAATCATGAATCAGGACCCCAAAAGCATGAGATTGGTTTAAAAATGGTGAGATTTTAAACAAGAACAACACGTGTTTCATCCTATTTATTTACTGCCTAGTTTTGCAATTTTAGGTGTCACTTTTCTGGCTTGTCCATACAACCCCCATCTTTTAAAAAAATGAAAGTTGAGATTCTCAGGAAATCACTTGACTCCGGGAGGTGGGGGCTTTGAGCGTAACACTAAATATGGTGATGAAATGGAGAAAGTTGTTGACACTGGGATCCAGCGAAGATGCTCTAAAGTTGAGTCCCGTTCTGAAGGTCGAAGCCTCTTGGCAAGTTCCAATTTTGTTTTCTCTTCCTCCTCACTTTCTCGGCGGGCGGTTGGTTTTGGGCATTTTGACATCATGCATGAATTCCCCGTTCATGGAGAAGACGATGATTGTAATCTCCCCTTTCCCAGACTTGAACATCGTCCTGCCTCTGGTGGTGTCGAGCAACATCAGCGCATTCTCCTGAACATGCCTCCTCAAATGCTTCCAGAGCATATTGAAAGCAGCCCCTCAGCGCCTGCGTCATCATCCCAAAGGATTGCAACTTGTTGCGAGCCTTCACCAGGCTTGGTACGCTCAGAGGTGCAGGGCGGGTGCTGAGCCACGCCAGGTAAACCTCTGCCGTGGGCTCGTTGACGGTGTAGACCGGTTTCCTGTCACTGTAGGTCACGTTCGCCCTTCCCGGAGATGAACGGCAGATTTCTCCTGTTGCACTGGATTCTAGTTTCTTTTGGACCGCACTTTCTGGCATCCTAGAGCCTTCCTGCGCTTAGCCTAGCCGACCCCAAGAGCTAGAAAGAAAGAAAAAAAAACAGCTTGTGAATTCCCTTGCAGGAACTTAACTACTCTGCCCTCCGGCAGAGAGAAAAACCTCCAGCTGCTAAACCTCCCTGTTTTTCAAGCAGCCAAAAGGAAAAAAAATTGTGTCCATTTAAAATCCTGAGGTCCGTGCTTCTGGTTCAAAATGATCCCACCCCGCTGCCACCGTGTCAGGGTTCCCTCCCCCACTCTGAACTCTGGGGTACAGATGTGGGGACCTGCATGAAAGACCCCCTAAGCTTATTTCTACCAGTTTAGGTTAAAAACTTCCTGTTGCGGAGTGTGGGGGAGTCAGGGCCCTGCACCCCTCTTCCCGAGATTCACTGCGACTCTCAACCAGCCAGTAAAGCAGAAGGTTTATTTAAGGACAGGAACACAGTCTCAAGCAGAGCGTGTAGGTACGACCAGACCCCCTCAATTAGGTCCCTCTGGGGGGTTCAGGGAGCTTAGACCCCAGCTTGGGGTTCCCTGCGTTGCACCACCCAGCCCAAACCGAAACTAACTCCCAACTCCTCCTGCTGCTCCTCTCCTTTGTTCAGTCTCCCGGGCAGAAGGTGTTAATTCTCCCCACCCCCGTTCCTGGCTCAGGTTACAGCTCAGGTAGCTTCCTTCAAGGGAAGTCCCCCATCCCCACTGCAATCCCCCTGCAACATTCCCAGGTCAAATCTGCCCTGCTCCCTGCTCCGTCACACTTCCCCAAGGCACAAATCCCTTTCCTTGTCCTTGGACGGTATTGCTTCCTCTGTTGTACTTAAAGTACTGCACAGGAACTTTTCCGGGGGGATAAGGCAAAGCACCACATTTATTGATAATACATATATCAATTAATGCTGTATCCTATGCATATGAGATATATTACACTCATGCACTCACGTGCACACACACACACACACTCCGTCTTGTTGTTGTTACCAACTAGTTGCTCCCCTTAACTGCACTGGCCAGGTGAGTTAGATGGGGGAGGGGTGGAGCCGGGCTTCTGTCGATCTGGATCGATGATCTGATGTTGACGAGACCCGGTGACCTCTGCAAGACACCTCACATTTGTAGCAGCTTCACTCCCATGCAAATCTATACCAGATGCAAAATCTGTGTCTGTGTCAGTTGGTTCTTTGTGCTGCTTCCTTCTGGGTGTTTTATTGTTCTTGGGTCTGGCTTCCATCCCCCTTCCAACTGTTGCAGCTGTCTGGACGTGCCTGCCTTCCACGCCTTCCTCATTCACACCTCATTCATTCAACAGGGCAATTGATTAAAAGGGGGGAGATCTTATTCTACTCCTAGCGAAAAGACATTTTTCTTCTAACTTAACTATCCTTAGGGGCTATAACATTATACCAAGGCTCAATACAAATTTTCTCTATACGGATTTGATATAAAGTTCCTATATCAAAGGACTTGATACAAGGTTGTATGAAAACAGATGTTATATATGGAAAGACTTAATACAAGGTTATATGAAGAGGCATAGTACAAAGTCATATGAAAATAATGCACAATTATGCAAAGATGCTTAATGCAGAGATTTAACTACACCACCACGAAGTGATTTAGACAAAGAATGAGGAAAAGGACCACTTTGAGTTCCTATTTCCCCAAAATATCCCCCAAGCCCCTTCACCCCCTTTCCTGGGGAGGTTTGAGAATAATATACCAACCAATAGGTTAACAAAGTGAGCACAGACCAGACCCTTGGGTTTTTAGGACACTAAAAACAATCAGGTTCTTAAAAGAAGAACTTTATTATAAAGAAAAATGAAAAGAAGCACCTCTGTAAAATCAGGATGGAAGGTAATTTCACAGGGTAATAAAAAGATTTAAAACACACAGGATTCCCCTTTAGGCTCAACTTCAAAGTTACAAAAAACAGGAATAAACCTCCTGTTAGGATAGGGAAAATTCACAATTTTCTCTTCTAATTCGCCTCTTCTAATCCTACCTCATTTTCACTGGTATTCACTATGTCCAATTGCCACCAACCTTCTTGCTGAAACCCAAAACAAAGAAATTGTTAAGCACCTCTATCATTTCCACATGTTCTGTTATTGTTTTTACCTCTTCATTGAGTAACAGGCCTACCGTGTCCTTGGTCTTCCTCTTGCTTCTAATATATTTGTAGAATGTTTTCTTGTTGTTCTTAATGTCTCCAGCAAGTTTGATTTCATTTTGCATCTTGGACTTTCTAATTTTACCCCTACAAACTTGTGTCGTTTGTTGATATTAATCTTTTGTAAGTTGACCTAGTTTCCACTTTTTGTAGGACTCTTTTTTGATTTTTAGATCATTCAAGATCTCATGGTTAAGCCAGGGTGGTTGCTTGCCATACTTCCTATCTTTCCTACACAGTGGATAGTTTGCTCTTGCGCCCTTAATAATGTCTCTTTGAAGAACTGCCAACTTTCTTCAATATTTTTTCCCCTTAGACTTGCTTCCCATGGGATCTTACCTACCAACTCCCTGAGTTTGTTGAAGTCTGCCTTCTTGAAATCCATTGTCTTAATTTTGCTGTTTTCCCTCCTACCTGTCTTTAGAATCATGAACTCTGTCATGTCATGATCGCTTTCACCCAAGCTGCCTTCCACTTTCAAATTCTCAACCAGTTCTTCCATATTCGTCAAAATCAAATCTAGAACAGCCTCTCCCCTAGTACCTTTCTCCACCTTCTGGAATGAAAAATTGTCTCCAGTACATTCCAAGAACTTGTTGGATAATCTGTGCCCTGCTGTGTTATTTTCCCAACAGATGTCTGGGGAGTTAAAGTCCCCCATCGCCACCAAGTCCTGTGCTTTGGATGATTTTGTTGTTTAAAAACAGCCTCATCCACCTCTTCTCCCTGGTTAGGTGGTCTGTAGTAGACTCCTACTGTAACATCACTCTGGTTTTTTATCCCTTTTATCCTTACCCAGAGACTTTCTACACGTCTGACTCCTATTTCCATCTCAACCTCAGTCCAAGTGTGCACATTTTTAATATATAAGGCAACACCTCCTCCTTTTCCCCCCTGCTTGTCCTTCCTGAGCAAGCTGTACCCTCCTATACCAACATTCCAGTCATGTGTATTATCCCACCAAGTCTCTGTGATGCCAACTATGTCACAGTTGTGTTTATTAACTAGCATTTCAAGTTCTTCCTGCTTATTCCCCATACTTCTCACATTACTATACAGACATTTTAGATACTGATTTGAATCCCGCCCCCCAGTTCTGTCTTCTCTCTCCTCGATCCCTGCTGTAACAGCCCATGCTCCCCCCCAATTCTGACCCTTCTCCCAGTTCTCCATATTTTTTACTTACTTCTGGGCTTTGGTCTCCTGCACCCATTAAACCTAGTTTAAAGCCCTCCTCACTCGGTTAGCCAGTCTGTGTTCAAATATGCTCTTCCCCTTTTTCATGATTTTGAAACAGATCCATTTCATATGACTACTTTAGCTTATAAAACAAAATACTACTAACTTAATCAATCCAAAACAGCTTAATAGATCAAGACAACTTTGTCCAGGCTTGGGTTCTTTGGCTAACACCCTCTGGCCCCCCTGCTGCATACCAGGATCACGGCCCCCCCAAGACACCCACAGCCCATTGACCATCACTCCAGCCGGCTGCAGAACCTCTCCCCCAGCGGCCTTCACTACCGGGGGCCGACGTTCAGGGTGTGGTGGGGTTGGTTGCCATTGAGGAACCGCGCGGTGTGGGCCCACAGCCCCGATGCCCGGATGCGGTAGTGGACGCGGCCGTCCCGGTCATCGTAAACATTGATCTGGTTCCCCCCAGCCCCCGCAGAGAAGCTCAGTGCCCGCCCAGTGCAGTCCACCACCATCCTGGCATCGTCCTGGACGCAGAGGGGCTCCTCTGCAAATTTCTGCACGGCGAAGTCCAGGCAGCCTCTGAGCTCCTCGGTCAGCGCCCCCCAGGCCTGGAGCCGGCGCCGCACCCTCAGCAGCTCGTCCACGCTCAGCGGCTCCGGGCGCACGGCCAGCCTGGCCAGATACAGCTCAGCCGTCCGCACCTCTGCGCTGTACCAGACGCGGTGGTGGAGGAGATAGACCGAGATCTCGCAGTCCCCCTGGCCGGAGAGGAACTCCAGCACCCGCCCCGCACACTGGACGCTCAGCCGGGCGTTGGCCTGGACCGCCGGCGGCTCCTTGCTGAACTCCTCGATGGCCCGCTCGAGACAGGCCCGGAGCTCGTAGCTCCCCTCGTCCAGGCCCTGCAGCCGGTCCCGGTGCCTCAGGAGGTTGGCAATGGTCAGAGGCTCCCGGAAGGACAGCAGGGCAGCAATGTGGAGCAGGGCGTCCCTGAGGAGGCGGAGGACACCCTGGGGGAGGCTCAGCGGATGGACCATCAGAGCTGTGGGGTCCCCGGCACTTGAAGGGGAGAGGCCCAGCGTCTCCTGGTGCAGCACAGGCGCCAGGATGCAGAGGACGATGGAGACCAGCATCACGGCCAAGGCCGTCATGAGACACTTTCGCAACAGGTGGCCCAGCTGCCTCCTGGCCCAGTCCAGGAGCAACCAGTGGAGCCAGTTAACGGCCCAGCTGTAGCTGATGGTCAGTGGCTGAGCCATGGCCCTCCAGTGCCCACGCACAGCTGGCTGGGGGAGGGGTCAACGCAACTCAGTGTCCGGACGACCAGCTCAGCACTGCCCAGCCATGGCCTGGGCCCTAAGGGGTGGGAAGGAGACTGGATCAGTTCAGGTGACCCTCACTCCCAACACACAGCCAGTGGTGAGCTGGAGCCGGTTCGCACTGGTTCGCGGGAACCGGTTGTTATATTTAGAAGCCCTTTTAGAACCGGTTGTCCTGGTTCTAAAAGGACGTTTAAATTTAATATAAGCTCCAGCAGCTCCCTGCCCTGCCCCCGGCCCCCGGCCCCCGCTCACCTGGCTCCGGCTCCGCCTCTGCCTCCTCCCCTGAAGGCTCCGCCTCCCAGCTTCCCGCCAATCAGCTGTTCAGTGGGAAGCCTGGGAGGGCTGAGAAGGAAGCAGCAGCTTCCTCCAGGTGAGCTGGGGCGGGGGGCGTGAGGAGGGCTCCAGGCGCCGCGTGGCTCCGGCCGGCCCTGGCCCTGACTCCAGCCGGCCGGGCAGCGTGGCTCCAGGCCAGACCCCGGCCCCGACTCCAGCCCGGGCCCCTGACTCCGGCCCGGCCCCTGAGTTCGGCTCAGACCCCGGCCCCGACTCTGGGCCAGCCCCGGCTACGGGCCCTGGCCCCCGGCTATGGGCCCCAGCGCCCGACTCCAGGCCCTGGCCCCCGACTCCGGCCCGCGGCTCTGGGCCGACCCCTGGCTCCGGCCTGGCTCCCGGCCCCGACTCCGGGGCAGCCCCCGGCTTCGGGCCGGCCCACGGCTCTAGGCCAGCCCCTGGCTCCAGCCCCCGACTCTGCGCTGGCCCCTGACTCCGGCCCGGCCCCCGGCTCTGGCCCGGCCCCGACTCCAGGCTGGCCCCCAACTCCGGGCTGGTGCCCACACCTCCTGGCTTTGACTCCGGGCAGCGCAGCCCCCACCTCCAGGCAGCGCGGTAAGGGTGGTGGTGGGGTGGATTAGGGTCGGGACTGGTGGCGGTCAGAGGGCAGGGAACAGGGGGATTGAATGGGGGCAAGGGTCCCGGGGGGCAGTCAGGAAGGAGCAGGGGTGTTGGATGGGGCGGTGGGGGGCAGTCATGGGCAGGGGTTCCAGGGGCAGTCGGGACAGAGGGAAGGGGCGGTTGGATGGGGCAGGGGTCCTGGGGGGCCATCAGCAATGAGAGGAGGGGTTGGATGGGGCGGCAGGGGGCAGTTAGGGGACAGGGAAGGGGGGTGGATGGGGCAGGAGACCCGGGGGTGGGGTGTCAAGGTATGTGGGGGGTTGGATGGGGCAGGAGTCCCGGGGGGTGGGGGGACAGGACCCCCTCGTGGGGTGAGGAGGAGGGAACCGGTTGTTAATATTTTGGCAGCTCATCACTGCATGCAGCCCCCTGCTAGCCCAGCCGTGTGCTCCCCCCGCCCCCAACCCTGCCTGCGCCCCTCACTCCCGACACGCAGCCCCTGCAAGCCCAGCCCTGCCGGTGCCCCTCACTCCCGACACACAGCCCCTGCAAGCCCAGCCCTGCCCCCACCAGCTCTGCCGGTGCCCCTCACTCCCGACACACAGCCCCCTACTAGCCCAGCCCTGTGCTCCCCCCGCCCCCAACCCTGCCTGCGCCCCTCACTCCCAACACACAGCCCCTGCAAGGCCAGCCCTGGGCTCCCCCCGCCCCCAGCCCTGCCTGCGCCCCTCACTCCCGACACGCAGCCCCTACTAGCCCAGCCCTGCCCCCCCCAGCTCTGCCAGTGCCCCTCACTCCCGACACGCAGCCCCCTGCAAGCCCAGCCCTGGGCTCCCCCAGCCCTGCCCGGGCTGCAGCTGGGGAGTGAGGGGCGCCGGCGGATCTGGGTGGGGGGTGTCAGTGACATTCCTACCCCAGCACTTCCAGTGTCTCCTGTTCTCTCAGCACAACTTGCTTCTCTGGCTGTGTCTCTGCCCCAGCATGAATTAAAATCCTCTCCCCCCCCCGCCACTTCTCCCGTTAGTTTCGGTTTCCTTCCTTCCCCTGGAGCGGGGCGTGGGGCCGGGCAGGAGGCAGCTGGTTCTCTGGTCTGTCCATCCTCTCCGCCTTGTGATCTGTGTCCCCCCATCCTGCCCAGGGGGCCCTTGCCCCCCCGCACTGTTTCCAAGGTGGGGCGTGTCCCAGACTCCCAGCTCCATCGGGCTCACCTGGGATTTTCCGTTCACAGGAGATTTGGCTTTTCTCCTACTCTGTTTTCGATCTGATCTGGAAAACTCGCCCTGCTGACTTTCAAATTCCCCACAAACTGCAGCCCCCCAAAAGTTTGAGAGCCACGGGCCCTGAAATGCAGGGGTCAGAGCCCGGCTGATGGGGGTGAAAGCAGGGTCTGAATGAGCGCTCCCCGGACAGGTATCTGGGGAGGGGAAAACGCTTCAGGCCCAAGACTGTATTTACTGTACTTGAACACACCTTCTCTGCCCAGGTATCCAGCAGACACAGCTGTGTTTGCCCAAGTGATCAACTTTGGTTGGTGTTGGGTTACAGGCTACACTCATTACTCTAGTTGCTTTCCACACACCACTCTTAGTATAACTTGCTATAGGTGATGCACCAAAATATTTGGACGCTAATATTTTCACTGCATCATTCAATGTATTAACCTTTTGGGGGATATTGCAGGTTATATACAGTATGTGTTTAATGACTTTTAAACCAAACCTTGTACTTTTGGATAATTTTAAGCATTATGCCCCGATGGATAAAGACTCTTTCCTTGACCTGTGTATTAGATCATTTTAATATCAGCGTTAATAAAAAATGTACATTTGAATGCAGGGGCAGTGAAATGTTGTTATCCTTCCTGTACGAGTATCGGGGAGAAGAACCGCATTTAGCCTGAGGGCGTCACCCAGAACTGGACTGAACTTGCTGGATGCCAGACACCTCTGAAGCGGAAGAAGGGGTGGAGACAGGTGTCCCTGCTGGGAGGTGTGGAGCCTACCTAAGAGTCCTAGGCATGGTTTAACCTGCCTCTCCCCACTGCTCAGAGACAGAGCTAATTAAGGCTCCAGTAGGAGTCTTTTGTTAAGTGCTCACTGGAGCTGGAATCACTGGTGGTGGGACGGCGTTTCTGCCCAGCCTCCTTCAGCAGTGAGGTTCCCCCACTAACAGCTGAAAATAACTGAAAGTCGAGTGGAACCTCAAGAGACCGACCTGCAGAGGTCACAGTAGAGAAGCAGGTAGTGAGTGGCTGGCAGGGTGGGGCGGACGGCGAAGCAGTGAGCGGCTGGTGGGGCGGACAGCAGGGTGGTGAGCGGCTGGCGGGGTGGCCAGTGGGGCGGTGATCGGCTGGCGGGGCGGACAGCAGAGCAGCGATGCCAAAGGAAGTGGTCAGACGTGGAGTGAGAAAGGTGCCTTTTCTCCCCACCCCACCCTCATGGGAGGTGAACTCACACAGATCCCCTCTGAACTTTGGGTCCTCACTGACCAAGGGGAACCACTGTGAGTGGGGTGCGGTGGAGGGAGAAGAGAGGGGCATGGGGAAGTAAATTTTGGTTGAACGCAAGAATCTGAGGCAAAAGACGCTGCCCCACGCACTCTGGGGTGGGGGTTTTGCTCAGGGTTGAATGATCCTTGCAGCATTTTCCAAAATGAATTCTGGGTGACTTCTGTCCTTCATTAAAAGTTTCTTTCCTACATTCCTAAGTTCCTACACTCAGACTCCGTGCTTGCGAGTGGGGAAGTTTTGCCTCTCAGAGACACCCAGGGGTGGGGTGTAATTTTCCCACGTCACCGGGTGGGGGCTCAAGCCGGGTTTGTATTGTATTGTTGAAAAGGAACCACTAGATATTGAACCCAGCCCTGGTTGCTGCCGGCTCCACCTGGCAGAAGGGTGATGGGAAGGGTCCTGCTTCAAGGAACCCAGGAGTCCGTGGAGAGTGTATGTCCCTCCCCCCAGCCCACAGAGAGGGGAAGTGGCTGGCAGAGCTTGGAACCCTTCACCTATCCCACCCTGTGTCTCTGGATAGGAGGTTGCTGGTTCTGAACCTGTAAGGGCATAACCAGGACCTCACCCAGGCCCTTCCCGGCAGCCCCTAACTTCCGATTTCCCCGTTAAGTATAACTGAGACGCCTCCTGGTTTCTGTCGCCCACCCCAGGCAGGGGAGGAGGAAAGGACTTGTCGAACCATCGAGCAATTCTGCAGTGAGAGCGTGCCTAGACAGAATCAGGAAGAGCAACTGCGCTTTACGTTTGCACCCGGCCTTAATCCAAATTAGGCGTCAGGTGTAGCCAAATGCTAATACAATCCAGGAGTCCTGGCTCCCAGCCCCCTACCCCCCTGCTCTAACCCACCAGACCCCACTCCCCTTCCAAACCTGGGTTAGAACTAAGGCATCGTAGGGATGGAGATCAGGACCATATTTGGATATGAGTGACCCAGGTGTAAATCCAGAAGCCAGTGGAATTGCTCCAATGTAACTGAGGGTGAAATCAGACCCGATGTTTCATTTTCCACCATCTCCATTCCCCCAACGAGGCTGAGTCCTCCACACACTCATCTCCCCTGTGCCTCAAAGGGAGATCTCCGACCCCATGACCTGTTTCCTCTCACTGCTACAGGCTGTGTACAAATGTGTGCATTATTTGGAAACTAAAAGGAAACATCATGTGTTTTGGGTGCAGCTAAATCTTCTCCGCTGTATGTATACTACAGAGAATTCTTTCCTGGGTGTCTGGCTGGTGAGTCTTGCCCACATGCTCAGGGTTTAGCTGATCGCTATATTTGGGGTCGGGAAGGAATTTTCCTCCAGGGCAGATTGGCAGAGGCCTTGGAGGTTTTTCGCCTTCCTCCGCAGCATGGGGCACGGGTCACTTGCTGGAGGACTGAAATCTTTAAACCACAAGTTGGGGACTTCAATAGCTCAGACATAGGTTAGGGGGTTGTTACAGGAGCGGGTGGGTGAGATTCTGTGGCCTGCGTTGTGCATGAGGTCAGACAAGAAGATTATAATGGTCCCTTCTGACCTTAAAGTCTGTTAGTCTATGTGTATGTGATGCCGAGAAGAGAGGGAAAGCGCAGAGCGTGGCTCATCTCTTTGGATCATCCCCCGCTGGGTAAGTAGGTGAGATTTCTTGCTTTCTCTGTCTTCATTTTTCCTTCTCGATTCTGCTTTCAATTGACCTGAAGTGCATTTCCTGGTGGAACAGACATATACATCTTGCAAAAATCATGGTCGTTGATGATTCCCTCCTTAAAATGTCAGTGGAATAAGGCTCAAATCAGGGAGCCAAATCCTCAAATATAACAACCGCTGTCTTGGTCGATGTCAGGGATCCAATCGGTAACCTCCAGAGCGAGGCTGATGTACCCCGAGAGCTTGAAGTAAAGAACCAACTTCTACAGCAGGGAGCTGAAGTTAACTCGTGTTCTCTTGAAAGAGACAAGGTAGGTGAGATAATATCTTCTATTGGACCAACTTCTGCGGGTGAGAGAGACAAGCGCTTTCCACCCACACAGAGCTCTTCTCCGAGTCTGGAGACGGGAACCAGAGTCTGGACTTATTACAAAGCTGGTTAAGCTCCCCTGTTGTGCAGGTGTTTCCTTTGATCACGGGCGGCGGGTATCACAGGCCAGGGCAGGCTTAAGCCTCCCCTAACCCAGGCCGGGCCCCACCACACTCCCCCTCTCCCCCGAAGCCAGCGGGGGCTCAGCTTGGGACAGCAGCCTAGAGCGTGGGGCTCAGATGTCCAGTGGGCTTGGGCTGGCTGGTGGCCCAGGCTTGGGCCAGTGGGAGGCTCAGGCCGGTCCCGGGGTTGGGCCAGTGCTTGGGGTCATCCGGCAGCCCGGGGGTTGGGGTGTTTTGGCCAGGGCCCTCCGGCCATGAGGGTGGGGCCTCTGGGCTCTGGCGGGTGAGAGGTGGCGGGGGGGCTTGGGTGGGAGGAGCAGGGCTGGAGAGACTCGCCTCCCCGAAAGGGGGGGAGTTTTCAAACACTGCCCACGCCTTTGGGGGTGACAAAAAGATCAGAGACGGATCGATCGCTTTGTGAAGAGCATTCACCCACTGTTGATTTTGTTTTTGTCTTTTAGCATTTTTACCCTCTGTGAGTTCATTCGAGAGCACAGTGATTGTCTGGTCGTTGGGGCATTTTGTGCCCTGGGCGAGGTACCGCAGGTTTTGTGGTAGGCAGGTGTGGGACCCTTGGATCTTGAAAGGTGTGTTGTGGTGTGTGGGGGTGAGATATTGCTCATCATAGCAGTGGAGATACGGCTGCAGGCTTTGCCTCTGTTGTCCTGACCCAGAAGTCGATGGCAAAGGTTTAAAGATCCAAGATCAACACCTAAGAAACATGCACCCAGGGTATTACACAGAGCTGGATTGCCTTGTGTCATAAATATAAAGGGAAGGGTAACAACCCTTATGTATACAGTAACATAAAATCCCTTGTGGCCAGAGGTACAGAATCCCCTTAACATTTAAGGGGTTAATCTGTTCAATTAACCTAGTTGGCACCTGACCAGAAGGACCAATGGGAAAAGAAGATACTTTCAAGTCGGGGGGCGGTTTTGTTTGTGCTCTCTTTGTTTGTTCCCTCTCGGACAGAGAGAGGGACCAGGGCAGGAAAAAAACATCTCCTAAAAACATACCTGAAATGAGCATCTAAGATTACAAACATTGTAAGTAAGGTCAAGAAAATGTGTTAGGTTATCTTTTGTTTTATAACAGCGTAGCTGAATTCGACGTATCCTATTCGACTTACCCCGCTGTGAGGACGATGGCAAATCGATCGCCGCGGCTCCCCAGTCAACGGAGCTTACTCCTCCTGACGAGGTGGGAGTACGCGCGTTGATTCGGGGATCGATTTATCCATCTAGATGAGACGCAATAAATCGATCCCCGAGAGATCGATTTCTACCCGCCGATCCGGGCGGGTAGTGTAGACTAGCCCTTAGACAAGTTAGATGTTTTCAAGTCACCAGAGCCTGATGAAATGCATCCTAGAATACACAAGGAGCTGACTGAGGAGATATCTGAGCCATTAGCGATTATCTTTGAAAAGTCATGGAAGGTGGGAGAGATTCCAGAAGACTGGAAAAGGACACATACGGTGCCCATCTATGAGAAAGAAAATAAGGGCAACCCAGGAAATTACAGACCAGTCAACTTAACATCTGCACCAGGTAAAGTAATGGAGCAAATCATTAAGGAATCAATTTGCAAAGATCTAGAAGATAATAAGGTGATAAGTGATAGCATGGATTTGTCAAGAACAAATCATGTCAAACCAACCTGATAGCTTTTTTTGACAGGGTAACAAGCCTTGTGGATGGGGATAAGTGGTAGATGTGGTATATCTGGACTTTAGTAAGGCTTCTGATACTGTCTCTCATGACCTTCTCATTAACAAATTAGGGAAATACAACCTGGATGGAACTACTATAAGGTGGGTGCATAACTGGTTGGATAACCATTCCCAGAGAGCAGTTATCAGTGGTTCACAGTCAGACTGGAAGGACATAATGAGTGGGGTTATGCAGGGATCAGTTCTGGGATCAGTTCTCTTCAATATCTTCATCAATGATTTAGATAATGGCACAGAGAGTACACTTATAAAGTTTGCGGAGGAGACCAAGCTGGGAGGGGTTGCAAGTGCCTTGAAGGATAGGATGAGAATTCAAAATCATCTGGACAAACTGGAGAAATGGTCTGAGGAAAGAAGGAGTACAGTGGAAATGGATCTGGGGTCATAGTGGACCACAAGCTAAATATGAGTCAACAGTGTAACGCCGTTGCAAAAAAAAGCAAACGTCATTCTGGGATGTATTAGCAGGAGTGTTGCAAGCAAAACATGAGAAGTAATTCTTCTGCTCTACTCCGCGCTGATTAGACCTCAGCTGCAGTTTTGTTTCCAGTTCTGGGTGCCACATTTCAGGAAGAATGTGGACAAATTGGAGAAAGTCCAGCAAAGAGCAACAAAAATGATGAACCGTCTGAAAAACATGACCTATGAGGGAAGATTGAAAGAACTGGGTTTGTTTAGTCTGGAGAAGAGAAGTCTGAGAGGGGACATGATAACAGTATTCAAGTACCTGAAAGGTTGTTACAAGGGGGAAGGAGAAAGATTATTCTCCTTAACCTCTGATGATAGGATGAGAAGGAATGGGTTCAAACTGCAGCAAGGGAGGTTTAGGTTGGACATTAGGAAAAACTTCCTAACTATCAGGGTAGTTAAGCCCTGGAATAAATTGCCTAGGGAGGTTGTGGAATCTCCATCATGGGAGATTTTTAAGAGGAGGTTTGACAAACGCCTGTCAGAGATGGTCTAGAGATGGTGCTTGGTCCTGCTATGAGTGCAGGGGACTGGACTCGATGACCTCTTGAAGTCCCTTCCAGTCCTATGATTCTTTGATTCTGTGATGTTCTGTTACAAGCCTGTTTGTTAGAAAATTGTTTAACAACCCCTGTGCACTTTCCTCTAATTGCTCAGTAGAAGAATGTGTAGCTGGTCTTTGTGTGAATGAGGTGTGTGTGTGTGTGGCAAATAAGAAATAGGCTGTTAGTAGCAGAAGGGCCTAACTGCAGAAGAAAGAGTGAAGGAAATCCAGAGGCAAGCACCACCCTGCCTTGGTGATCCAAGGGGTACAGATATAACCCTGAATTGCAAAGGCGTCCGCCTCAAACTAAAAACAAAGTATAAGATGAGGAGCAGCTGTGCAAACATCCAGCACCCAGTTTGTAATTAAGGATCCAAACGTCACTGATGGAAGATAATTGTGAGAACGGCAAATTTATAATTATCTAATCCCAGCTGAGACAGCAAAATCTAGAGCCTTACATCAGAGACAACTGATAGAATGATGGGTGGGAGCCAGGAGGCATTGGGTTCGTTCTGCACCAATGACGGAGCATCGGATGCGTCTGACGGAGGCCCGGCTCCCACTCGTGTTCAGTCGAGCTGGCAACTCGGCTGACACAAGCAACGATAAAGGCCTTTTTCATAGCATCCAAACCAGTTGTTCATTTGGGATCCTGTTCAGTTCCATAGCTGTAACCAAATTCCAGGTTGAATAGAGTCTGGCTGGACTTAGGAGGGCAATTTTTCAACTTGTTATATCATAGGAGAGGGCTTTCCCTAAATTCAGGAATCTGCACATGGGAAGTGAGAGTTCCTGGGCAGGAAGGAATAGTTCTTGCCTCAAAACACCATATGGAACATGGACAAATGACACCACACCCAACAGGGAACCTTTGTATTCTACGGAATCCGCCTTCCTGGGATTCCCATGGCTGCCAGCTGAATAGGTTTGCCTGGCAGCAGAAAGACGTGGATGATCTTGTGTCTTGAATGAAAACCTAAGATCCATGAAGATCTGTGAATCCAGGGGACCAGACATGATTCTTCCATGGGAACAGTGGAGGAGGGAACCCAGCCCTGGAGGGAATGAAGCTGGAGGAAACACCATAAGGGGAACACCAGCTGCAGAACCCTTTTTGGTGCGTGTGTGTGTGTATGTGTGTGTGTGTATAAATATATGCATACACTGATATTAATAGTTGTGTAGCATTTTAAATAAAGGCGGCGTATTGCCTTGTCCCCTGAAAAAGAGTCCATGAGTCTTTACAAGCATAACATTAGCTCCAGCCTCTCCCCTAGTCTCGGGCCCAGGTTCATGGCATTGACTCAGCGCACCTGTAGCTCCCCAGCCACACGGCCCCTCCAGGAAGGTCTCTGAGCCCTGGCTCCCGGCCCGTACAGCTCAGCATCCCTGTCGGATCGTTCTGAGGCTGCTCCCTGCCCTTTCCAGGGGCTCCGTGAGCAAATGCGGCTGCCTCTGGGGCTTAGACCCCCCCCCCACTGTAACACGGGCGCTGGACCAGGGTTCTGCTGAGGGTCAGCTGCCGTCCTGGGTTAATTTCCTGCCTGTGGCCAGGGGAGGGAGCCTTTGCCGGGCCCCCTGGATGGGACAAGGCAGCCCAATACCTGTGGTTAGAGCTGGGCAGGTTCCAGGGCCAGGTATCCTCGCTAGGAGGAAACAGGATGGACTCAGGGTGCCGGTTTCACTCCCCGCTCCTGGAGAATCATCTCAAAGGGACCCCGATCCCCCCACTTGGACCTGCTGGAAACAGGAGCACACGTGAGCTTTTCCCAAGCTCTGGGAATGGAGTGAGGGATAGAGGTTAGAGAAGGAGGGGGCTGGGAGCCAGGACTCCTGGGTTCTCTCCCCAGCTCTGGGAGGAGAGTGGGGGCTGGTGGTTAGAGCATGAGGGGGCTGGGAGCCAGGACCCCCGGCTGTCTGAACCCACGGCTCAGTGCTCATAGGCGAGAGATACCAGCAACCACCAAACTCAGGGGAGTCTGATCATCCCTCATTGACCCCCAGGACGACGGGAGTGCCCTGGTTGCCCCTGGTGTGTGTCCCCACGCTGGCGCTGTGTGTACAGAACAAGACAATTAAAAGGACAACAATGCATAGCATGAATGGGTGGGCCTGGATGCCTGGGTTCCCCTAAGGGAAATGGGCTGGCCTGGCTGTTGTGGTGTGAAATTGATCCCCGCCCTAGGCGTGGGACTGAACCCAGGAGGAAGGTGAATTACTCTCTACGGGGAAATTGAAAGTTAGATGCAGCCTGTAGAGTGTGCGTGTGCGGGGGGCGGGGCTGGGTAGAAGTTGTGGAGGTGGGTGGGAGGGATAGTTATGGGGGGACAGAGGATGGGGTGGTTGGGTACAGGACATGGGGGGCTGAGGGGCTGGATACAGAGGATGGGACGACGGGGGGCTAGTTACAAGGTGTGTGGGGTGTTGGAGCGGGGACTGCAGGGTGGTGCAGGGCTCTTCTCAGACACCCTCCCCTCTCTCTGGGGTGGAGGAGGGACATAGAGTCACCTCAGACTCCTGGGTTCCTTAACGCTGGAGCCCCCTCCCCAAATCGCTCGGGCTCTGAGTGCCGTATTGTGTCTCACAATTCCACAGGGTCATGGGGGACGGGGCGCGGCAGGAACAACTTGTGGCCAGAGCATCACGGTCAACATCAGCGAGTGCCCGGTGGGGCACCTGACACGCCGGGTTGAGCTGGGCTCGGCCATTGTTCCATTGCAGTCAATGGGGACAGACCCAGCTGATTTCAATACAAATTTCTCCCAACATTTTCCTCCAACCTTTTCGTGTCAGACCCGTTTGCCTATCTATCCTATCTCCTAGAACTGGAAGGGACCTTGAAAGGTCATCGAGTCCAGCCCCCTGCCTCCACTAGCAGGATCAAGTACTGATTTTGCCCCACATCCCTAGGTGACCCCCTCAAGGATTGAACTCACAATCCTGGGTTTAGTAGGCCAATGCTCAAACCACTGAGCTATCCCTCAAGTTCAACACACAGCCCCCCTCCCTCCTTCCTCTCCTCTCCTCTCCTCACCCCCCCATTTAAAAGGCAAGACTCAAAGTTGCGGCTTCTTTGACGTGCCTCTGTTCGGGCTCGGCAGATAGGGCTCATTTCTCCCGTGTCTCGTCCCCTCGAAACAGCTCCACGCCATGGGGTCCAGCCAGAGCCAGAGGTTTATTGCAAGCAAAGGGGGAAGAAGAAATACAATCCCCTAGTCCAGCCACAGCCTCGCCTTGAGTGTAATTAAAATCACACACACCTGTGTTGGCAGCTAATCCAGTCCCCCGTAATCCACCAGACCCCACTCCCCTCCCAGAGCCGGGGAGAGAACCCAGGAGGCCTGGCTCTGGCTCCCAGGCCGCCCTGTTCTAAACACCAGACCCCCTCCACTCCCAAAGCCAGGATGGAACCCAGGCATCCTAGGGATGGAGATCAGGGCCAGATTCCGATCTCTGTGTCCCCAGTGTGAACCCGGAGGCCGACTGACTAACTTCAACATAAGTAAAGGAAAACTCTGCCCCAATGTTTCATTTTCCACTGGCTTCATTCTCCCAGTGGGGCTGAGTCCACTACAAATCATCCCTGCTGTGCCTCAAAGGGGGAGCTGAGAGCCCACAACCGATTTTCCCACGTCCCCCAGAGTCTCCCAGCTGCATCCCAGCCCCCCGAACCTAACCGCCTGCACCCAGCTCCCCAATCCCTCTGGCTCCATGCAGCACCCTGTACTCATCCCCCCCAGTAGCCCCACCCCCCAGAACCCTGCCCCCTTGGACCCAACTCCCCGCGTAGTGCAGGTGGCTCGTAACAGGACAGACAGACACACTAACCCGGGGCCCCTGCCTCCCCATGTCTCTGGCCACAAGTTGCTGTTTCTGAACCCCTCAAGATGTCCCCAGAACACCCTCACACAGACGCACAGAAACATCCTTCCCGGAAGACCCTAACTTTCGATTTCCCCGTCAAGGGTAATTCAGACTCCTCCTGGGCAGGGGTGGAGAAAAGGGCCTGTTGAAACGTGGCGTGATTCTGCAATGAGAACACACCTAGATGGAGTCATGAAATGCAAAGGAAGTTCACGTACATACCTGGCCTTCATCCAAATTAGGCTTCAGTGTAGCCAAGTTCTAACAGGATCTAGGAGTCCTGGCTCCCAGTCCCTGCCTCCTCTAATCCACCAGACCACAGTCTCACTTTGACAGGTTGTATCAACCCTCTGGCTCTGATGACGGAAGTACTTTGGGGCCAAGAGTCCACACCCCCTCACCCTTGCTGGGCATACACCCGCTGGCGGAGGGAGCGTATAAAAGGGAACAACTCGACTCAGTCTGCACTGTCAGGGGAGGAGAGCGGACGTGCACGGGGAGCCCCTGCTGAGAAACCACCGGGATTCCAGATCACCAAAGCCCAACTCCCAGACTACGGTGCAGGAGCCCAGTCAGTCGCTGGCACCAAAGGGGACGTCAAGCTGTTACCGGTGGAGAGACGCCCGAGACAGCACTAAGGGTGGGAAGTGACCCAGCAGATGCCTGTGAGTAGACGGAGACCTGAACCCTGGTAACGGGTTTAATAGGGCCCTGGGTTAGAACCTGGAGGATAGGGTGGGCCCGGGTTCCCCTCCCCTGCCCAACTCGTGACAATAGGCAATGCTGACTTGGGAGAAGGGGTGGCTCCTTTGAACCCATGCCAGGAGGCACCGCGGCTGCTGAGCTAAGCTGCCAGAGAGGGGTCAGCCCCTGTGATAAATAACGTGGGGGGAAGCTCCCTTTCATGGACATCCAGTCAGCCAGTTAGCTGTAAAATCCCTCTTAGTAGCTGTGTCATGGAGTGTGGGGGAGTCAGGGCCCCGTGCCCCCCACTTCCTGCGATTCACTGGGACTTTCAGCCAGCCAGTACAACAGAAGGTTTATTAGACGACAGGAACATGGTCCAGAAGAGAGCTTGTAGGTACAGAAAACAGGATCCCTCAGTCACGTCTATCTTGGGGGTTGGGGAGCCCAGACCCCAGTTCTGGGCCTCCCTCCATTTCCTCAGCCAGCTCCAAATTGAAACTCCCCCCAGCCCCTCCTCTGGCCTTTGTCTCTTTCCTCGGGCCAGGAGGCCACCTGCTCTCTTTGTTCTCCAACACCTTCAGTTGGCACCTTGCAGGCGCGGGGCCTGGGCCATCAGTTACCAGGAGACAGATTGTCGGCCATTCTCTGTGCAGACCCCTGCACACCCTTGCCCTCTTGGGCTCTGCAACAATCACAAACCCTTATCCCTCCACCAGTCATCATTACCAGGTTCAGGAGTCCCCTCACTATCCTCCTGTACAGCAGCTCGAAAGGGAAGAACCCTGTGGATTCCTGGGGCATTTCCCTGTATCAAAGGTGGGGCAGGTACTTGTCCCAGTCCCATGGATGCTGATTGATAAAAGTTCTCAGCATCATCCTCAGGATCCCATAAAATCTCTCCACTGGCCCGTTGAACTGAGGGTGAAATGCAGAGGCCAAGGTGGGCCAGACCCCACATTTTTCCCACAAGCCCTGGAGCAGGGCTGACATGTAATTAGACCCCTGGTTCGTAAGGACCTCGCTGGGGACCGCCACTCTGCTGAAGATGGGCAGCATCGCGTCGGCCATGGTGTCTGCCTCGGTGGAGGACAGAGCCACTGCCTCTGGGTAGCGTGTGGCAAAATCCATCACCACCAGGATGTATTTCTTCTCTGGCCAGGTCATCTTGAGGAGGGGCCCCACTATGTCCATAGCCACCTTATTGAAAGGCTCCTCTATGAGGGGCAGGGGTCTCAAGTGAGCTGCACTGTTATCCTGGCCTTCCCCACCCTCTGGCAGGGGTCGCAGGACCCGCAGTACTGCTGGACGCGTCACCGACTCTGGGCCAGTAAAAGTTCTGCAGCAGCTGGTGCCTGGTGCGCTGGATCCTCTGGTGTCCCAAGAGAGGAACATCCTGGGCCATGTACAATAGCCTGTGGCAATACTTCTTGGGCACCACCAGCTGCCTCCCGATTCCCCCCAGTTCTACTTCCCCTTGGGGAGCCCATTCCTGGTACAGGAATCCCTTCTCCCACAGGACTCTGTCCCTGGGGCCTTCCCCAAGTTGGTTTGGAGCGCTGTGGCCAGCAAGTTCCCTCAGCTTCTCCAAGGAGGGATCCCTCTGCACCTCAGTCTGGAATTCAGCTGCTGGGGGAGGGAGTGGGACCTGTTCCCTCTCACTGGCTGGGCCTGGGGTCACAGCCCTGCTGAGCGCTATCCCTGGTAGCTCCCTCCCTGCTGTGTAATCACTTCCCAGCAGCACGTCTGGACCAGGCAAACCTGGTTGGCAGCCGACCTGCCCTGCCTGTGTCCCCCCCCACTCAGCTGGGGTCTCAGCTCCCACCATGCCCAGCACTGTCCTTGTTGTCCCAGTGGGGGCAGGCGGCGAGCTCCATGCTCTGGTCACAGCATCAGAGCCAGCGTGAGCCCCCTCTCCAGTGTGCAGGGGGCAGGGAACATCTCTCCCTCCCACTCAGCCCCAGGGGTCTGGTTACAGGCAGGCAGGTATCCTGAGCCTAGCAGCTCCTCCCCGCTGCCAGCCAGGTCATTTGCATTTTCACTGACAATTTCAGGCTCTGCCAATTGGTTCCCTGGATTCAAATTCAAATCCTCGGCCATTACAGGAGCCGGGCCTGGATCCTGTCCCAAAGAGACACAGTCATCCCCTAACAGGACCTCACCGCCGATACTTTGGAGAGCCCCAATGACCAGCCAGCCCGACCCCTCCTGTGTCTGCACAGGGATCCGGGCCATAGGCAGGGCGAGGGGCTTCATCCCTGGGACCTTCACCCAGGTCCCACAGCCCCTCAGCATCTGCGGCTGCACCACCCAGAGCCTGACAACAGTTCTCTCTGTCCCAGGGTCTCACCATCCCAGGCATGTCCCCCCCCCATTGACCACCACCTTCTGCTCCCCCTGGGGGGCTGAGCCCAGGAGACTCCACGCAGACATATAGGCTGGGGTCAGGAGTGGGAGCCCTTCCACCACCCCACCCATCTGGTTGACAGTGTCTATAGCCTTGGGACCCAACAAGGGAGCTAGATACCGGGGCTTTTCCGCAGGGTCCCCTGGTTCAAATCACCAGCCTGCTCAAAGGCAGTAAGGTGGGCATCCCCACCCCCCCCCACCTCCTTAACCAGGGGCAGCAATTTAGTATTGAGTTTCCCTGCAGGACTGGCACCCCGGTGTTTATCCCCACTCACCCTTGGGAAGTCCCCTATGCCTCTCCGCTCCACCATCGCGAGGGTTCAGCCCCTGTTGTAAATAAAGTGCAGGGAAGCTCCCTTTGATGGACACCCAGCCAGCCAGTTAGCTCTAAAATCCCTCTAGGTAGCTGTGTCACGGAGTGTGGGGGAGTCAGGGCCCTGCACCCCCCACTTCCTGCGATTCACTGGGACTTTCAGCCAGCCAGTACAACAGATACTTAAGAAATGCATAGGGGAAATTGAGGCACCCACAGAGTATTCAGAGAAAATATTAAGAACATTCCCACTTTGTTACACATAGAAACCAGGCCTTAAAGAAACCCAGTGCCATGGAAACCAGGCCTCAGGGAATCTGGGTGACATAGAAACCAGTTGCCATAGAAAGCAGACCTTAGACAAAGTAGGTGCCATGGAAACCAGGCCTCAGATAAACCAAGTGCCATGGAAACCAGGTCTTAGACAAACTAAGTGCCATGGGACACCAGACCTCAGAGAAACCCAATGCCATGCAACCAGGCTTCAGGTAAATCCGCAGCCACAGAAACTAGGCCTCAGAGAAACCAGGCCTCAGGAAAACTAGGCGCCATGGAAATCTGGCTGTACAGAAACTGGGCCTGAGAAGCCAGGCTTCATGGACAACAAGCCTCAGGTAAACAGGCCCACTAAGAAGCTGGGTGCCATGGAAACGAGAATTCAGGGAAACCAGGCTGTGTAAAAACGAGGCCTCAGAAACCAGGTTCCAACGAAAACAGTCCTCTGGGAAATTGGGTGCCATGGTAACCAAGCCATAGGGAAGCCAGACTATACAGAAACCAGGCATCAGGGAAACTGGGTACCTTGGCAACCAGGTGTCAGGGAAATCATGTGTCATGGCAACCAGATCTCAGAGACACTGTACCATGGACATGGCATCAGGGACAAAGGGGTACCATGGAAACCCGGCCTTAGAGAGATCCAGGTGCCATGGAAACAAGACTGAACACAACCCAGTCCTCAAGGAAATGGGCACCATAGAAACCAGGTGTCAGGGAAAGGGGGCAGCAGAGAATAATATTGCCCCAAAAAGCCAGTGAGACACCAGGGCCCAGGGAAAGCAGCTCATGGAGTCAGGGGCCAGACAGCGAGTCTATTTTTATTACTATGTGACAGCAAATAAGGAGCCAGGCACTGTAGGTAATTCCCACGTGGGGTTCAGTAGCGGGTGATTGTATATGACAGTGGTTCTCAACCAGGGGTCCGGGGCCCCCTGCGGGGCCATGAGCAGGTTTCAGGTGTCCATCAAGCAGGGCCAATATTAGATTTGCTAGGCCCAGGGCAGAAAGCTAAGGCCCCACTGCATGGGGCAAAAGCCTGGGGCCCTGAGCCCTGCTACCCAGGGCTGAAACCAAAGCCTGAGCAACTTAGGCTTAATTCACCTTTCTCTCCCCAGGGGGTCTGGGCTTCCCATCTTTCTCTGTTCTGAGATTCCCCCCTAATTTCTCTTCTTCATTAAATCCCACTCTCTCTCCTTCTGGAAGGCATTTGACTTAGGCTTTAAAGCTAGGCTATGTCAACATAGCTACGTCGCTTGGTAGTGTAAAAAATGTACACCCCGACCAACTTAACTAGGCCAACAAAACCCCAGTGTAGATGTGCAGATGATACAAATACTGATGGGGAGATGTATACTGGTGAAGACAGGTCACTGATGCAGGCCACCGTGGATCATTCAATAATCTGGGTGCAAACAAAAACCCTGCATTTGAGTACAGGCAAATGCAAGGTCCAACATCTGGGAATAAAGACAGTAGGCCACACTTACAGGGAGGGGGACAGTGTCCCGGAAAGCAGTGACTCTGAAAAAGACTTTGAGGTTGTGGTGGATAATCAACTGAACATGAGCAGCCAATTCAATGCTGTGGCTAAGAGGGCTAATGCGATCCACGGATGTATCAAGAGGGAAGTGGACAGGGGATATTACCTCTCCGTCTATGGCACTGGTGAGGCCAATACTGGATACTATGGCCTGTTCTCAGGTCCACATTTTTAAAAGGACGGAGAAGACATATGAAAACAAGCACAGAAGTAAAAATATATAGAAAGATCAACACACAAAGGTAGTGAGGTTCCTAGTTTCCATCTGGGTTGGAGAGACTTCAGAAGCTCAATCTATTTATATACGATCCTACAGAAAGACTAAATCCCTGATAGTAGAGGGCACTTTAATCAAGCAGACAAAGGCTGAACAAAATCCGAGGACTGAAAGTTGAAACTAGAAATATTGGATCAGGAAATAAGGCACAGATGTTTAACGATTAAGGGTAATTAACCGCTGCAACAGGTGATCATGTGGTGTGGTGGGATCTCCATGACTGGGAACCTCTAAATTAAGATTGGATTGGTCTTTCTAAAAGATCCGCTCTAGTTCCACTGTAAGTTATTAAGCTTGATTCCGGAGTCACAGGATAACATTCTCTGTCCTTTGTGATACAGGAAGTCAGGCTAGATTATCACTGTGGTCCCTTCTGGATTTAACGTTTATGAATCTATGACAAATGGACAAGACAAGCTTAGAACGTCTAGTTATTGGGAACGGTTTTGTTTTAGGGTCAGAGTTAAGGACGTTTGGGTGTGGATCATTGACATCAACTGACCTGTGGCGATTGACATCACTTGAGGATCTGATCTGACTGGTGAGGTTTATGTCAAAATTGTTTGCTATGTCACCTTATCTTGCAGTTACCTTAGTGGGCAGCGTTTGGGTGCTTTTAGCCAGGGGGGGATTGTTTTGGCTGGATCTGAGAGGCATTCAGCAAACTTAACTCTATGTGACAGGAGTTATTTGCATGGGGGGAATAACTAACAATAACTAATCCCAGTTAGGCGGCCGGAATTGCCCTCAGAGAGAGCGCAGCTGGGAGCGGGGAGGAGGCTCCCTGTATCCAAAACAGCTGATGTGACAGTGCCTGGCCCAGGCTCCCAGGGGGAATTTCCATGTCCTCCGTATATCGCTGTCCCTTCCTTTCAGAACCAAAGACCTTGGACGGGAATATCAGGCAGCTCGGGCCGTGTGACGGCCTTACACCCTGCGCTGTGTCTCTCCCCTCCCAGCACAAGTGACAGACACAGACCAGAACTGACCCTCCTTCCCCAAACTCTATGTTTACAATAAATGACACAGCGGTAGTGGAAGTGGATAATCCAGCTCTGCAGCTCTAATTTGAATTCAAAGTTCATGTTGATCAGAAAAAGCCCAGCCCCAGTTCTGAGCAGCCTCTCTCAGGTGGTGTCTGGTGTCAATTGGAAATGAGGATAAAGGCATCGGCGGTTCCTGGGCTGGTGGAGAGAGATGGAATCGGGGAGATTTCAGGGCTTTCCCCTGGAGCCCCCCTGTAAGCGGATGACATGTATTGAGGTTACTCTCCCTTTGTCACCATCTAGTGGGGTTGCCAAGCCTCCAGCATTGTCTTGGGGTCTCCAGAAATTAAAGCTCCCAAACCCTGCACAAGCTGAACATGTCATGCAGCCACATACACGCAGAGCGAAGGCTAGATGCGGCCCCGGGCTGCATGTTGGACACCCGGCCTGGTGCCGTTACAGACAGAAATACTTCTCTCCTGCATCTGCTCCGTGGGAGCCAATGCCTGGGGCTGAGCCCTACAGCTCTGGGAGACTCCAGACTCTCCCCCTGACCACAGGCGCTGACTTTACAATGTACTGGGGGGTGCTCAACCCCTGGCTCTGCCCCAGACCCTGCCCTCAATCCACTTCCTCCTCCAGAGCCCCACTCCTCACCGCCTCTTCCCAGTCCTGCCTCTTCCCTGCCCCGCCTCTCCCCCGAGCACGCCGTATCCTCATTCCCCCTCCTTCCCGCCAGAACCTCCAGCACACTGCGAAACAACTGATGGCAGTGGGCGGGAGGCGCGGGGAGAGAGGGGGAAGCGCTGATCTGCCAGATCCACCAGCAGGCGGGAGGCATTGGGGAAGAGAGGAGGAGTTGACATGTGCGCTGCCGGTGGGTGCTCAGCGCATCCCACCATTTTCCCCTTGTGGGTGTTCCAGCCCCGGAGCACCCACAGAGCCGACGCCTGTGCCTCTGACCAGCCCTAATGTTCTCCAATTGAAATGGGCATCTCTCGTTTTGTTCTCAGGACCTGCTGGAGCAGAGCAGAAGAGGAGCTGAGCGGAGCCCTGGGGAGGAGGACGCTCAAGAAGGACCCAACTGAATCCATGCAACCTGCATCTGCTCTGCCCTGAGAACCTAGTGGAAGCTGCAATCCCAGGGGGATGCGACGGATGAGCTGAGAGCCCATTTCAGCCCCGCTCTGCAGGACTCCAACCTAGAGCCGCACTCAGGACAACACAAAACCAAACTGTGACCTGGATCTCGGGCCCGTACTCAGAGAGGGGAGAAGGCGGGTGGAACAGGCAAGTCACCGACGGGGCCGTGGATCAGCCTTCAGCAGGGTCCAACCCAAAGTCTCTGAGTGTCGTGAAGCTGCACATCACAGCGCAGAGAGTGACTCATCAGCAGGAAGCATCCAAATCCCAGAGAAGCTGCTTCGACTGAGTCCAGCAGGGAGCCCTCGTGCGTGGGGGAAGCGCCAGGATGGCTGACCCCAGCGAGGGGGCAGACCTGACCCTCACCTCAGGGGATGGGGAGTGTGAGATGCGCGTGTGTGACACCGATGGGGAGCCCCGGTGCCACGTCGCTGAGCCCATGGGGGACGTGTGTCTGGCCAGGTTACGCGCCCGCCCCCAGCCGCTGAGCATAGAGACCCTGCAGGGAGCGCGGGACGGACTGGAGCGACGCGGGGAGCTGGGCGAGGAGCTGGGCAGCTGCCTGGACCTCGCCCTGGAGATGTTCAGACGGGAACCCCGGTGTGTGCAGGAGAACGCCAGGCTGCTGATCCGCTGGGACGGGGAGGTGCTGGAGTTTGTCTCCGGCCAGGGGCAGTGTGAGATCTCAGTGCTCCTCACCGATGGGGAACCCCAGTATCACATCACAGAGCTGGGAGGGGACAGGCCAGTGACTTGGTCACATGCCAGCCCAGAGCAGTTGAGTGTCACAGACCTAGAGAGGGTGCGTGACAGACTGGGGTGCTGGGGGGTGCTGGGCGAGGAGCTGAGAGGCCGCTTTGGGGAGGCCATTTCCCAGTTCAGCCGGGAGCCCCCGTGGGTGCAGGAGAACGCCAGGATGAGGTTATGTTGGGACGGGGGGAGCCTGGAGTTCCTGTCGGGGGAGGGGCAGTACATTTTCACTATTTCCTATGAGGAAGGAAATCCCCGTTATTATTTTCACGTTGAGACTTTCCCTGCAAACTTGTATGTGACCCGGTTACGTTCCCGCCAGGACCCACTCAGTGCTGACAGCCTGTTCAAATTTTACACTGAGTTGGGTCTCTGTCAGGGAGACATCGCTGTGCTGAGGGCCTGTTTGTACACAGCCTGGCGGGGATTCAGCCGGGAGCCCCGGTGTGTGCAGGAGAACGCCAGGCTGCTGATCCGCTGGGATGGGCAGGAGCTGGAGTTCGTCTCCGGACAGGGGCAGTGTGAGATCAGTGTGTCTGGTAGCGCCGGGGAGCCCCAGTACCTCATTACAGAGAAAACCTGGGATGTGTTTTTGGCTTGGACAAACTCACACCCAGAACCGCTGAAAATCAAAAACCTGGAAAGGGTTCGAAACAGACTGGAGCACTGGGGGGTGCTGGGCGAGGAGCTGAGTGCCTGCTTTGGGGAGGCCATTTCCCAGTTCAGCCGGGAGCCCCCGGGTGTGCAGGGGAATGCCAGGCTGAGGTTGTGTTGGGACGGGGGCAGCCTGGAGTTCCTGTCGGGGAAGGGGCAGTATGAGATCTCTGTTTCCTATCAGGAAGGAAATCCCCGTTATCATTTTCATTTTGAGACTCTCCCAGTGCACTTGTATGTGGCCCGGTTACGTTTCTGCGAGAACCCACTCAGTGCTGACAGCCTGTTCAAATTTCACACTGAGCTGGGTCTCTGTCAGGGAGACACTGCTGCCCTGAGGGCCCGCTTGCTCACAGCCTGGGAGGGTTTCCACCAGGAGCCCCAGTATGTGCAGGAGAACGCCAGGCTGCTGATCCAGTGGGGCAGGAGGCAGCTCGGGTTCACCTCGGGGAACGGGGAATGTGAGATCTCCGTGCGCTGTGGGGATGGAAAACCCCAGTACCACGTTAGGAAGATCCCAGTGCATGTGTACGTGGCTCAGCTACGCGCCCACCAACAGTCACTGAGCGCTGACACCCTCCAGAGAGTGTTGAGTGAACTGGGGTCCTGTCATGGAGACACTGATGCTCTGACCACCTGTTTTGACCGAGCCTGGCAGGGTTTCTGCCAGGAGCCCCGGTGTGTGCAGGAGAACGCCAGTCTGCTGATCCGGTGCGATGGGCAGGAGCTGGAGTTTGTATCCGGCCAGAGGCAGTGTGAGATCTCAGTGCTCCTCGCTGATGGGGAACCCCAGTATCACATCACAGAGCTGGGAGGGGACAGGCCAGTGACTTGGTCACACGCCAGCCCAGAGCCGCTGAGCGTCACAGACCTAGCGAGGGTGCGGGACAGACTGGGGCGCTGGGGGGCGCTGGGTGAGCAGCTGAGTGGCTGCTTTGGGGAGGCCATTTCCCAGTTCAGCCGGGAGCCCCCGTGTGTGCAGGAGAACACCAGGATGATGATCCGCTGGGACAGGGGGGAGCTGCAGTTCCTCTCGGGTGAGGGGGAGTGTCAGATCTCTGTGCGCTGTAGTGACGAGAGACCCCAGTACGAGGTTGAGCAGCTCCCCGTGCACATGTATGTGGCTCGGTTACGCATCCACCCAGAACCATTGAGCGCCGACAGCCTACGGAGAGTGTTGACAAAATTGGGGTCCTATCAGGAAGACACTGGTACCCTAAGAGCCTGTATTTCCCAAGCCTTGGACCAGTTTGTTCAGGAGCCCCGATGTGTGCAGGAGAACGCCAGGCTGCTGATCCGGTGGGACGGGAGGGAGCTGGAGTTTGTCTCTGGCCATGGGCAGTGTGAGATCTCGGTGCTCGTCGCCGATGGGGAACCCCAGTATCACATCACAGAGCTGGGAGGGGACAGGCCAGTGACTTGGTCACATGCCAGCCCAGAGCCGCTGAGCGTCGCAGATCTAGCGAGGGTGCAGGACAGACTGGGGCGCTGGGGGGCGCAGGGTGAGGAGCTGAGCAGCTGCTTTGGGGAGGCCATTTCCCAGTTCAGCCGGGAGCCCCCCTGTGTGCAGGGGAACGCCAGGATGAGGTTGTGTTGGGACAGGGGGAGCCTGGAGTTCCTGTCGGGGGAGGGGCAGTATGAGATCTCTGTATCCGCTCATGAAGGAAATCCCCGTTATCATTTTCATGTTGAGACTCTCCCAGGGCACTTGTACGTGTCCCGGTTACGTTCCTGCAGGAACCCACTCAGTGCTGACAGCCTGTTCAAATTTCACACTGAGCTGGGTCTCTGTCGGGGAGACACTGCTGTGCTCAGGGCCTGCTTGCTCATAGCCTGGGAGGGGTTCAGACAGGAGCCCCGGTGTGTGCAGGAGAATGCCAGGCTGCTGATCCCCTGGGATGGGCAGGAGCTGGAGTTCATCGCCGGGCAGGGGCAGTGTGAGATCAGTGTGTCCTGCAGCGATGGGGAGCCCGAATATCACATTACAGAGAAAACCTGGGACGTGTTTGTGGCTTGGACAAACTCACACCCAGAACCTCTGAGCATCAATAACCTGAAGAGGGTGCGGGACAGACTGGGGTGCTGGGGGGCGCTGGGCAAGGAACTGAGCAGCTGTTTTGTGGAGGCCATTTTCCAGTTCAGCCGGGAGCCCCTGTGTGTTCAGGGGAACGCCAGGATGAGGTTGTGTTGGGACAGGGGGAGCCTGGAGTTCCTGTCGGGGGAGGGGCAGTACATTTTCTCTGTTTCCTATCAGGAAGGAAATCCCCGTTATCATTTTCATGTTGAGACTCTCCCAGTGCACTTGTATGTGACCCGGTTACGTTCCCGCAAGAACCCACTCAGTGCTGACAACCTAGTCAAATTTTACACTGAGCTGGGTCTCTGTGCGGAAGACACTGCTGTGTTGAGGGCCTGCTTCAACAGAGCCTGGGAGGGCTTCGGCCGGGAGCCCCTGTGTGTGCAGGAGAAGGCCAGGCTGCTGATCCGCTGGGATGGGGGGGAGCTGGAGTTCGTCTCCGGCCAGGGGCAGTGTGAGATCAGTGTGTCCTGGAGCGATGGGGAGCCCGAATATCACATTACAGAGAAAACCTGGGACGTGTTTGTGACTTGGACAAACTCACACCCAGAATCGCTGAGCATCAATAACCTGGAGAGAGTTAAAAACAGACTGGGGTGTTGGGGGGCGCTGGGCGAGGAGCTGAGCAGCTGCTTCGAGGAGGCCATTTCCCAGTTTAGCCGGGAGCCCCCGTGTGTGCAGGAGAACTCCCGGATGAGGTTGTCCTGGGACAGGGGGAGCCTGGAGTTCCTGTCGGGGAAGGGACAGTATGAGATCTCTGTTTCCTATCAGGAAGGAAATGCCCGTTATCATTTTCATTTTGAGACTCTCCCAGTGCACTTGTACGTGGCCCGGTTACGTTCCCGCAAAAACCCACTCAGTGCTGACAGCCTAGTCAAATTTCACACTGAGCTGGGTCTCTGTCGGGGAGACACTGCTGCCCTGAGGGCCCGCTTGCTCACAGCCTGGGAGGGGTTCATCCGGGAGCCCCAGTATGTTCAGGAGAACGCCAGGCTGCTGATCCAGTGGGGCAGGAGACAGCTCAGGTTCACCTCGGGGAACGGGGAATGTGAGATCTCCGTGCGCTGTGGGGATGGAAAACCCCAGTACCACGTTAGGAAGATCCCAGTGCATGTGTACGTGGCTCAGCTACGCGCCCACCAAGAGTCATTGAGCGCTGACACCCTCCAGAGAGTGTTGAGTGAACTGGGGTCCTGTCATGGAGACACTGATGCTCTGACCACCTGTCTTGACCGAGCCTGGCAGGGTTTCTGCCAGGAGCCCCGGTGTGTGCAGGAGAACGCCAGGCTGCTGATCGAGGGGGGCTGTGGGGACCTGCAGTTCATCTCCGGCCGGGGGCAGTGTGAGATCTCAGTGCTCGTCGCCGATGGGGAACCCCAGTATCACATCACAGAGCTGGGAGGGGACAAGCCAGTGACGTGGTCACACGCCAGCCCAGAGCCACTAAGCGTCACAGACCTAGTGAGGGTGCGGGACAGACTGGGGCACTGGGGGGTGCTGGGTGAGGAGCTGAGCGGCTGCTTTGGGGAGGCCATTTCCCAGTTCAGCCGAGAGCCCCGGTGCATGCAGGAGAATGCCAGGATGGGGATCCGGTGGGGTGGGGGGGAGCTGAAGTTTGTCTCCGGCCAGGGGCAGTGTGAGATCTCAGTGGTCCTCGCTGATGGAGAACCCCAATATCACATCACAGAGCTGGGAGGGGACAGGCCAGTGATGTGGTCACATGCCAGCCCAGAGCCACTGAGTGTCGCAGATCTAGTGAGGGTGCGGGACAGACTGGGGCACTGGGGGGTGCTGGGTGAGGAGCTGAGTGGCTGCTTTGGGGAGGCCATTTCCCAGTTCAGCCAGGAGCCCCAGTGTGTGCAGGAGAACACTAGGATGAGGATCAGGTGGGATGGAGGGAGCCTACAGTTCCTGTCTGGGGAGGGGCAGTGTGAGATCTGTGTGTGCTGTAGGGACGAGAGCCCCCAGTACGAGGTTGGGGAGCTCCCCGTGGACATGTACGTGGCTCGGTTATGCACCCACCCAGAACCACTGAGCGCCGACAGCCTACAGAGAGTGTTGAGAAAATTGGGGTCCTGTCAATATGACACCAGTATCCTAAGAGCCTGTATTTCCCACGCCTTCGACCAATTCGTTCAGGAGCCCCGGTGTGTGCAGGAGAACGCCAGGCTGCTGATCGAGGGGGGCTGTGGGGACCTGCAGTTCATCTCCGGCCGGGGGCAGTGTGAGATCTCAGTGCTCGTCGCCGATGGGGAACCCCAGTATCACATCACAGAGCTGGGAGGGGACAGGCCAGTGACTTGGTCACACGCCAGCCCAGAGCCACTGAGCGTCGCACACCTAGCAAGGGTGTGGGACAGAATGGGGCGCTGGGGGGCACTGGGCGAGGAGCTGAGCAGCTGCTTTCGGGAGGCCATTTCCCAGTTCAGCCGGGAGCCCCCGTGTGTGCAGGAGAACGCCAGGATGCGGATCTACTGGGACAGGGGGAGCCTGGAGTTCCTGTCAGGAGAGGGGCAGTGTGAGATCTCTGTGCGATATAGGAACAGGAGAGCGCAGTATGAGGTTGGGGAGCTCCCAGGTCACATAAACCTGCCTCGGTTACACGCCCGAACAGAGCCAGAGTGCCAACCCCTTGTGACACCGCATGATTGAAATAGGACCGAATCTCTTTGCTGCTACCACTGTTATACAGTTTGCACCAAAACTTGTAAGAAGTGTATCCTGTAAGGAATCAATGGAAAAGTTACTATCCTCAAGTATGATTGTCCTGTTCACATACATGTATCATCCTTGTATCCAAAGTGAGAAATATTGACTCTATCCTGGCATCCTACCTGCGTGCTATGTTCCCGAGCAATACCCGCAAGGCAGTTTACATCCAGTCTACCAGCCACTTTGAATGGACTCTTCAAGTTGATGGCCCATTAAAGAAAACATTTAACTCTCTCAATGGGCCACAGAAGAAGCTCGTCCTGGTGCCATGAGCCTTCCTGTGTCCGCTTTAGCCAGAATATGGATAATAGCTCATCGAAGCATGCAAGTGCCTGTGACTCACTCAGGTGACCCTGGACTCCATCTTGTGCCTGTAATTTTCCACAAACAAAGACGGAGAGCACGCCCTCCACTTGGGAGAAGGTATAAAAGACTCTAGAAGCATCTCTATTTTGCCTCTTTCCTGCTCTGACCTCTGGACTTGCACTAAAAGGAGCACATTGACTATGGACTGAGGACCTTTAGGACCTTACCAGAGACTGTACAAGCCAGCAGTCTGTAACATCACTGCTATAAACCTGATCCAAGAACTTGGCAATGATGATATGTACAATGATTTCTTTAAGTGTTTTAAATCTCTCCTCTTTCTTTTTGCTTATAAATAAACCTTTAGATGTTAGCTACTAAAGGATTGGCAGCAGTCTGATTATTGGGTAAGATCTGAGTGACAGATTGACCTGGCTGTATGACTTCTTGTTCGCCAGTGTGGTGAGACAGAAATTTACTGCTGTTTCTGGCTCGGTATATCCATGACAGAATAACTGCCGGTTTGGGGTGAGCCTGCCCCATTGCTCAGTGGTGTGTCCTCAATCTGGTATTCTCATCTGTGACCCATGGAGACATGGTGACACCCTCCCTGTGGAGAGTGATGAGAAAACTGGGGTCCTGTCAGGGAGACACCGCTACATCCTATATTCCCCAAGCCTTGAACCAATTCATTTTGGAACCCTGGTGTGCACAGGAGAACACCAGGCTGCTGATCCGGGGGGACCGGGCGGGGAGCTGGAGTACGTCTCCGGCCAGGGGCAGTGTGAGATCTCGGTGCTCCTCGCCGATGGGGAACCCCAGTATCACATCAAAGAGCTGGGAGGGGACAGGCCAGTGACTTGGTCACACTCCAACCCAGAGCCGCTGAGCGTCGCAGACCTAGCGAGGGTGCGGGACAGACTGGGGCACTGGGGGGTGCTGGGCAAGGAGCTGAGCGGCTGCTTTGGGGAGGCCATTTCCCAGTTCAGACGGGAGCCCCCGTGTGTGCAGGGGAACGCCAGGCTGCTGATCCAGTGGGGCAGGAGGAAGCTGGAGTTCCTGTTGGGGGAGGGGGAGTTTGAGCTATCTGTGTACTACAGCGATGGGAAACCCCAGTATGAGATTGGTGAGCTCCCTGTGGACATGTACCTGGCTCGCTTACTCACCCGCCCAGACCTACTGAGCGCCGACACCCTATGGAGAGTGTGGGAAAAACTGGGGTCTTGCAAGGAAGACAGAGATGATCTTAGAGCCTGTTTTCACTGAGCTTGGGAAGGATTCTGCTGGGAGCCCCCGTCTGTGTAGGAGAACACCAGGCTGCTGATCTGGTGTTGCGGGGAGAAGCTGGAGTTTGTCTCTGGGTGAGGGGAGAATTTAATCACCGTGTGTAAAGGTGAGGAGGGGAGAATCCAATACATGGTTCAGGTGTCAGGATGGTGGACTCAGATTCCTAGACTTCTCCCATAAACTGCAAAGTGTTGGGCAGAGACAAAATATGAGTCTACATGGGGGCTTTAATCCAGAGCTTTTTGATGTTTGTCGGGTAACTTGCAGGATGCAATAGCATGCAGGGCCCATTCCACTTTCAGTTCATAAAGTGGGAAAATAGAACGGTCATTTGCTGTGAACTGACGGCATAGCATCCTCCAGGAATATCCCATGGTCCTTTGCTTCACTCCTGAGCGGTGAACATCCTGGGATTGCTTTTGCTGTGCACTGTGGGAAGCCACATCTGGTGGTGAATTGTGGCGAGTTGTGGAAAAGAACTTCAGGGGCTGATCTTGTTTGCATAGGCACAACCATCCCACCTAGCATGAGCCCATAGCAGCCCAAATGGTCACTTTGGCTGCTGTGGGATCCCCAGTTTCTCAGTTATTGGGGCAGGAAGAATAAAGTATTGTTACCCTGATTATGTGAATCAAGGACAGTGGAACTGTTTTATGACAGAGGGACTCGCCATCAACTAAGTAGCACTCGCTAGACAAGGGACATGGGTTCCAAAGCCCAGTGAATGGAGAGAGGCTGGGAATAGGTATTTGTACCTGATGGGCTGTGTGCCCCTTGAGAGCCTGAAACACCAACTGTGCTGCCTTCTTCTCTCTCTACTGTGGCATATCAGAGCTAATTTTGATTCCATTAGGAGTCTAGTTACAAGCTTCTGGGCTGAGTTCACTTTAGGCCAATAGTGCACCACCACTGAGACTCCCCTACTACAATCTGAAATAACTAAAGAGCTAAAATCACTGAGTGCTGTGCTAAGTAGTTGGGGGGCCTGAAGATATATTGCTGAGTGGCTGGCAGAGCAGTTCATGGGATGGCTGGTGGAGTGGAGTGGAGTGGCTGGTGGAGCGGAGCAGTTCGTGGGAAGGCTGGAGCGGCTCATGGGACAGCTGGTGGAGCGGAGCAGCTCACGGTAAAGGCTGCAGCAGAACGCTATGGAGAAGCGGGGCAGTCGGCTTTGGACCACATAAGGTGCCCCTTAATACCCCCGCTCCCTCCCCATTCCCACCCAGGCTGGGAGGTAAAACTCTGCAGAAAAACTTTTGAACTCTGGGGCTGCACTGACCAGGGGCTGAGACTTTTCGGGTCGTTGGACTTTTGGGTGATTTTTGGATTGCTGAACTCAAGAGCCTTTTGGGGTGTTGGACTTTTGGGACCTTGGGTGATTCTTTGGGTTGCTGCACTTAAGACCTTGAGGGGAAAAGGACACTGCCAAATTTACTTGGGAGTGGTTATTTTGCTCATGGTTTGTGTTATGAATCCTGTTTGTGGTGTTTCCCCAGCATAATGTGTTTCTCTCTGTCAGGGTTCCCTCCCCACTATGAACTCTGGAGTACAGATGAGGGGACCCGCATGGAAAATCCCCTAAGCTTATTTCCACCAGCTTAGGTTAAAAACTTTCCCAGGGCACAGATTTCACCTTGTCCTTGAGCAGTATGCTGCCACCACCAAGTGGTTTAGACAAAGGATCAGGGAAAGGACCACTTGGAGTCCTATTCCCCCCAAATATTCCCCCAAGTCCTGCACCCCCCTTTCCTGGGGAAGGCTTGAGAATAATATCCTCACCAATTGGTACAGGTGAACACAGACCCAAACCCTTGGATCTTAAGAACAATGAAAAATCAATCGGGTTCTTAAAAGAAGAATTTTAATTAAAGAAAAGGTAAAAGAATCACCTCTGTAAAATCAGGATGGTAAGTACTTTAGAGAATAACAAAAGACTCAAAAACACAGAGGATTTCCCCTCTAGGCAGAACTTTAAAGTTACAAAAACAGGGATAAACCTTCCTCTTAGCACAGGGAAAATTTACAAGCTAAAACAAAATGTAATTTAATGCATTTCTTTGCTATTACTTACCATTTTTACAAAACTAAAAGCTTAGTTCAGATATGGCTTAGGGAGATGTATTTTCCCTGCCCTGTTTCCTTGTTCACTCTGGGAGAACCACAACAAAACCCCCTCCCCCTCCCAACAGATTTGAAAGTATCTTCTCCCCTTATTGGTCCTTTTGGTCAGATGCCAACCAGGTTCTCTGAGATTCTTAACCCTTTACAGGTAAAAGAGGAATTAACTCTTTACAGGGTAAAGAGGGATTTTATGCTACCCGTAGCTGTATGTTTATGACACCCTCCTTTATTAAAAAGATTTTGCTACACTCAGACTCCGTGCTTGTGAAAGGGGTAGTATTGCCATTAGAGGTGCCCGGGGGGTGGTGTGTAATTTTCCCATGTCACTGGGTGGGGACTTGAGCCAGTTTTGCAACAGAACCCCTAGATACTGAACCCGGCCCTTGTTGCTGCCAACTCAGATGGGCAGAAGGGGGTTACACTTGTAACCCAACACTAACCAAAGTTGATCACTTCGACAGCTGTGTCTGCTGGATACTTGGGCAGAGAAGGTGCGTTCATGTACAGTAAATACAGTCTGAGGCTGAAGCTTTTCCCCCTCCTCATCTACCTGTCCGGGGAGCGCTCATTCAGACCCTGCTTTCACCCCCGTCAGCCGGGCTCTGACCCCAGCATTTCAGGGCCTGTGGCTCTCAAACTTTTTTTTGGTGGTGGTGGTGGTGGGGGGGGGGGGCTGTGGTTTGTGGGGAATTTGAAAGCCAGCAAGGGGCGTTTTCCAGATCAGCTCAAAAACGGATTAGGAGAAAAGCCAAATCTCCTATGAATGGAAAATCCCAGGTGAACCAGATGGAGCTGGGAGTCTGGGACATCCCCCCCTGGGAAACACTGGGTGGCCGGGGCCCCCTGGACAGGATGCGGGGAGACACAGATCACAAGGAGGAGAGGCTGGACAGACCAGGGAACCAGCTACCTCCTGCCCCCCCATCCTCGACTCGAGGGGAAGGAAAGAAACTGAAACTAACAAGAGAAGTGGTGTGTGCGGGGGGGGTGGGGGTGGGGAGAGATTTTTATTCTTGCTGCAGCAGAGCCAGAGCCAGAGAACCAAACTGAGCTGAGAGAACAGGAGACACTGGAAGTGCTGGGGTAGGAATGTCACTGACACCCCCCACCCAGATCCGCTGGTGCCCCTCACTCCCCAGCTGCAGCCCAAGCAGGGCTGTGGGGAGCCTAGGGCTGGGCTAGCAGGAGGCTGCAAGTCAGGAGTGAGGGGCACTGGCAGGGTGGGGGTGAGCCCAGGGCTGGACTAGTAGGGACTGCGAGTCAGGAGTGAGGGGCACCCAGACTGATTCAGTCTCCTTCCCATCCCTTAGGGATCAGGCCACGGCTGGGCAGCACTGAGCTGGGCATCTGGACACTGAGTTGTGTTGACCCCTCTGAGGGCCCCCAGCTGCCCATGCTTGGGCACTGGAGGTCCATGGATCACCCACTGACCATCAGCTACAGCTTGGCCATTAACTGGATCCACTGGTTGCCCCTGGACTGGGCCAGGAGGCAGCTCGGCCACCTGTTGTGAAAGTGTCTCGTGCTGGCGTTGGCCGTGACACTGGTCTCCATCGTCCTCTGCGTCCTGCACCAGGACATACTAGGGCTCTCCCCGCCCGCTGCCGAGCGTCGAGGACCCCATGGCTATGATGGTCCGTCCACTGAGCCTCCCCCAGGGTGTCCTCAGCCTCCTCCTCAAGGAGAGACAATACAGAACTGGGGTGCGGAATTCAAATCAGTATCTAAACTGTCTGTATGCTAATGCGAGAAGTATGGGGAATAAGCAGGAAGAACTTGAAATGCTAGTTAATAAACACAACTGTGACGTAGTTGACATCACAGAGACTTGGTGGGATAATACACATGACTGGAATGTTGGTATAGGAGGATACAGCTTGCTCAGGAAGGACAAGCAGGGGGGAAAAGGAGGAGGTGTTGCCTTATATATTAAAAATGTGCACACTTGGACTGAGGTTGAGATGGAAATAGGAGACAGACATGTAGAAAGTCTCTGGGTAAGGATAAAAGGGATAAAAAACCAGAGTGATGTTACAGTAGGAGTCTACTACAGACCACCTAACCAGGGAGAAGAGGTGGATGAGGCTGTTTTTAAACAACAAAATCATCCAAAGCACAGGACTTGGTGGCGATGGGGGACTTTAACTACCTAGACATCTGTTGGGAAAATAACACAGCAGGGCACAGATTATCCAACAAGTTCTTGGAATGTATTGGAGACAATTTTTTATTCCAGAAGGTGGAGAAAGCTACTAGGGGAGAGGCTGTTCTAGATTTGATTTTGACGAATAGGGAGGAACTGGTTGAGAATTTGAAAGTGGAAGGCAGCTTGGGTGAAAGTGATCATGAAATGGTCAAGTTCATGATTCTAAGGACTGGTAGGAGGAAAACCAGCAAAATTAAGACAATGGATTTCAAGAAGGCAGACTTCAACAAGCTCAGGGAGTTGGTAGGTAAGATCCCATGGGAAGCAAGTCTAAGGGGAAAAAATATTGAAGACAGTTGACAGTTCTTCAAAGAGACATTATTAAGGGTGCAAGAGCAAACTATCCCACTGTGTAGGAAAGATAGGAAGGATGGCAAGCAACCACCCTGGCTTAACCAGGAGATCTTGAATGATCTAAAAATCAAAAAAGAGTCCTACAAAAAGTGGAAACTAGGTCAAATTACAAAAGATGAATATAAACAAACGACACAAGTCTATAGGGATAAAATTAGAAAGGCCAAAGCGCAAAATGAGATCAAACTTACTGGAGACATAAAGGGCAACAAGAAAACATTCTACAAATATATCAGAGATGTAAGCAGAGTCCTGATGAGCTCTACCCTGACATCTGGTGGTGAATTATGGCGAGCGTGGAAAAGAACTTCAGGTCACTGGGTGGGGGCTCGAGCTGGTTTTGCATTGCGTTATTAAAACGGAACCCCTAGATACTGAACCTGGCCCTCGTTGCTGCCAGCTCAGATGGGCAGAAGGGTTATAGAAGCAAGAGGAAGACCAAGAACAGGGTCGGCCACTTACTCAGTGAAGAGGGAAAAAGAATAACAGAAAATGTGGAAATGGCCGAGGTGCTTAACGATTTCTTTGTTTTGGTTTTCACCAAGAAGGTTGGTGGCAATAGGATGCCTAATATAGGGAATGCCAGTGAAAATGGGATAGATTCAGAAGCAAAAATAGGGAAAGATCAAGTTAAAAATTACTTAGACAAGTAAGATGTCTTCAAGTCACTAGGGCCTGACTAAATGCATCCTAGAATACTCAAGGAGCTGACTGAGGAGCTATCTGAGCCATTAGCAATCATCTCTGAAAAGTCATGGAAGATGGGAGAGATTCCAGAAGACTGGAAAAGGGCACATATAGTGCCCATCTATAAGAAGGGAAATAAGGGCAACCCAGGAAATTATAGACCAGTCAGCTTAACTTCTGTTCCAAGAAAAATAATGGAACAAATCATGAAGGAATCAATTTGCAGATACCTAGAAGAAAATAAGGTGATATGTAATAGTCAGCATGGATTTGTCAAAAACAAATGGTATCAAAGCATCCTGATAGCTTTCTTTGACAGGGTAACAAGCCTTGTGGATAGGGGGGAAGTGGTAGATGTAGTATATCGGGACTATAGTAAGGCTGTTGACACAGTCTCACATGACCTTCCCAACTAGGGAAATACAATCTGGATGGAGCTACTATAAGATGAGTGCATAACTGGTTGGAAAACCGTTCCCAGAGAGTAGTTATCAGTGGTTCACAGTCAGACTGGAAGGACATAATGAGTCGGGTTCCACAGGGATTGGTTCTGGGTCTAGTTCTGTTCAATATCTTCATCAATGATTTAGATGATAGCAAAGAGAGTAGCCTTATGAAGTTTGTGAGTGATACCAAGCTGGGAGGGGTTGAAAGTGCCTTGGAGGACAGGAAGAGAATTCAAAATGATCTGAACAAACTGGAGAAATGGTGTGAGGAAAATAGGATGAAATTCAATAAGGACAAATGCAAAGTGCTCCACTTAGGAAGGAACAATCAGATGCACAAATACAAAATGGGAAATGGCTGCCTAGGAAGGAGTACTGCGGAAAGGGATCTAGGGGTCATAGTGAACCACAAGCTACCTATGAGACAACAGTGTAAAGCTGTTGCAAAAAAAATAAACATCATTCTGGGATGTATTAGAAGGAATGTTGTAAGCAAGACAGGAGAAGTAATTCTCCCACTCTACTCCGCACTGATTAGGCCTCAACTGGAGTATTGTGTCCAGTTCTGGGCCCCACATTTCAGGAAGGATGTGGACAAATTGGAGAAAGTCCAGCGAAGAGCAAGAAAAATGATTAAAGGTCTAGAAAACATGACCTATGAGGGAAGATTGAAAGAACTGGGTTTGTTTAGTCTGGAGAAAAGAAGACTGAGAGGGAACATGATAACAATTTTCAAGTACCTGAAAGGCTGTTACAAGGAGGAAGGAGAAACATTATTCCCCTTAACGTTTGAGGATCGGACAAGAAGCAATGGGCTCAAACTGCAGCAAGGGAGGTTTAGGTTGGACATTAGGAAAAACTTTCTAATTGTCAGGGTGGTTAAGCACTGGAATAAATTGGCTAGGGAGGTTGTGGAATCTCCATCACTGGATATCTTTAAGGGCAGGTTAGACAAAGACCTGTCAGGGATGGTCTAGATGGTGCTTGTTCCTGCCATGAGTGCAGGGGACCGGACTAGATGACTTCTCGAGGTCCGTTCCAGTCCTATGATTCTATGATGTTCTGTTACAAGCCTGTTCATTAGAAAATTGTTATCAACCCCTTTGCTGTTTCCTCTAATTGCTCGGTAGAAGAATGTGTAGCTGTTCTTTGTGTGAATGTGTGTGTGTATAGCAAAGTGTGTGTGTATAGCAAATAAGAGATAGGATGTTAGTAGCAGATGGGCCTAATTGCAGAAGAAAGAGTGAAGGAAACCCAAAGGCCAGCACCACCCTGCCTTGGTGATCCAAGGGGTACAAATATGACCCTGAAGTGCACAGGCGTCCGCCCCAAACTAAAAACAAAATATAAAATAAGGATCAGCTGTGTAAACATCCATCGCCAAGTTTGTAATTAAGGATCCAAACGTCACTGATGGAAGATGACTGAGAGAACGGCAAATGTGTAATGATCTCATCCCAGATGACACAGTGAAATCCATAGACTTACATCTTAGACAATTGCTAGAAAGATGGGCGGGAGCTAGGAGGGATTGGGTTCATTCTGCACCAATGACGGAGGATCGGACGTGTCTGACGGAGGCCTGGATCGCCACTCATGTTTGGTCGAGCTGGCCACTGGGCTGACTCAAGCAACGATAAGGACCAGTACCTATAACCCCAGCTGCAGAACCTTTTTGGCGTGTGTGTATGTGTGTGTGTGTGTATAAATATATGCATATCTAAGCAGAGTCAGGATGAGCTCTACCCTGACATCTGGTGGTAAATTGTGGCGAGTTGTGCAAAAGAACTTCAGGGGCTGCTTTTGTTTGCAGAGGCACAGCCAACCACCTAGCATGAGCCCACGGCAGCCCAAAATGGCCAGTGGAACTGTTGTATGACAGAGGGACTCACCATCAACTAAGTAGCACTCGCTAGACAAGGGACATGCGTTCCAAAACCCAGTGAATTAAGAGAGGCTGGGGACAGGTATATGTACCTGGTGGTGTGGGCCACTTTTGTGGGCCTGAAACACCAATTGCACCTTCTCCTTTTCCTCTCTCCACTGTTGAATATCAGAGCTAATTTTGATTCTATTAGGAGTCTAATTATAGACTGCTGAGCTGAATTCACTTTGGGCTAATGGTGTGCCAGCACTGGGGTCCCCTTACTACAAGCTGAAATCACTAAGAGCTGAAATTACTATAAAGCCAAAAATCACTGAGTGCTGTGTTACCTGGGGGCGGGGCTGAAGATATATTGCTTAGCGGCTGGCAGAGTGGAGCAGTTTGTGGGATGGCTGGAGTGGCTCACGGGAGCAGAGCGGAGCGGCTGGTGGAGTGAAGCAGTTCGTGGGATGGCTGGAGCCGCTCATGGGCCAGCTGGTGGCATGGAGCGGCTCATGGTGAAGGCTGCAGCAGAACCCCATGGAGATGCAGGGCAGTTGGCCTTGGACCACCTAAGGTGCCCCTTAACACCTCCTGCCCCCATTTCCACACAGGGGGGTAAAAATGCTGCAGGTAAACTTTGGAACTCTGGGGCTGCATCAACCAGGGACAGAGACTTTTGGGGTGTTGGACTTTTGGGACTGTAGCAGGGTGCTGGTGCAGAGGCACCTAATTAGCCCCTGCTCAGCCAACCCCAATCAGAGGAAATAGATTGGGGCTGGGGAGAAGTCTGGTGCCTGGCCTTTAGAACTGGCTGCACCTGTGGGCCTGAGGGCTATAAAGGCTGGCTGGCAGCCAGAAGGAAGGGGGGAAGGTCAGTCTGTGGGCTGAGAGCAGGTTCTGGGTAGAAGTGGAGATTGTAAGGCCTGCAAACTGTATATAGTATATCACTGGGGGTGGGAGAAGTCTGTAAATAAAGCCACGGGTGCTGAAGAAGGAAAAGCCTCTCTGTGCTTTATTGGGGCAGCCAGTGGGCCCCAGGAAGAAGGCTGGGCAGAGGACGTGTTACAAGTGGGGGCTTGTCCGGGATCTAGTGCCAAAGACACAGTTTGGCGACCTGGCAATGGAGAGCACCCTGCAGTGGCTCACCGAGCAACAGGCAGAGCTGCAGAAAGCACTGCAGTCCTTCCAGCAGTCCCACCAGGTGGATAGGCAGGCTCTACTCGCTTGGCAGGCAGAGCAACAGAGGGCCCTACAGGACTTCATCAAGGAGCAGTCGACAGTGCAGCAGCAGCTCCTGCAAAAGCTGGTGAGTCCTGGTGGGGGAGATGGCACCTGGGCCTCAGCCTCTGTAAAATGGCCCCAGCAGATGACCCTGATGCCTTTTTGGGTACCTTTGAGCAGGTGGTCCTGGGTGCGGGATGGGACCGGACAACCTGGGCCCTGCGGCTGGCCCCCTATCTTACGGGGGAGGCACAGGCTGCATATATGGCCCTGACGGATGCCCAAGCCAGGGACTATGATGCCGGGAAGGCAGTGATTTTGTACCACCTCGGGCTTTCGGCTGAGAAATATCGGCAGAAGTTTTGGGCAGCCCGGTGGGCGGGGGGCGTGCGACCCCGGGCCTTTGCTCAAAAATTAACAGACTGGGCAACACGGTGGTTGAGACCCGATGCCCACATCGTGGGACAGATAATGGATCAAGTGATCCTTGAACAGTTTATCCAGTGCCTTCCCGATAGCGTGTGGGTTTGGGTGCGGCGACATCAGCCGGCCACCGTAGAAGACGCCGTGCAAAGAACGGAGGAGTGTGCAGACGCTGACTTCCCACCAAGGGAGCATCGAGCCCCACGGGACACAGAGGGGGGCAGGAAACCCCGTGAGCACGCTGGGGTGAAGCCGGTAGACAGGCGACGGGAGGAGCCCAAGGGGACCCCTAGCCGCCCGGGGCAGCTCGTATGCTGGCGGTGTGGACAGCTGGGACATAAAAGCTGGGATTGCCCGGTGATGGCGTGTGGGGCAGCTGAATTGTGTGGATGGATTAAAACTGGGGGGCGGAAAAAGAGGCGCGGATTGGCCACTATCCCGGTGCGGGTTGGGAAAAGGCCCCAGAGGGGTCTAGTGGATACAGCCTCCACTCGCTCCCTTATCCAGCGGCACTTAGTGAAGCCACATTGGCTCATCCCTGGGGAACACATGTTAGTAGAATGCGTCCATGGGGATAGGGAATATTGTCCCGTGATCCAGGTACCCCTTGAAGTGCAAGAGCGGTTTACCTGGAAGCGGGTGGGGGTAATAGAGAGGTTGGCCTACCCCGTGGTCCTTGGGCTGGACTGGCGCCCTCCCCAGAAGGGGAGAGAGACCACGGAGAAGAGACCGTCAAAGAAAGGGGGAAAGAGAACCCTGGAAAGAGAGGGCAAGACCCTGGTGGAGGTAGACCCGGGGCAAGGGGAGGCCCCACGACCTCCAGGGGGAAAAGCCGAGCAGCCTAGACAACCAAGCCAAAATAGGTGGCCTGAGGGAGTCACTGAGGAGCAAAGTGAGCTTCCCAGGCAGGACCACCCGGGGGAGGGACCCCCGGGGAGGGTGGAACAACAGGGGGAGGCCCAACATCAAAAGGACAGAGGGCCTGGACCCGAGACAGGGGGCCGACTCGGGGCAGCGGGCTCTGAGCCGTCACCCCCGCTAGAAAAGGAGGGGGAACCTCCGGGGCAGCCGGCCCAACCATGTGACTGGTGTGAGGACCTCTGGGTGAGTGTGGACATGTGGGGTGCCCCACCTCCTACCCAATGCACCTTTTGTGGGTGGGGCATGCCAAAGCCCCATGGGGTGGTGCCTGGGGATCCCTCAGCTGGGCAGGAGGCCCAACCCCAGAGTAAAATCCCCGGAGGTGGCTGCTCTGGGGAGCCCCACAGGCTGGCCAGCTGCTCAGAGGAGCCCTTCTTACCAGTTGCGGCGGGAGTCTGCTAGTGACTTTTTTTTTCTCTCCTCTCCTCTTCACAACTGGACCCCTTTTGAAGTGAAGGCTCCAGGGATGATCTGGGGTCAGCACCCACCAGAGACCCTTGCAGACTGAACAGTTTTCTCCATAGGGAGGAATTTTAAGAGCTGCCGTGTTAGCTGTGGTGGCTGAAGCACTTCTATGCGGCTCTCCCAGGCACAGGGAGAGTGTCTGGCCATGACAGGAATTGACTCCTGGCAGGAGAGGCACCGCTTGGAGCAGCCTCTAGCAGGGAGGAATGCAGAAGAACATTGTCTTTACTTTTTTTTTAACTGAAAAAAATTATGAGTCTACTAGCTGCCTGGGGCGGGGGGGGAATTCCCCCAGACAGGACAGAAACAACAAGGAGTCTGGTGGCACCTTAAAGACTAACAGACTCCTTGTTGTTTTTGTAGATACAGACTAACACGGCTACCCCCTGATACTTGACAGACAGGACAGGACACTGAATTTCTTTTCCTTTCTCTCTCTCTCTTCCTCCTGCCCCCAAAGGAATAAAATAAAATAAGGAAACACTTTTAAGGAGAACAGCAGTAACAAATCAAACACTACTTATGCAGAAGGAAGTGAGGGCGGTTCTTCTGTACAGTGCTAAATAGCCTCGAGGCAGACCACGAGGGAGGGAGGACACATGCGCTGGCTCAACGGACACTGTTACCAAAAATCTCCGATTAGAGGCGTAGGGGCACACATACATCTACAGTGGAGCACCCCAAGGACACTACTCGAAGAAGAAGAATTTGTTCCAGTATCTTTCTGGGTATTGAAATTAGGTTGGCTCGTCTCTAATTCCCTTGATCTTCCTTTTTTCAGATAGGCAAACATAGTGCCTTTCTCCAGTCCTCTGGGACCTAACCAGTCCTCCATACATTCTGGAAGATACTTGCTAATGGTTCCAAGATGGCTTCAGCTGGTTCCTATGGTGAAAATTCTTCAGGACCCACTGTGATGGGTTGGATCACAGAAACACCTTTGGGAACTGGCAACTGATGTGCCAAGAACACTTCTGCCTCTGCTTTCCCTGCCAGCCGGGGAATCCAGCACCCTGTCTTGTTGATTCAGACATGCCAGTCTGCTCCAACACAGACCCAAGGTCTGAACCACGTGCCCCAAAGCTGCAGACTTAGCTGAAAACAGCTCACAGAAGTGTTCCTGTCTTTAACACTCAGATGCCCAACTCCCAGTGGGGTTCAAACCCTAAAGAAATCTGTTTTACCCTGTATGAAGCTTATCCAGGGTAAACTCATAAATTGTTCGCTCTCTATAACACTGATAGAGAGATATGCACAGCTCTTCCCCGCCCCCCACAGGTATTAACACATACTCTGGGTTAATTAATAAGTAAAAAGTGATTTTATTAAATACAGAAAGTAGGATATAAGTGGTTCCAAGTAATAGCAGACAGAACAAAGTGAATTACCAAGTAAAATAAAATAAAACACTCAACTCTAAGCCTACTGCTGTAATAAAACTGAATACAGATAAAGTCTCACCCTCAGAGATGTTTCAATAAGTTTCTTTCACAGACTGGATGCCTTCCTAATCTGGGCACAATCCTTTCCCCTGGTACAGCCCTTGTTCCAGCTCAGGTGGTAGCTAGGGGATTCCTCATGATGGCTCCTCTCCTCTCTTTATTTTGTTCCTTTCTCTTATATGTCTTTTGCATAAGGCAGGAATCCCTCTCTGGGTTCCCATCCCCACCTTCTCAATGGAAAAGCATCAGGTTAAAGATGGATTCCAGTTCAGGTGACATGATCACATGTCACTGTAAGACTTCATTACCCACTTGCCAGCACACACATATACAGGAAAACTTACAAGTAAAACAGAGCCATCTGCAGTCAATTGTCCTGGTTGATGGGAACCATCAAGATTCCGAACCACCATTAATGGCCCACACTTTGCATAATTACAATAGGCCCTCAGAGTTATATTTCATATTTCTAGTTTCAGATACAAGAGTGATACATTTATACAAATAGGATGACCACACTCGGTAGATTATAAACTTTATAATGATACCTTACAAGAGACCTTTAGCATGAAGCATATTTCAGTTTAATTATATTCAAACTTATTAGCATATTTTCATAAAATCATATAGAGTGCAACATCACACCCACAAACTTAGATGTATTTAACTTATCTAAATATTCTTTAATCTGTTCTTTCCCTATTTTGGTCTGAGATCCTTTCCCCTTGTTGTTAATATTAAGCATCTGGTCACAATTAACCATTTTGGTGAAGACCTGAAGCAAAATAGGTATCCCACACTTGAGCCTTCAGAAGCGGTAGCACAGGTTAGATTTTTTTTCATTGAAAACTGGCTTTTCAAGGGAAATGAAAAATGTTGTGGGAAATTTTTCATTCTTTTGAAATTTTTCAGTTTTTTAATTAAACTAAATGACAATTTAAGTTTTTTAATCAAAACATGCTTTTGTGAGTCTTGGCTTCCGAAAAAGTGAAACAAACTTGGAATTGTGGGTGTGTCTGCTCACTTTTCTTTCTCCCCTCTTCCTCCCCTCCCCCCCCCCCCCATTTTCCAATGGAAGGGAGAGAAAAGGCAGAGCGAAAAGCGTGGGTGGGGGGAATATAACAACGAAAGAACTGAAATGTTTTGTTAAATTTGGTTTAATTTTTTTCAACTCAGGAAAAATTCCACAAAAATTGTCCAACAAAACAGCATGTTTTAAATTTCCTTCAATTTTTTAACGTTTAACATTAAGTTGTAAGAGAAAATATTTTTCTCCTATCTCTAAGAAATAGCACCTGCCTTGGAGCCCTCGGAAAATGCTGATTCGTATAACATTAGTTTAATCACAAAGAAAGTGAAATCTATACCGGAACTGACAACGGTCAGCCCAACAAGGAAACTTTATAACACAATCTGCCAATATTAGCTTTGCCATAAACACTGTCTAAGGGAACAATCACTTCAACATCTTAATTCTTTCACGTTTGCTGGAAAAGGGATGATTCTTCCCCCTATTCCACACAGAGTTGGCCTTCTAGGGGCACAGAGACCCAGCCTAGAGCCTCACACAGACCTCCACAGCCATAGAGCTACGGGTAGAGCATCACCCCCCTGCAGCCCTGTCTGTGGGGAATGGGGCGGGGGGGGGTGGGGGAGACTGGGTGGCTGAGGTTATAGAGATTAGAGGAGCCGCACAGTAACAGCAGGCCAGAACCGGGGGCCAGTACGGCTAGCCTGGAAGAACGGCGGGACAGCCCGGAAGAACGGGCGGATTCTCTCCCCAGCAAAGGAGGCCGACGGGAAAGTGACAATCGGGTCCCCATTGCCAGCATGGAAAAACGTCACCTGCCCTCCTTCACAGTCCAGATAAACCCGGATCCTGCTGGGTGCACAGCTCGAGGACAAGGGGGTGCCCTGATCAGGGGTTGTGGGAGTCCAGTACCAATCCTCACTGCACTGCACAGCCCAGATCCCCTGCTCAGGGTTAGGGCTGATATCTCCCTTCCTGCTCACAGACTCTCTGGCCACCCCCACATCACAGACTCCCCTCCCCTCCACCTCCACCTCCCAGTAATGTCTGCCTGAGGTGAATCCCTCAGAGCCCAGCAGACAGAGCACACTGTCAAATCTCTCAGGGTTGTTGGGCAGATCCTGCTCTTTGCGTTCCCATCTCACACTTTTCCGATCCGCAGACACGATGAGGTTGGGATGGGCCGTGTCTGGATCCAGAGTCACGGTCGCTGCAGAGAGAGAATCAGAGCGTGAGGGGTAGAGCTCAGCATCATAAGAGGCTCCCAGCAGATTACAGGGAATCCAAAGTCCCTCTGTACAATGATGCAACTCTCCACACCCCGTCTCCTTGCAGAGCCCCCCCTCCTAACGATCAGCCAGATGAGCCCTAGAAAACCTGCTTTTACAGAGACCCCTTTGGCCCCCCCATGACTGTGTGTAGCTGCGGGGGGGTGAGGACACTGCACACTTACTGAACGCCTGCTCGGCTTGTGCTGGTCTATCGGGGACTTTCCAAACTCCACACTGCTGGCCCCAAGGCTATGCAATGGCTAATACAGTATTGCCGACTTCAAGAGATCAAACCTCATGAGATTGGCCCAACAATCATGACATGTTTAAAAGGATTCTATTGTGGTTTCTAGGTCAGTCTCTTGATGTTTGAACTCCCCTTGCCGCTCACCAGGGTGTGCGCATACAATCATAGAATATCAGGGTTGGAAGGGACCTGAGGAGGTCATCTAGTCCAACCCCCTGCTCAAAGCAGGACCAATCCCCAACTAAATCATCCCAGCCAGAGTTTTGTCAAGCCTGACCTTATAGATTCATAGATTCTAGTACTGGAAGGACCTTGAGAGGTCATCGAGTCCAGTCCCCTGCCCTCATGGCAGGACCAAATACTGTCTAGACCATCCTTGATAGACATTTATCTAACCTACTCTTAAATATCTCCAGAGATGGAGATTCCACAACCTCCCTAGGCAATTTATTCCGGTGTTTAACCACCCTGACAGTTAGGAACTTTTTCCTAATGTCCAACCTAAACCTCCCTTGCTGCAGTTTAAGCCCATTGCTTCTTGTTCTATCCTTAGAGGCTAAGGTGAACAAGTTTTCTCCCTCCTCCTTATGACACCCTTTTAGATACCTGAAAACTGCTATCATGTCCCCTCTCAGTCTTCTCTTTTCCAAACTAAACAAGCCCAATTCTTTCAGCCTTCCTTCATAGGTCATGTTCTCAAGACCTTTAATCATTCTTGTTGCTCTTCTCTGGACCCTCTCCAATTTCTCTACATCTTTCTTGAAATGTGGTGCCCAGAACTGGACATAATACTGTAGTTGAGGCCTAACCAGCGCAGAGTAGAGTGGCAGAATGACTTCTCGTGTCTTGCTCACAACACACCTGTTAATGCATCCCAGAATCACATTTGCTTTTTTTGCATTAGCATCACACTGTTGACTCATATTTAACTTGTGGTCCACTATAACCCCTAGATCCCTTTCTGCCATACTCCTTCCTAGACAGTCTCTTCCCATTCTGTGAGTGTGAAACTGATTGTTCTTTCCTAAGTGGAGCACTTTGCATTTGTCTGTGTTAAACTTCATCCTGTTTACCTCAGACCATTTCTCCATTTTGAATTATGACCCTGTCCTCCAAAGCAGTTGCAATCCCTCCCAGTTTGGTATCATCTGCAAACTTAATAAGCGTACTTTCTATGCCAATATCTAAGTCGTTGATGAAGATATTGAACAGAGCTGGTCCCAAAACAGACCCCTGCGGAACCCCACTCGTTACGCCTTTCCAGCAGGATTGGGAACCATTAATAACAACTCTCTGAGTACGGTTATCCAGCCAGTTATGCACCCACCTTATAGTAGCCCCATCTAAATTGTATTTGCCTAGTTTATCGATAAGAATATAATGCGAGACCGTATCAAATGCCTTACTAAAGTCTAGGTATACCACATCCACAGCTTCTCCCTTATCTCCAAGACTCGTTATCCTATCAAAGAAAGCTATCAGATTGGTTTGACACGATTTGTTCTTCACAAATCCATGCTGGCTGTTCCCTATCACCTTACCACTTTCCAAGTGTTTGCAGATGATTTCCTTAATTACTTGCTCCATTATCTTCCCTGGCACAGAAGTTAAACTAACTGGTCTGTAGTTTCCTGGGTTATTTTTATTTCCCTTTTTATAGATAGGCACTATATTTGCCCTTTTCCAGTCTTCTGGAATCTCTCCAGTATTCCATGATTTTGCAAAGATAATAGCTAGAGGCTCAGATACCTCCTCTATTAGCTCCTTGAGTATTCTAGGATGCATTTCATCAGGCCCTGGTGACTTGCAGGCATCTAACTTTTCTAAGTGATTTTTAACTTATTCTTTTTTTATTTTATCTTCTAAACCTACCCCCTTCCCATTAGCATTCACTGTGTTAGGCATTCCTTCAGACTTCTCAGTGAAGACCAAAACAAAGAAGTCATTAAGCATCTCTGCCATTTCCAAGTTTCCCGTTACTGTTTCTCCCTCCTCACTGAGCAGTGGGCCTACCCTGTCCTTGGTCTTCCTCTTGCTTTTAATGTATTGATAAAAAGTTTTCTTGTTTCCCTTTATTCCTCTAGCTAGTTTGAGTTCATTTTCTGCCTTTGTCTTTCTAATCTTCCCCTGCATTCCTGTGTTGTTTGCCTATATTCATCCTTTGTAATCTGTCCTAGTTTCCATTTTTTATATGATTCCTTTTTATTTTTTAGATCATGCAAGATCTCATGGTTAAACCAAGTTGGTCTTTTGCCACATTTTCTATATTTCCTACCCAGCGGTAGGAAATAACCTCTAAAGAAGGAGATTCAACCACCTCCCTCGGTAACCCATTCCAGTGCTTCATCACCAACCTAGTGAAATAGTTTTTCCTAATATCCAACCTAAACCTCCCCACTGCAACTTAAGACCATTGCTCCTTGTTCTGTCATCTGCTACCACTGAGAACAGTCTAGATTCATCCTCTTTGGAACTCCCTTTCAGGTAGCTGAAAGCAGCTATCAAACCCCCCCTCACTCTTCTCTTCTGCAGACTAAACAATCCCAGTTCCCTCAGCCTCTCCTCGTAAGTCATGTGCTCCAGCCCCCTAATCATTTTTGTTGCCCTCTGCTTGACTCTTTCCAATTTTTCCACATCCTTCTTGCAGTGTGGGGCTCAAAACGACACAGTACTCCAGATGAGGCCTCACCAATGTCGACTAGAGGGGAAGGATCATGTCCCTCGGTCTGCTGGCAATGCCCCTACTTATACAGCCCAAAATGCCATTAGCCTTCTTGTGACATGTGTTGCACACTCTACCACATGTACTGGAGAAGGTGATTTTGGCTTCTGTTCCAGGAGCTCTCACCGCCACATCTGCTCGTCTCCAGCCCAGCAATTAATCCTGTTCCCCAGCCCCCATCAGTTCTGTTCCCATCCAACCCCCCCATGCAGTCCCCAGACCCCATCATCACCACCCCATCAGTTCAGCACCCTATCCCACTGCCCTCTGTTCACCCTCCAAGCAATCACCCTATCTGCTCAGAACCCACCAGCAATAAAGCCCCCGCAGCGTATCAGCCCCCCACTCACTTCAGGCCCCCTGCAGCCCCCAGGCCATAATAAACCCCTCCCAGCCTCACCTCTGCTCCTCCTGGGGTTCTTCACCCTCCCTAGGCCTGGGGGCTACAGTGGGGTCCCCTCTCCCACTTCCCAGGCTGGCAGGGGAGCAGCCGCACTCAGGTGGCTGAAAGTGGGCACTCCAGCCACGCCCAGGGCAACTGACAGGATTTCTAAGTAAAATGAAGCCTCATTTTTAGAACTCTCAAATGTTGGGATTTTTTTTCAGCCACAGCCCTATCTCGAGATCATGAGTGAGGCTTAATTTTACTCAGAAATCGCATCTCTCATGATTAATTGGTGAGAGTTGGCATGTCTGCTAATAGGTGATGTCTACCTAACCCCTTTGGACATTTTTAACATTTTTTCTTTTGACTTATAAAGTAGAGAGAAAACAGAAATGTCTATTTTTGTATGTTGAATTTTCCCATTCTTCATTGTACCACTTGTGCATTTGCTAATAAGAAGAATATGGCCAGGGGATGTGATGTATGGGCATAAAGAGTTCTGAGAATGAGGTGAGATGTTCCTCTCTGATTTTCCAAAAGGCTCATTTTGAAACTCTTAGGTCTCTACGGAGATACACTGCTCGCCCCCTCTCCTGCACCACAGCCCATCTGGTTACCCCAACCACTAGTTACAAATTCTAAATTCTAATACAGAAAAGAATCGACTTTTCTGTTTTTCGGAAAGATCTGGGCAGCCACCAGTAATATGTTGCTCAGCTCCTGTCAAATTCAAAATTGAAACAAAACCTGAACTATGGTGCTGCCAATGAGCCACCATAATTCATATGAAAGTTTTCAGTCCCCCTTTGATCCCAGAAATTTACCTTTGTCCAACCGCTGTCTAGATGACAATGAGTCTAGAGGAAGAAATGGGTGAAAAAGATGAAATGTCAGGTTGTCATGGTTAGGGATATATTCACATTGTTAATGTTCTATCACAAAAGCAAAATGAAAAGAAAAAAAACTTTATGAAGTTCTAGTTAAGGAGGTTAAGTACAATTCAGACCAATTCAAACCATTACACACATCACTAAAAAATAACCACAAACATTAAAAACTAAGGGCATGACCTAAGGTTACATAACAGACCCAGAGATGTTTTACCAGCGATTACACACCTGTGGCTGGCCCATGACAGCCAACTTGGGCTCGCTGGGCTGTTTAATTGCAGGGTAGATGCTCGGGCTTGGGCAGAGGCTTGGGCTCCGGGACCCTGTGATGGGAGAGGGTCGCAGAGACCAGGCTTCAGCCTGAGCCCGAACCTCGTGAGCCGGAGTCAGCGGACATGGACAAGCCACAGGTGTTTAATGGTTGTGTAGACAAATCCTCTGTAACCAACACATCATTCACAGACAGACCCATACACAGAAACATTTTCACTGATTAGCATCCAACCAACTTTAAATCTGCCCCTGTTCCACTAGTACTCAGTAAAACTTCTCATCCTTCCTGACAGCCCTGGTGGTCTCATTATCTCCAGCTCAGGAGGATAAAAGGTGGAGTATCTCTAAAGCAGGGTTGGGGAACCTATGGCCCATGGGCCAGATCCGGCCTGTTGCTAAATTTTGTCCGGCCTGTAGCGCCACCACCCCTTCCCGCCATGGGAATGGAGCCGGAAGTGCCAACTCACCCCGGCGGGTTCCCATCTGCTGGCCCAGCACCTGGGGCTCTGCTCCCGCCCCCAGCTGTGGTCCCAGCCTCAGCCCCCTTACCCCTGTCTGCATCCCACCTCCCCTTCCTGGAGCCACGGCCCAGTCTTGGCCCCAGCTCTGGGGAGATGGGACACAGACAGGGGTAAGGGAGGTGCCAGGTAAAAAATTTGGTTACCATTGGCTTTCAGCTCCCCCACTGTAAAAATTGTTCCAGTGCCACGTCCTCTGTACTCCCCGTGGGGCTGGAGCCATGACGCCGGCTCAGCCTGCTGCAGGGGGAAGCCCTGAGCCTCCAAGCCCCCTCTCTGTCCCCGTGTGGGTGAGTGGCCCAAGATTGATTTTTTTCTGTGGGTCAGTGGCCCATGATAGAAAAAAGGTTCCTCACCCCTGTTCTAAAGGAAGAGAGGGACTATGATGACATAGGAGGCCTTGCAGACAAAAAAAATTCAAAGAAACATACTACAAAAACAGTGAATTCAAGCTAAGGTTAACGTTCATAGCTGCTGAGAAAGGAAAAACCCGAGGGAGTGCGAATGTAGGCCCCGAACCCAGTGTGTATGTGCTGTATTGAGAGCTGAGGAGGGAATTCATAGCTTCCAAATGATTAGTTGATCATCTCCATCCACAATTATTGTCCCTAAGAGATTTCCCCAGCTCTATCAATTATCGGTGTAATATATGTGAGAAAATCCCCCAGGTGACTGGTTATTACCTTTGAATTTCTTCATTATTTTCTCCAGAGATGCATTTATTTGAAAAGATTCCCAGATTCTCCATTTCAGGTCAGAAGAAAAGGCCACTGGGTTCTGAAACTTCTCCCTCTCAGATCTGAAGAACAACCCAGTGTTACTCGTTGTGGAGTTCGGTCATATTTTTTACTAACATGTGTTTTACTCCAGTGCATGGTTGTAGCTCAGCAGACCCTGGAGGATTAAAGTCTCTCTTGCCCCAGGAATTGGTCCAATCCCAGCTTGGACACTACAAGCTTCCCCTTCATTCTGGTGAGACCGATATTGGAAAACTGCCTCCAGTTCTGGTGTCCCCATTTTAAAATGGAGGTTGAAATACTGGAGACGGTGCAGAGAAGACCCACAAAACTGATATGAGGGTGGTAAAAATGCTCTGCACTGAGAGAACACTGGCACTTGAGTGTGGGGTATAAAAACCATCATGGGGAGAATATAGTTGTTACTAAAGAGCTCCTTAATTTAGCAACCAAAGGCACAACAAGGACCAATTGTAGGAAGCTGAAGCCAGAGAAATTCAAATGGGAAATAAGAGAAACGTTTTGAAGAGTGCAGGTGCATTAACCATTAAAAGAAACTGCCAAGGGAAGTGGTGGATTCTCCATTTCTTGACAGATGCACCAGAACAGGGGGGCTGTGGCCCCATCACTTTTAAAAGTGGGAGAGCTCTGCTCAAACCCTTTTTACCTGCGTTAAAGGCAAGTGATGGGGGGAGGGGGCGGAGAGGACTGAGTAGGGGTGGGGTCTTGGGGGAAGAGGTGGAGCAGGGGTGGGGCCACGGTTTGGGCACTGGTGGCCACCCCCCACTTCTAGGGAGCTTCAAGTGTCACTGTCTGTTGATGTCTTTAGCTCTAGACTAAATGAGTTTCTGGAAGGTGCTTCAATCAACACACGTTAGGATTTAGTCAAATACAAGTTATTGGGCTGAATACAGGAATAACTGGGTGAAATTTAAGGACCTGTGATACATAGGCACCGACTCTGTGGGTAGAGAGTGCTCACTGCAAAATAAAAAACAATTAATAACAGCTCATTAAATAGTCATCAGATGGCCCTGACTTTCCATCCCTACCAACCTAGGTGGAGTTTGGAGTCTATGACCTAGAAATGAGAGACCCATTCTCCATCCCCAATCTTCTGAGGTCTCCGTTCCACCAGCTACACTATAAATTGATACCCTGTCTGTAGGTCAATCACTCTTTTCTCAGGCTGCTCTATTCTGGAGTCTAGCCAAAATGACAACAGCCCCAAGATCAGATTTAATGGAGAGAGATTGGGAACCAACCCCACACACTGCACTGCTGGACTATGGGGAGCAATGTGTCATGTTTAAAACCCCTTCCCTGCATTGGGGAGCGAAAGGGAGAGTGAGAAGGAGCCACGTACCTGCTCAAGGTGTCTTTGATGTCCTAGAGGAGAAAGATAAAAGGAAATTCAGTCTCATCTCTCATACTAAGGATCCCGCCTGTTCTGGAGAGGACTCACTTTGTCTTCACAGTTTGAGGTTCAAAGATTAATTATTTATTATTTATTAATGCAAATAAAAAATTAAATGTGTTGCCTTTGCTCTTTTGGAGAAGTGCTTTGACTGAAGGATCTGGGTCCAGGAAGTTTGTATAAGGAGGCACACAGGCTCTTTGTGTAACAACATTTGGATAACCAGCTGGCACAAGGAATCAGACGGCTCAGTCTTGTCATGTGCCGAACAAAGATCTTCCTAACACTCACAGGTGTCCTGATTTTATAGGGACAGTCCCGATTTTGGGTCTTTTTCTTATATAGGCTCCTATTACCCCCCACCCCGTCCTGATTTTTCTCTAGGGTGCTGTCTGGTCACCCTAGAGAAGATCCCCTCCTGCAGACTCCAGTGGATCCAGAGAGAGGAATGTCCCCCATCCTGTGCTGCCCCCATGGTGTAAACTCTCTCCTCACTCCCGCACAAACATTCTGAAGGCCCGTCCTGTGGGCTTCTTGACATCCACAGGAGGTGGGTCTGGGTGAGAACAATGGGTGTGGGGTACAGAGTAACACAGGGCCAATCACTATCCTACACCCCAGGTTCAATGCAGGAAACCTGAGGAGTGAAGAATGCTGCCCACAGCAGATACTGGTCGCAACAGAGAATCTGAACCTAGATATCAGCTAGAGAAGTCCAGGATGCTACATTTTATTTCTCGCCTTTTTTTCTTTTTTTGCTAATTAGAGCCATTTTAAAAAAAATAAAATCATTAGAAGGTTTTTGAAATTCTAATGACTACTTATACATTCAGACTACCATAATTAATGAACAGCTTCCCTAACTAACTTCAGTTCTGGCAGAGAAAATCACCACAGCCTCAGACCTCATGTATCAATTTTAAGGCCAATATTTTCCCTTTTTGTGATATGCAGGAAAACTGGCAAAATCAGGCTTTAAATGGAATCGTAGCTTCAGTCTTAGCTATTTCCATAATTAAAGGCTGGTTCCATCTTTAATCTTTTGGAGTTTGCATGTTCTGACCATTCACTCCTACACTCCAAGAGTGAAGAGTTCGGAGACTTTCTTGCCCTGTGAAAGGTTCTGGGGTGTTTCTAACACCGTCTCACCTGCAGGAATTCCCTTGCTGGCTGCTGGCACTTCTGCTCCATCTCACTGATCAGGGAACTGAAAGAAGATATTTCCTCAGATAATTTGGCAACATACTCAGCCCTCTCTTTTTCAATTTCCTTATTCAGCTCTTCCAACTGGGTCAGGCGGAGTTGCTCTTGTTCCTCCAAAAACTGGCGCAGTTGCTGAAATTCAGACACAATCTTCTGCTTCTCAGTTTCTAGCTGTTTCTGAAATGACGTGATACAAACATGAAAAGCACAGGTCAAGAACAAGACTACGGAGTGAGTCATGGGACATTTTATGCACGTGGCAGCATGTCACTGAGACCCCACAGAATTTAACTTCTGACATTTTATGGAGAACATACTCTATGCTCAGTGGACAGAAGATTTTCCAATAGATTTTCAAGAGTCCTAACTGGTGTTTAGAATATGAATTTTTCTTGCATAATTCAGATAATCTGTGATCAGTGGCTTCTAGAAAACCAGATCCTTCTAATAACAGGAAGCACAGCAGGTGTGGGATTGAGAACGGGACTGACAAGGATTATTTTAGTAGAAGAAACAGCAGAACCCAAACTAAGAAGCACTAGACTTGAACTGGGGAACACATGCTGTCCACAAAATACATAGAGACATAAAGGGCATTTTAAAAAAAAGTACTAAAATTTGAGCTCCATCATTTGCTCTCATGAGTTCTGAAAACAGTTTTGGATACATAAAATTTGGCACACCATAAATCTTGGATTTTAAGCCACACAGGGACCTTGAGCACAAATTGGGCTGCTGTGAAGACCCCTTTTTGCACATGCAAATCTGAGTTTGCAGGTTGCTTAGGAATGAGCTCATGTGAACTGGACAGAAATCCACCAATTATTGCTGTTTCTGGAGCACTCTCTGGCCCCTGATACCCTAGGAGCAAGGAAATCAGACCAGATCTGGAACCCAGATCTTCTCCATGGCAATGTCTATCAGCGATACCATTAAGGGCCTGTTCCAAAGCTCATTGAACTGCACCGGAGTCTTTCCAATGACGTCCTTGTGCTTTGTCTTAGGCACTAAGTGACCAGCCTCCTCCTCTGGGGCAGCATATTCCTAGATCAGCTGCACGGATTGGCCAGCTGTGGTTATCTCTGCTGAAAGTGCAGCTGGCCAAAAAATTACAGGGTGGGGGAATTTGCAAAAATAATTGAAATTTCAATGTTGTTTCCATTTCTCAGTTTTCAGAATGGAATTTCTTTTATTTGTTTGAAAAATATCTTGAAATAACTTTTGAAAAATGTCACATTTTTCTTTCTCCCCTTTCCCAAAATGAAACAAAATAATGTTCATTTCCCCCCATTTTTCTTTTTAGAAACTTCCTCTCTGTACCTCTTCAAAAGATCTCCCAGTTTTGAAAAAGTGGCAAAGGGAAAAGGAAAAACGAAGGGGAAAAAACCTGGAAATTATATTCATTTTAGTTTTCAGAGTAGCAGCCGTGTTAGTCTGTATCCGCAAAAAGAAGAACAGGAGTACTTGTGGCACCTTAGAGACTAACAAATTTATTAGAGCATAAGCTTTCGTGGACTACAGCCCACTTAAAAAAGGACCAAAAAGAGAAAGAAAGAGATAAAAAACAAACATACGAAAGTGTTAAAATTTTTCAGCTTTTTAAAAGTAAAATGAAAATTTCAGTTTGAAATGACACAAAAATGTTTATTTCATTTTGAAATTTCCTCTCAAAAAATTGAAAAATTTCTTGCAAGTGACTTTTTCCCATGAAACAAGTTATTTTCTACTAAATCCCTTTTATCTGCAGAAAACTTTTTTGGTTGAAAATTTTTAACTAGTTTAGTTGAAAGACTAAAGGAGAAACTACTGTTAAGTAAACAAATTACACTCGAATTATCAGTGAAAATCTTTGGATGATTAAAACTCTTTCTTTAATTCTGCATTTTCCTGCTTACTCTCAATTAAAGCAGAAGAGTTTTTCTTTACAATGAAAATAAAGAAGTCATCGTCTTTCATGGATGAGACCATGTTACTCACTATTCCTCTGATGATACTCAGACAAAGCCGTGTGTTGATAATGACCCTGTGCACATTTGCGTCTGAGTAATAACGGCACCTACCAGCACTTCATGGCTTTTATTTTCCCCACTCAATTTAAATGACAGAATCGCGTCTCTCTCTTTCTTCAAAATCTCCAAACGGCTCCGAATTTGGTCCTAACAAAAGAAAAACTGGTTTAGTTTTGGTTGTTTTTGGAGGATTTCCTCCATTTATTTAATTTGCAAGAATCTCAAATACACAATAAAATGGGTGAGTGCTCTAACCACATGACTATACAGTCATTCTCATGCTTGTGGTCTCTCTCTCTCTCGCCCAGATGACTCTTTATCCCCAGTGGAATAGCTTCTCCAGGGGAGAGGGAGGGAGCCCCGCATCACAAGAGCCCATGGTTAGGGCACTCCCCTGAGAGATGGCAGATCCCTGTTCGAATCTCTTCTCCTCATCAGGTGGAGGAGGGACTTGAACCCGTATTTCCTACTTCCCAGGTGAGTACCCTAATCCCCGGGTTAAAAGTTAGGAAGGAGGCTGCCTCTGTGTGTATCAACTTGTGGGGCCTGAAGTGGCAGGTGTGCTCAGAGGCCACCTACTAGGTTGGGCCCCACACTCTACTTAAGCAGCCGAATGCCTGTCTTCCTCCAGACTGTGAATGGCTCTAGGGCTTAGGTGGGAAATAGGTGCCCAGATACCTAGCGGGAGGCAGCACTGCAGTGTGCATGCTTAGAAATATTGGGATGGTGTAAAAGCTGGAATGAGCCAGAAAGGCCCAGAACAACATTTTAGTCAATAAAATTGTTGCAAGAACTAGGCAGTACTTTTACAGACAGTTAAGAACAATATTTTAGTGATGAGAACAGACTCGTAACACATTGTACTCCTGGGGGAATTCTGCGCCACTGCGCAATGCAGAATTTTGCAGAAATTAATGTTGGACAAGAAAATTTCCTTTTCCCCCACAGAAATGGGCTGCAGAGATGTTGGCCACCACTAGGGGCTGCTGGACTTGGCAGAGCCCAGCTCGCAAATAGAGACAATGCCGGGGGAGGGACCTGGAGTGTTCCCAGCAGCTGTTGCAGTTGCCAGCATGAACTGAGGATGGACGGGAGCAGCAGGAAGCAGGAAACTCTGTGCAAGCCGGGACCCAGCATCAGGCTGTTTCTCCTTCTGGATCCCTGGGCTCTGGAGCCATAAAGTCTGTGAGTGTCTGGGCCAGGGAATGTGTCACGCTGGGCTGTGGGGGAGGAGGCAGAGAAGCAGGAACTGGGTTGTTGTCGGGGTTTCTTTAACTCTCTACTCCTGGGGGAAGTTTTTTGTGTCTGTATTGTTCCAGACATACGTGCTGATAGGTATTTTGAAATAAATTACAAAAATAATTGAAATTGGTGTGATTGTTTAGTGTTATTTTGACAAATAAAATTTGCAGAATTTTAAAATATCGTGCACAGAATTTTAAATTTTTTGGTGCAGAATTCCCCCCGGAGTAACATTGTCATTAACTCATTTTGGCTCAAAAGCATTTTTAAACACCAAAAAAAAAAAAAAAAAAAAAAAAAAGAAAACCCCAGAGACCCTGAGGACAATATTTTACCACTGATAACTGCTTACTAGCATGCTGTTATTAACCCGTTCCAGCCCAGAACCATTTTAAAACCAAGGAGGAGCCTGAACCGTCAGTTCTGAAGTGGCTCAGGGGACCAGTTTTACATGCAGCACATACAGGGGAGACTGATACAATGCTAATGAGAAACTCGTCTGAACCGACCTTGAACCCGGGTTTTCGGGGGATAATTCGCTTTATTACTAAACCCACCCAGATCACTTGGTTCCAAAGTGGCCCAGGGGACAAAAATGCTGCATGTCACACAAGGGAGAGCAGCACAGTACTACTGAAAACACCGGCCAAACCAGCCTTCAACTGTACAATGATGGGTTAATTATTTATCAAACACTCTGTTCCGAAGGGGCCCAGAGGATGGCAATGAGTTGTTTGCCTCCTACTGCCTGGCTCTGGGGAAAAACTCTGAGTCTCTCTTGCTCCCTTTTGCTTTGCAACTGATTTGCTGCCTCTCTCTGTGTACCTCTGTCTGTGTAAGCTCAAAGGCTTGTCTCCCCAACAGAAGTTGGTCCAATCAAAGATATTACCTCCCCAACCTTGTCTCTCTGCCCCCTGCAAGTCCATTTCCTTCCTCTGATCTCACTCTTCCCTCACTGAGCACTTTCAGTGCTCACTCCTAGACCAGCTAAGATGTTCCCACAGAAATGGGGCCAGGGAGCAGGCAGTGAGGGGGACAGGGTGGGTATTCCATGGGGGCGAATACTCGCTTTCTTGCTGCTTCAGAACGCATGTACCTGTGGGAACACCTGTTTTCACCCCGTTTTCACCTCTGCTCCTCTGCAGTTTGGAACCTTGACCTTCCCCTCTGGCACGTAGCTCTCAGTCGGTGTCGAGAATGCACAGAGCTGCTTAGAGGGTGTGGAAATCCCATGTGTGTACAGTTACATGGCACATAAGTAGGGTCAGAATAGGCCACTAACCTCCTAGGTCCCTATCATTGTTGCCAATCACTGAGTTGGTAGTCTGTGTTGCTTAAATGCAATACATGATTCTACTTTAATCATCCTCCTCTATCATCCATTGCCTCTCGACAATTGTCCAGTCGGTGTGTGTCTCACCCGTAACTCTAATCTGATTTCCGCAAAGCTTTGCAGAAGATTTAAGAAAACCTAATGTTCACAGGTGCACAAATACAATAAAATAGATTGTTTACTCTTTTTTCCTCCAGTGTGTGTAATTTAGTTTATATGTATAAATTGGGACCACTTTCACTGCAAGCAGCAGGGGACATTTTAAGAAATCCTATAAAAGACAAAATATCGACTCTCCCAGCTTCTAAGCCAAAAAATGGACAGCGGCTTGCATACAGCTATGAAGGGCAAAAGGACAAAAAAGATGACTGGAGGTGTGATCAGTACAAATGGATCCACAGAGGAAGACATCTTTTCCCAATGGGGGGAGCCTCTGGTAAGGAAGAGATATTTTCGAAGGCTGATAGATACAGATGAGGTTTTGTGTCACAGATACGGATATGAAGTTCTTGACGGAAATGTGGAGGAAGTGATTGTTCATTATTTGGGACAAGAAGAAACACCTGACCCATGTGTGCCCTACAGGAATATGAGAAGATATCCCTTGAGATCTCACGGCCATACATTATCATCTGAACTGTGAAAAGTTGTGGAGCAGAAACATTGAGGCCTATCTAAAAATTACCAGTGACAAATAACAGACTCTAATGTCTCAGCTGCACATATGAGAGGGACTGTTCTCAAAAATACACAAGAAATAAAAAATACTGTATGAAAAACAGAAAAGCAGAATCAGTCCCAATGCTTAGTGATGTGTATGACCTTCACTGTCCCCTGGAAGGGTTTGTGTGTCAGTACTGCCGGGTCCCTGAAATCTCTGCAAGTTGGGAGCTTCCAGACGTTACGGGTATTTTTTAAGAGGTGACAATATTGAAGCCCATTACACTTGTTTCCATATGCCACGTTTCAGCCAGGAGACTTTTCCTCTCCCTCTTCACGTGCCTTTTTTCAGGAAAATCCACAATTCCTGTGGCTGCACTGATTCATGACAAGTGCACAACACATGCACACAAGATGTTTTTTCATTTCTAGCAGAATGTGTGTCCCAGGTCAGCAGCACTTACACTGTAATAGTACTGGGCTATAGGTTATACATTTCCGCCCCTGGGCAATTCAGAACTGCCTTTTCTGGGTCCCTATTGGTGTTAAAAATGGTTTTGGGCCGGAACAGGTTAATACCAGTGTGTAACCGTATCCACTGGTTTTTGCCATAATTTTTTTTATTAAAATGCCATTCTTGGTCATTCCAGTTTTTACACCGTCCCGTGATTTCTTACCTTGTAATCCTCGGCAGCCTCCTCTATGGGAACCACAGTGTGTTCTTTGTTATCTCCGGACAGATGGCAAACCTTACAAATGGGTGTTTGTTCCACTTGACAGAAGACATCTAAAGCCCTCTGGTGTTTTTCACACACTGTCCCAACTTCTTGTTCTTTTGCTGACTCCATTGTAAGCATTCTGGAAGCTTCTACGATATTCCTTAGCTGTCTATTTGGTTTGAAGTTTCTCTGGGAGAAGGTTTCTCTGCACTCAGGACAGCGGAAGTTTGTACTCAATGCCTCCCAGCACCGAGTGATGCAGGCCTGGCAGAAGTGGTGCCCACAATCTAGAGACACTGGATCTTTAAAATAATCCAGACACACCGAACAAGTCAGTTCAGCTAGGAGCAGTTGTGCTGGATTCGCAGCAGCCCTGGCTGGTTCTGCAGAGAAGAGAGGAATTTAGTTTCATTTTATTGTTCTCAGAAAGGGGCTGGTCCTGAACTTTGCACAGTAAACAGGCCTTTCCTACGTGTACATTGTCTCACGTTACTCTTGGGAGGCTGGAAACTGCTTCTGGTCTGAGTTAGCCGCTGGAGGAAGCACCAGGACAGACTGTGGAGTGGCAGCACCTGACGCTGTTGGTCCCTGCAATGGTGCAGCACGGCCACTCTGCAGAACAGCTGATTGAAAACAGCACCTGCCACACCCACCCCCAGCTCCATACAGCGTTTCCTCCCGCCATCGCTGGGTCACTGTGTTGTGGGACTCCAGAGGGACCTACAGCCAGGGCCAGATTAACTTTTTGTGGGCCCGGCAACAAACATATTTGTGGGCCCCATTGGGTAAATAGGGGATGTGATGGGGGCGGTCTGCAGAGAAAGGGGCTGGTTGGGGGCAATAAGGTGTAGCGGGAGTTGCCCCACTCAGCCCAGTACAAACCCACAACTGCTAGACGCACACTGGCCCACCCAGCCCTGCGCTACCAGCATGCCCCTTTGACACCACCCCCTGCCAATGCCCTGCCCTTATGCCCAGTGCCTCCTCACCCAGAGACCTCCCCCACAGATCCCTGTGCCCAGCGCCCCATTGCCCAGACACCTCCCCCATAGATCCCTATGCCCAGTGCCCCCTTGCCCAGAGACCTCCCCCCAGATCCCTAGACCCAAGGCCCCCTCACCCAGAGACCTACCCCCAGATCCTTATGCCCAGTGCCCCCTCGCCCAAAGACCTCTCCCACAGATTCCCATGTCCCACACCCCTTTGCCCACAGATGTTCCCCACAGCCCTGCCAAGCAGGGGCGGGGCTGGGGCAGAGCAGGGGCCGGAAGAGGCAGGGAGGGGTGGAGGAGGGGTGAAGGAGGGGTGGGAAGAGGTAGGGTGGGGGCAGAGCAGGGGCGGGAAGAGGCGGGGTGAGGGCAGAGCAGGGGTGGGAAGAGGCGGGATGGGGCAGAGCAGGGGTGGGAAGAGGCGGGGTGAGGGCAGAGCAGGGGTGGGAAGAGTTGGGGTGGGGCAGAGCAGGGGTGGGAAGAGGCGGGGTGGGGCAGAGCAGGGGTGGGAAGAGGCGGGGTGAGGGCAGAGCAGGGGCGGGAAGAGGCAGGGTGAGGGCCGAGCAGGGGTGGGAAGAGGCGGGGTGAGGGCAGAGCAGGGGCAGGAAGAGGTGGGGTGAGGGCAGAGCAGGGGTGGGAAGAGGTGGGGTGGGGGCAGAGCAGGGGCGGGAAGAGGCGGGGTGAGGGCAGAGCAGGGGTGGGAAGAGTTGGGGTGGGGCAGAGCAGGGGTGGGAAGAGGCGGGGTGAGGGCAGAGCAGGGGCGGGAATAGGCGGGGTGAGGGCAGAGCAGGGGTGGGAAGAGGCGGGGTGAGGGCAGAGCAGGGGTGGGAAGAGTTGGGGTGGGGCAGAGCAGGGGTGGGAAGAGGCGGGGTGGGGCAGAGCAGGGGTGGGAAGAGGCGGGGTGGGGCAGAGCAGGGGTGGGAAGAGGCGGGGTGGGGGCAGAGCAGAGGCGGGAAGAGGCAGGGCAGGGGTGGAGCAGGGGCAGGAAGAGGCGGGGTGGGGGCAGAGCAGAGGCGGGAAGAGGCAGGGCAGGGGTGGAGCAGGGGCAGGAAGAGGCGGGGTGGGGGCAGAGCAGGGGCGGGGGCTTTGGGGAAGTGGCAGGGGGCAGATCAGGGGCAGGGCTGGGGCAGAGCAGGGGCGGGAAGAGGCAGGGCAGGGGCGGAGCAGGGGCGGGAAGAGGCAGGGCAGGGGCGGAGCAGGGGTGGGAAGAGGCGGGGTGGGGCAGAGCAGGGGTGGGAAGAGGCAGGGCAGGGGCGGAGCAGGGGCAGGAAGAGGCGGGGTGGGGCCAGAGCAGGGGCAGGGGCTTTGGGGAAGAGGCGTGGGGGGCAGAGCAGGGGCAGCTCTCCTGGCGAGCTGAGCCAGCCAGTGGATCGGGCTGGCCTGGGCCCCTTCTGACTCTGGGCCTCTCGCCATGGTATCACTGGTGCCATGGTAAACCCGGTACTGCTTACAGCCTAGCTCATGGCACAGCTCTCTGCAGCAGGTGGTTCTGGGAAAATTTACAAAGTACTGTGGGCTGCCAGTGGTATTCCAGCCTTTAGAAGGGGAGGAGCCTAGAGTATTGTGGGCTCCCAGTTGTTGTCAAATGAGGCCCTGAGACATAAACCCTTGGTATCAGGGCCTCATCTTACTACAGCAGTGTCAGTCTGGTTGTTAGCCAGTGTTTAGCACACAGACTACATTGCTAAACAACCTTCCCTAGATCACGGGTGAAGATCAGGTCAATCATGCTTGGTGTCAGATGCTACTGGTGTGGTGCTTCTGTTTTTTCCTGTTGATATCACTCGGCTGCGTGCGTGCGTTCCCTCTGTGTGCTGCCCCAGCTCTGCACAGATCGCTGACCCAGCAGACCCGACGAGAACCCCCAATAACCACAGAGTCTAGTAAGATACAAAGTCACTTCGACTAGATTTATTGCAAAGCATAACCATGTTTTTCTAGTCCGGTGTTGTACTCTGGCCCTTTTACTTGGGTGACACAGATAGAAACACACTCCTATTAGGGCAATTCCAGTTATCACGTGGAAACCTGTTGAAAACATGGAAACCTGTTGAAATTGTTTGGTTAGCTTTATGCATAAATTGTTATTTTAAAACATTTTGGTTATGACATTCTTATAACTATATTTAAAAGTGCAAACAAGTTTATAAAAAGCTTAAAAAAGAAATTAACATTTTGTTAATATTATATTTACTTTAATGTTGAAGGTTTCCCCTTACATTTTTTCTTTGAATAACAAATACATTTTTTTTTTAAATCACAACAAAACTGGGATTGATCAGAGTATATTTTTTGTTTGCAATTGCATTATTTGTTGAGGCAGAAATATATGGAAATATATGTACGTATATTTGTAACTGAAACTTTTTTGAACTTTGCACAAAATATTGGTGCTAATAAGACTATGATTATACCCCAACCATGATCTTAAAATAGTGTGGTACCACATATACATAAATTTTTAAAAGGGTATAAAATTGACTTTTGTTGCAACAAAATAAAAATAATACAAAATAGTCACGTAACACACACACAACATACAACACAAGACAACACACATGACATACAGGACAAACTTACAATTAACAACAAATGGCGCCAGAATTTTATTCATAACTATACAAAGTAGGACAAACAAAAATAAAAAATAAAAAGGGTTATATTTGAATAAACAAATTATGACCTTATTTAAAACTTGTTACATAAATGGTTAAAAATATATTAATATTTGCCAAATAATTTGGTAACAAGGAATTTTGCATTACTTTATATTTAACATTATTTTAAAACTCTGCTATATGGAAATAAGAAAAGCCCATGTTTCAAATATTAATGAGTGGTTAGGACTAGAAACAGAGTGTGCGTTTCTGTTGCTTGGCAACCATATCTTCAAGAAAGTTAGGAATAATTTTAGCTGTTGCATTCCTGAAGGGTTAAAATACTTAATTTACTGGATTTATTTGAAATAAAGTTTTTACCTTGTTTTGTTTTTGTTTCTTGTTTTATTCTGTTTTCAATTGCTTTGTCTTTTGGAGGTTTCTGTAAAAACTATAACTTTTAACTTTTAAAACAAAAAGAGAGCAGAACTGAGGAGAGGCGGGGGGCGGGGGGGTGAAGAGCAACCTAGGAAGGTAGCGAGACCTGAGCCAAGAGAGATTAACTCTATCAAGATATTTGAAAGTACAGGCAGCAGCAGCAGCAAATTTAGCAAACTAAGAAAGCATATAGAAGAACAGGAGGACTTGTGGCACCTTAGAGACTAACAAATTTATTAGAGCATAAGCTTTCGTGGGCTACAGCCCACTTCTTCGGATGCATATCATATATGAAAGAAAGCATATAAAGAACAAAACTTAACTGGTATGTAAAAATATTTAAGAAAGAAGGTTCTATGGTCAGATATGAGCGCGGAGTGTGGTTCTGTGGGTCAAAGCAGTTGGGAACCTGCACAGTTAGGAACCACGCCCCTGTTTTTTATCCTGGCTTTGAGAGGAGAATGGGGGTAGTTACCTGCTCTTGTAAAACCTGAATTTGTTCCCCCAATGTCTGTTGCTTTTGTGTGCATGCCAAATGGATGGCGGGAGTGCCCTTTTTTGCTGCAGTTAACTGGTTTTGGGCAACTCCATGTGTTAATGCATTAATTCTAGGTGTTAACCCACTTCATTTTGGTTTTTTACTTTGAAATTCTTTTTTATTCACTCCCCTGCGATCGAGTCGCAGCTCCTGTCTCCTAATGTGCTCTGTGAACTGTTCCATATTTTCCTTCATCTGATTTACCAATTCAGTGAAAGTATTATGTGCTACTCTTTCCTTCTGTGCACTTACTTGTCCCGTTCTGACAGGCACCAGTCTAGGTCTCAGTTTAAGTTTAACTGGAACCTGGCTTTTAGCATAAGGTGGTGGTTGCAATGCAGTGGACCCCGTTTCATCTTTTAATTTTACTAGGACCACCTTTTTCCACTTCTGTCCCCATTCTTCAGGCACAGGGGAGCTACCTGAATCTTGCTGTTTACCACCAATATTTATAACAGGGGACGGCTCTTTTTGCTTCTGCAGGTTTTCTACAGCTGTTTCCAATTTTTTATTTTCCTGCTTTACTTGCTCGAGCATATCATGAGTTTGGACCGCCTGTTGCCCTGTTAACAGACCTTGGGCTTTCCCGTGCTCGACTGCCCGGGTTACCTCTTCTACCTCTCCTGTTTTTTCTGTTACTTGTTTGGCCAGCATTCCAGCATGCTGTCTGAGCCGTCTCACTGCCAGAGACATGAGTTGCAAAATTCTTGCTTTTTTACTCTTATGACTGTTTCTCAGAGCCTCGGTTTCTACCATTGCTCTACATAAGCCAGTCCATGTTTCCCCACTCTCTTTTTTAAATTCATATGGACCCCCCTTACTGGCAATGCAGCGGGTCCAAGAGTTATTAGACTCCGTGGGGATTATAAGGAAGGGAATAAGGGGGTTCCCTAGTTCGAGGTTTACTGCTATGTTAGATAGCGATTCTTACCACGGCAGTTTTGCTTACTCACCAGATCAGCGGTCGGGGTCACCAGTGTTGTCAGATGCTACCGGTGTGGTGCTTCTGTTTTTTCCTGTTGATATCACTCGGCTGCGTGCGTGTGTTCCCTTTGTGTGCTGCCCCAGCTCTGCACAGATAGCTGACACAGCAAACCCGACGAGAAACCCCAATAACCACAGAGTCTAGTAAGATACAAAGTCACTTCGACTAGGTTTATTGCGATCTCGGACACAATGGCAGTTCCCCGTAGATTACTTAGTCTACCGGGCATACTACGAGAAAGTGCCTCTTGGCAAGGACCCGGCTCAGTGGTGGGACTTTCCACTGCCCCAGTGGCCGGACAAAAACACCACCCCAGTATACATTCTTATACACTGGTACAAACAAGTTACACATCACTCCTGACGTATTGAGGTGCAACCCCTCTATGTAGTAAGGTACAACCCCTCTATGTAGTAAGGTACAACCCCTCTATGTAGTAAGGTGCCGCCTCTCACCTTGTACATGTTGGTTCGATCAAAACAACTCTATCCATCATTTTACCCTTTTCCCCTGTCATTGGGATGGGTCGGCCTGTTCCATGTTACCTGTGGAATGTTCCCGTATGGTATGTCTTGGTACCATGTTTATACTTTAACTTTGCTAAGTGAATATATATTTATGCAGCATCAGCCCTTTCCTTGCCAGCTTCTGTGAGCAGGGCCTGCCTCTGGCTCACAGCTTAGCTTTGCTTTATGTTAGCAAAGTCTTGACCATTACTTTAGTTCAGGCCTTAGGCCTCATACCAGGCCTCTGATACCAAGGTTTATTTCTCAGGGCCTCCTCTCACTACAATGCTGACTCCTTTACATCTGTCAGAGGTATTTGATATACTGATTATGGTGAATTGTAACGTATAGCGCTACACTGCAGTTGCTTTGTCCTTTTCTTTCTAGGAGGATCCCATAGATAGGGCTTTGCAATTTTCTGTCTGCCCTGAGGATGTTTTCATGCAGGCTGCCAGCCTCTACTCTTAAGATAAGGAGAGAGGTCTTTGAGCTGTTCTTCCAACTTTTAAAACAATACAAGTCATGCAAGTTTGCACTCTGTGCTGGGAGGTTTCAGTTTGAAGATAGAGCTACTATCATAGAATCATAGAATATCAGGGTTGGAAGGGACCTGAGGAGGTCATCTAGTCCAACCCCCTGCTCAAAGCAGGACCAATCCCCAACTAAATCATCCCAGCCAGGGCTTTGTCAAGCCTCACCTTAAAAACCTATAAGGAAGGAAATTCCACCCCTCCCTAGGTAACCCATTCCAGTGCTTCATCACCCACCTATTGAAAAAGTTTTTCCTAATATCCAACCTGGACCTCCCCCACTGCAACTTGAGACCACTACTCCATTCTGTCATCTGCTACCACTGAGAACAGTCTAGATCCATCCTCTTTGGGACCCTCTTTCAGGTAGTTGAAAGCAGCTATCAAATCCCCCCTCATTCTTCTCTTCTGCAGACTAAACAATCCCAGTTCTCTCAGCCGCTTCTCATAACTCATGTGCTCCAGCCCCCTAATCATTTTTGTTGCCCTCCACTGGACTCTTTCTAATTTTTCCACATCCTTCTTGTAGTGTGGGGACCAAAACCTGACACGATACTCCAGATGAGGCCTCACTGATGTAGAATAGAGGAGAATGATCACGTCCCTCGATCTGTTAGCAACAAGCAGAAGGTCAGGGAAAGTGTGGGCCCCTTACTGAATAGGGGAGGCAACCTAGTGACAAAGGATGTGGAAATAGCTAATGTACTCAATGCTTTTTTTGCCTCTGTCTTCACGAGCTCACTGTGGAGAAAGAAGTGGTTCAGGACTATATAGAAAAGCTGGACAAGCACAAGTCCGTGGGGCCGGATGCACTGCATCTGAGGGTGCTAAAGGATGTGACTGCAGAGCCATTGGCCATTATCTTTGAAAATTCATGGCGATTGCGAAAGGTCCTGGGTGACTGGGAAAAGGCCAATGTAGCACCCATCTTTAAGGAAGGGAAGAAGGAGAATCTGGGGAACTACAGGCCAGTCAGCCTCACCTCAGTCCCTGGAAAAATCATGGAGCAGGTCCTCAAGGAATCAATTTTGAAGCACTTCGAGGACAGGAAAGTGATCAGAAACAGTCAGCATGTATTCACCAAGGGCAAATTATGCCTGACTATCCTAATTGCCTTCTATGATGAGATAACTGGCTCTGTAATATGATAAGTAATCATCATAATGCGTGGCAAGAGCTCATAGGCATTATCATTTCATCTGACCTTATCACAGCCAATCTGAAGGCTAAAGTCCAGCCCATCCCTATTCTCAGAGAAGAGTGACTCTATAATTTATGGGACATTACAAAACAACATTAGGAAGTCCTGTGTTCTGATTGGCCATTAGAGATCATGTTGTGACATACATTGCAACCCCACGCAGTATCTTTGGTGACCACTGTATGACTTTGATGAAAGGTTTATGTATGATTGTGTGTTGTGGGACTCCAGAGGGACCTACAGCCTAGCTCATGGCACAGCTCTCTGCAGCAGGTGGTTCTGGGAAAATATACAAAGTGCTGTGGGCTGTTAGTGGTATTCCAGGCTTTAGAAGGGGAGGATCCTAGAGTCATGCCCCGCACCCTCAACCAATGACTGGGGCAGTGACCATCTGTTTTTTTCTGCTCAATGTTTGTCCTCTGTGGTTGATACAATAATTTCTCAATACCATCTTCTTAGTCATGTTCTCACAGCTCAGCAGGGGATAGACACGTGGTCTGCGACCGAGGAAGAGAGAAAACAGGGGGCTAGAACAATGGGGGCCGGAGTCACTGCCTGATTCTCACCAACTGCAGCATGAAAACATTTGGATATCTTGTTCCAAGGGCTTTGCAGGAGGCACAGCTGGGCTTCTTAGCCTCCATCTAACTTCTGCCAAGTCCTGGTCGGCAAAGCTATTCCAAGTGACAAAAAGGCCTGGTGGATCTGTGTTGCTTCCGGTGACGTATCCAATCAAGTAGTTTTCACTGTGAGGGGGTTTTAACCCATTTCTCAGAAAATAACATGCAGATTCAGACCAAATTTTCAGATTCCAAAGTGGTGGACTTATCTATGGGGGGAAAGGTTGTCATCTCTGCTTTATTATGAGCCACTATCACTTGCCAAGTGCCACTTTTTTGTCCAGGCCACTCTAGTGCTAGTTGGGGGAACCTCAGATTTCCTTGACCCCTGTCAGTCTGGTTGTTAGCCAGCGTGTAGCACACAGACTACATTGCTAAAGGACCTTCTCCAGATCAGGGGTGAAGATCAAGTCAAACATGCTGACTCTTCTACATCTGTCAGACGTCTTTGATATCCTGACTATGGTGAGTTGTAACTCATAGCGCTACACTTGCGTGGCTTTGTCCTTTTCTTTCTAGGAGGATCCCATAGGTCGTGCTTTGCAATTTTCTGTCTGCCCTGAGGACTTTTTCATACAGGCTGCCACAAGCTTCTCTTCTTAAATTAAGGAGAGACGTCTCTGAGCTGCTCTTCCAACTGTTAAAACAACACAAGCCATTCAAGTTTGCACTTTGCACTTTGGGAGGTTTCATTTTGAGGACAGAGCTAATATGATAAGTAATCATCATAGTGTGTGGCAAGAGTTTATGGGCATAAACATTTCATCTAGTCTTATCACTGCCAATCTGAAGGCTAAAGTCCAGCCCATCCCTATTCTCAGAGAAAGGTGACTCTATAATGTATGGAACATTACAAAACAGCATTAGGAAGTCCTGTGTTCTGATTGGCCATTAGACATCATGTTGTGACATACATTGCAACCCCACGCAGTATCTTTGGTGACCACTGTATACATTGATGAAAGGTTTATGTATGATTGTGTCTTCCTCCTTGGGGGAGGGTCCCACAAGTCCTCCAGGAACTCGAAAGGGTGTGTGGGTGGGAGAGGGACTAAGGGGAGTCACTGAATACTTAAACAGCCCCCAGAGGTGCCAACTGCTTCAGGTCTCTGCTCCTGTGATAGGGCCGCTTGGCCTCCCCTTTCACACACACACCGAACCCTGTGCTGCCAGCAGAAAGGGGTGTCAAAACTTTACTGAATGAGGGAGGTAGAGTGGGTTCAGAAACTCAACCTTCTTCAAAATACTCTGTGTCGGGGCCCTCACGGCCACCCATGTTTGAACACAAGCGCAGTAGCTTGGGGCAGGCACGGATTGGCAGAGGAAGCATCTTCCCAGTGCAGGGCTGAGGTGGGCCTTAGCCCCCCTCGCCATGGAGCCCTGTCCCTGTGCCTCCTCTGCCCCCGACGCCCCACACCCGGCCAGGCCTGAAGCGAGCCATGGTAAGAGACCAGGGGGGCCATTTCCGTGGCGGGGCAAGCAACCCAGCTGAGAGGCGCTTGGCAGCTCCACCAGCAGGGGCTGCTGTTGCCATCAGTCCCACGTCATAAAGGACTGTCTCATACTAATCAATACGGGATGACTTTTATCCCATATTTCAACCTGGGTGGAGGGAGTAGCCAAGTGCTGGCAGAGAGGCCCAGCATCTCCCTCCGGCACCTGAAATCCAGAATTGCGCCTCCATCCGACCATTTTGCAAAATGCCACCGGCTGGTAATGCAGGCCGGCGCACAGGGTCGCAAAGCCACTCTAATTTGGCCCGGCGGCCGCCCCTCCAAAAGCCGCCCCCTTCCCATGGAAATCTGAAGTGAGGCCCCATTGCAGCAAAGCTTTCTCCAGCTGCTGCCTTCCTCTGGTCCGCTCTCCTTCTTTCAGCCCCTACCCCCGGCTGTGCCCAGCTCTGCAGTGGGCGGAGACCACCAACTGCAGCCTCCGACTCGGCGCCCGCGCAGAACCTGAAAAGGAGCCGCAGAGGATGGGCAGCCTGGCCCCGGAGATCCTGGGGTGGCTGCAGCACCCAGAGCTGGAGAGAGACCCCCTAGGAAGGACAGAGGAGATGGAGGGAGTGGCCCCCCCAGAGACTCAAGTCAAGACACGGAACAGCTGAGCTCTGTACTGTATTTTTGGCAACCCTCTCCTGGTGTCTGCCCCCTGCAGCTGGTGTCTGCCCCATCCCCAGCACGCAGTCGGCTGTCCGCCCAACCTGGGCATCACTGCGGAGTTGGTCGGGGAGAAAGGGCAGGAAACATGCACCCATCAAGCCACTGCCTGAGCAGCATCCTCTAGGTGCTGACTTTCCTAGTGGCCCATTTCACCTGAGGCCTGGTTTCTCTGAGGCCTGGTTTCCCTGGCACCTAGTTTCTCTAAAGCCTGGTTTCCATGACACGTGGTTTCTCTGAGGCCTGGTTTCCCAGGTGCTGACCTTCCTGGTGGCCCAGGCGCCGTGAGGTCTGCCTTCCCTGAGACCCAGTTTGCCTAAATCCTGTTTCCCAGATGCCAGCTTTCCATGGCACCTGATTTCCTGAGGCCGGGTTACTCTGAGGCCCTGTGTCCCTCATGTCAGCCACTCTCATCACCAGCATCCCCTGAGGTCTCTCAGTTCCCTGCGGCCCAGTTCCTACGCAGCTGGTGTCCATTGCACCCAGTATCCCCGAGCCCTGGTTTCTGTAGCATCCCAGAGCGTGCTTTGGCCAAGCCACAGATTTTGCTCTTTCTCGCTCTCAGAGGGAGCAAACCCCTGCAGCCCCGTGTGGATCTGACGGCCTTGTGGGGTCGCTTAGCCACTCGCTGCCCCTCTCTCCCCCTCTCGATCTGATTCTGCCTCTCTCTGCATGGGGGGAAGGGGAGTTATGCTGGGGCAGGGGAGCACTAGGGAACCCATTCCAGTGCTTCACCACCCTCCTAGTGAAATAGTTTTTCCTAATATCCAACCTAACCCTCCCCCACTGCAACTTGAGACCATTGCTCCTTGTTCTGTCATCTGCCACCACTGAGAACAGCCGAGCTCCATCCTCTTTGGAACCCCCCTTCAGGTAGTTGAAAGCAGATATCAAATCCCCCCTCATTCTTCTCTTCTGGAGACTAAACAATTCCAGTTCTCTCAGCCTCTCCTCATAAGTCATGTGCACCAGACCCCTAATCATTTTTGTTGCCCTCCGCTGGACTCTTTCCAATTTTTCCACATCCTTCTTGTAGTGTGGGGCCCAAAACTGGACACAGTACTCCAGATGAGGCCTCACCAATGTCAAATAAAGGGGAACAATCATGTCCCTTGATCTGCTGGCAATGCCCCTACTTATACAGCCCAAAATGCTGTTAGCCTTCTTGGCAACAAGAGCACAGTGTTGACTCATATCCAGCTTCTCGTCCACTGTGACCCCTAGGTCCTTTTCTGCAGAATTGCTTCCTAGCCATTCGGTCCCTAGTCTGTAGCAGTGCATGGGATTCTTCCGTCCTAAGTGCAGGACTCTGCACTTGTCCTTGTTGAACCTCATCAGGTTTTTTTTTGGCCCAATCCTCTAATTTGTCTAGGTCCCTCTGTATCCTATCCCTACCCTCCAGCATATCTACCACTCCTCCCAGTTTAGTGTCATCTGCAAACTTGCTGAGAGTGCAGTCCACACCATCCTCCAGATCATTAATAAAGATATTAAACAAAACCAGCCCCAGGACCGACCCTTGGGGCACTCCTCTTGAAACCAGCTGCCAACTAGACATGGAGCCATTGATCACTACCCGTTGAGCCCGACGATCTAGCCAGCTTTCTATCCACCTTATAGTCCATTCATCCAGCCCATACATCTTTAACTTGGCGGCAAGAATACTGTGGGAGACCGTATCAAAAGCTTTGCTAAAGTCAAGGAATAACACATCCACTGCTTTCCCCTCATCCACAGAGCCAGTTATCTCATCATAGAAGGCAATTAGGTTAGTCAGGCATGACTTGCCCTTGGTGAATCCATGCTGACTGTTCCTGATCACTTTCCTCTCCTCTAAGAGCTTCAGAATTGATTCCTTGAGGACCTGCTCCATGATTTTTCCAGGGGCTGAGTTGAGGCTGACTGGCCTGTAGTTCCCCGGATCCTCCTCCTTCCCTTTTTTAAAGATGGGCACTACATTAGCCTTTTTCCAGTCATCCGGGACCTCCCCCGAACACCATGAGTTTTCAAAGATGTTGGCCAATGGCTCTGCAATTACATCCGCCAACTCCTTTAGCACCCTCGGATGCAGCGCATCCGGCCCCATGAATTTGTGCTCATCCAGTTTTTCTAAATAGTCCCGAACCACTTCTTTCTCCACAGAGGGCTGGTCACCTCCTCCCCATGCTGTGCTGCCCAGTGCAGCAGTCTGGGAGCTGACCTTGTTCGTGAAGACAGAGGCAAAAAAAGCATTGAGTACATTAGCTTTTTCCACATCCTCGGTCACTAAGTTGTCTCCCTCATTCAGTAAGGGGCCCACACTTTCCTTGACTTTCTTCTTGTTGCTAACATACCTGAAGAAACCCTTCTTGTTACTCTTAACATCTCTTGCTAGCTACAACTCCAAGTGTGATTTGGCCTTCCTGATTTCACTCCTGCATGCCTGAGCAATATTTTTATACTCCTCCCTGGTCATTTGTTCCAATCTTCCACTCTTGTAAGCTTCTTTTTTGCGTTTAAGATCAGCAAGGATTTCACTGTTTAGCCAAGCTGGTCGCCTGCCATATTTACTTTTCTTTCTACACATTGGGATGGTTTGTTCCTGCAACTGCAATAAGGATTCTTCAAAATACAGCCAGCTCTCCTGGACCCCTTTGCCCTTCATGTTATTCTCCCAGGGGATCCTGCCCATCTGTTCCCTGAGGGAGTCAAAGTCTGCATTTTTACTCTCTGTCCCCCACATTGCAGCTTATAAGAAAAGTCGAGCAATCCGTGGCCACCATCCTGACTCCTACACTGTGTACTGGATTCTCCGCTCCTCACCTTTACTCACAGTGATTAAATTCTCCCCCCACACCTGGAGACAGACTCCAGCTTCTCCCTGCAACACTGGATCAGCAGCCTGGTGTTCTCCTGCATGCTCTGGGGCTCCTGGCAGAAACCCTGCCAGGCTCGGTCAAAACAGGCGCTTAGATCATCTCTGTCCCCCTTACAAGACCCCCATTTTCTCCCCACTCCCCAGTTTGTCCCGCACTCTCCGTAGGTTGTCGGCGCTCAGTGGGTCTGGGCAGGGGCATAACCGAGCCAGATACATGTGCATGGGGAGCTCCCCAATATCGTAAGACGGTCTCTCATCCCTATAGCACATGGAGATCTCACACTTCCCGTCCCCTGACAGGAATTCCAGGCTTCCCTGTCCCACCAGATCCCCATTCCGGCATTGCCCTGTATGCTAACGGGCTCCCGGCTGAACTGGGAAATGGCCTCCCCAAAGCAGCCGCTCAGCTCTTCTCCCAGTGCCCCCCAGTGGCCCAGTCTGTCCCGCACCCTCACTAGGTCTGTGACGCTCAGTGGTTCTGGGCTGGTGTGTGACCAAGTCACTGGCCTGTCCCCTCCCAGCTCTGTGATGTGATACTGGGGTTCCCCATCGGCGAGGAGCACTGAGATCTCACACTGCCCCTGGCCGGAGACAAACTCCAGCTCCCCCCACCCCACCAGATCAGCAGCCTGGCGTTCTCCTGCACACACCGGGGCTCCCGTCTGACCCCATCCCAGGCTCTGTGAAAGCAGTCCCTCAGCACAGCAGTGTCCAGGGCTGGCTCCAGCATTTTTGCTGCACCAAGCGGTGAAAATAATAATAAAAAAAGCCGCGATTGGTGGCACTTTGGCGGCAGCTCTACCGCCGCCGCTTCATTCTTCAGCGGCAATTCGGCAGCAGGTCTTTCGCTCCAGGAGGGACTGAGGGACCCGCCACCACATTGCCGCCGAAGAGCTGGACGTGCCGCCCCTTCCCCTTGGCCGCCCCAAGCACCTGGTTGCTGCGCTGGTGCCTGGAGCTGGCCCTGGCACTGTCTCCCTGAGAGAGATGCTGCCCAATGAACAACACCAGCAGACTGTTAGAACTGAGCTGTTCCTTGTGGGAATGTAACCAGGCCACATACAAGTGCCCGGGCAGATCCTTAATATGGAGATAATAACAGGGATTTCCTCTGTGATAGAAAACAGAGAACGTGTCCTGCCCCTCCCCCGACAGGAACTCCAGCTCCCCCCCTCCAGCGGATCAGCAGCCTGGCGTTCCCCTGCATGTATGGGGCTCCGAGCCAAATCTCTCCAGGGGGAGGTCCGGGCAGCTGCTTCCCACAATTCAGCTCCCCGCGTCGCTCCAGTCCGTCCCGTGCTCCCTGCAGGGTCACCATGCTCAGCGGCTGGGGGCGGGCGCGGAACCTGGCCAGACACACGTCCCCCATGGGCTCAGCGACGTGGCACTGGGGCTCCCCATCCATGTCACACACGGGCGTCTCACACTCCCCCTCCCCTGAGGTGACAGCTTCCCGCCCTCGCTAGGGTCAGCCATCCTGGCGCTGCCTAGCAAACACGAGGGCTCACTGCTGGACTCAGTCAAAGCAGCTTCCCTACTGGTGATTCACTCTCTACGCTATGATGTGCAACTTCATCACACTCACAGACTTTGGGTTGGACCCTGTTGAAGGCCGATCCACGGCCCCATCGGTGACTTGCCCATTCTGCCTGCCTTCTCCCCTCTAAGACCATGGAGATGCACCCACACCATGGGCCCGAGATCTGGGTCACAGTTTGGTTTTGTGTGGCACATGGATGGCCCCAAGGTTGGAGTCCTGCAGAGCGGAGCTGATGGGCTCTCATCTCATCCATCGCATCCCCCTGGGATTGCAGCTTTCACCAGGTTCTCAGGGCGGAGCAGATGCCGGTCACATGGATTCAGTTTGGTTCTTCTGGAGCATCGTCCTCCCAAGGGCTCCGCTCAGCTCCTCTCCCATCCTGCTTCAGCAGGTGCTGAGGAGAAAACAGAAGAACATTAGGGCTGGTCAGGGGGGTGAGTCTGGAGTCTCCCAGAGCTGTAGGGCTCAGGTCACAGCCCCAGGCAATGGCTCATGGAGTAGACACAGGAGAGAAGTCTCTCCCTGCACCCTGCCTGCCTGCACCGCTCGGTCTCCGCCAGGGGCCCGGCTGGGCTAGGAGAGAAGAAGTGAAAACTTCCTCATGAGTCAGTGGGGAGGCGGGGGGGGAAACGAAAGTACCAGTGCGCTCACTGTCTCTCACACTTCCCTAACATACGCACGCGCACACACTGTCTCTCTCACCCACAGACTGGCTCTCACACCCACATACACTCAGCCTCTCATGAGACACAGTCCCCCAACACAGATTGTCTCACACACATGTAACCCTTCTGCCCCTCTGAGTTGGCAGCAACAAGGGCCGGGTTCAGTATCTAGGGGTTCCGTTTCAATAACGCAATGCAAAACTGGCTCGAGCCCCCACCCAGTGACCTGGGATAATTACATACCACCCCCCCGGACGCCTCTAGGAGGCAATACTTCCCCTCTCGCAAGCACGGAGTCTGAGTGTAGCAAAAGCCTTTTAATAAAGGAGGGAAACAATGTGGCATTATGTTGGGGAAAGACCACAAACAGGATTCATAACACAAACCATGAGCAAAAGATCCACCTCCAAGTAAGTTTGGCAGTGTCCTTTTCCCCCTCAGGGTCTTAAGTCCAATCACCCCAAAGTCCAACAACCCCAAAGTTTCTGTCCCTGGTCAGTGCCGCCCCAGAGTTCAAAAGTTTATCTGCAGAGTTTTATCCCCCCCAGTCTGGGCGGAAATGGGGGTGGGGGGCGGCACATGGGATGTTAAGGGGCACCTTACGTGGTCCGAGGCCGACTGCCCCACCTGTGCGTGGAGTTCTGCTGCAGCCTTTGCCACGAATGGCTCCACTCTACCAGCCACGCCGTGCCACCAGCTGTCCCATGAACTGCTCCAGCTGCCCCCACAAATGGCTCAGCTCCACGCTGCTCCGCACGCTCGCTATTCCATGGGCCACTCCAACCATCCCACAAACTGCTCAGCTCCACCAGCCGCTTAGCAATATAGCTTCAGGCTCCCCCACTGGTTAACACAGCACTCACTGATCTCAGCTCAGCAATTTTAGTGATTTTAGCTTGTAATAGGGGAGCCCCAGTGCTGGTTCACCATTGTCCCAAAGTGAATTCAGTTCAACAACTTCTAGCTAGAATCCTAATGGAAGCAAACTTAACTCTGCTATTCAACAGTGGCAGGAAGAGAGTAGTACAATTCATGTTCAAGACTCTCAAAGGGAGGGGAGGGGGACAACCTATACCATTAGGTACACATGCCTGTCCCCAACCAAGGGGTTTTGTAACCCATGCCCCTTGTTTAGCGAGTGCTACTTAGTTACTGGTGAGTCCCTCTGTCGTACAACAGTTCCACTGGCCTTGATTCACAGAATCAGGGTAACAACACTTTATTCTTCCTGCCCCAATAACAGAGAAACTGGGGATCCCACACCAGCCAAAGTAACCACTTTCAGTTGTTGTTGTCCCAGACTAGGCGGGTGGGTGTGCCTATGCAAACAAGATCAGCCCCTGAAGTTCTTTTCAACCTTCACCATAATTCACCACCAGATGTCAGGGTAGAGCTTATCCTGACTCTGCTTACACACACATAGTCTCTCACTCCCCAACACACACGCTGTCACACATCAACACACAGTCAGACACACACACACACACACTTGTATTATTGTTGTTGTTGTTACGGCTTGGCACTTCCTGTCACAATGCCGGTGGGGAGCCAGGAGTGGTGAGGGGCTGCAGGAGCGGGGGGCTCTGGTAAGATGCAGCCCCCATGTGACAGTGTGAAGCCTGTCTTGAGTCATTGCCTCAGCATCTGCTGCATACAAAGCTCAGTGTGTGTCAGCAATGGGGGGAGTTCTGGGGGTCTGCGCACGGGGGAAGTGGCTGTGCGCCCTCGACACACTGGGGTCAGTGGCACCAGCTGGGGATCGCTGTCAGTGGAGCACAGGGGCACCAGTTTAATAATGCTGCGTAGGGCCCCATAAATCCTAAGGACGGCCCTGATTCACAAACGCCAGCAGGTTGGGCAGGGGCCACCTAAGCTAGCCTGTCAAAATCTGTGGGAAGGCCACATCCTGCCATTGACCTGAGCGGGAGACCTGCTGTGCATTGTGGGAAGGGCGTAGTCCAGATTTTACACCCCAGCCCACAGATCAGAGCCCTAGAGGGAACCCGGCCCTGTGCTCTGAATGAGTCTAACACCCCTGCCACAAGCGTTATCACTGCTTTGAGAACATCTCATCCCACTGTGTCTCCTCCTGTTCTTCATGTCCTATCCCCTTCCCATGTGTTCTGAACCTTTCTATATCCCCGTATGTGCATCTCTGCTGCCTGAACCCCTCTCCCCCCGCCACCTACACACATTTCCCTGCTAGCTCTGTCACCTGCATTCTCTCCTCATCTTCCTACACACCAGCTGTTTAGCAAAGGGACCTAAATACACACAGCACCAGTAGCTGGGTCTCTGAAAGGCTGGGCCACTAGGGGTGGTGGAGGGCTGCAGCGTTAAAACCAGAAACAGTGGGTTTAAGGGGGTGAGGGGTCTCTAAAGCAGGTGGGTTTGGGGAAGGGAGTCCCTGTCCTGTCCTCCTTGAGCAGAGCAGGTAGAAGAAAGATGCAAAACGCAGAGTTCTCTTGTGATAACTGGGCCTGCAATTTACCCTCAATGTGAGCTCAACTGTAAGATGTGAAAGTCCATAAGATGTTACTATAATAAGAAATGTTGAAGGGAAGAGGTACGAATGAGAGACAAAGACGGGAGTTAATTCAAACAAAAAGGCCCCCTGATATAATTCAAGGACAGTGTTAAAATCTTGCTTGGTAAGTGAGAAAATCCCAAATAAATCCGTTTTACCCTGTATAAAGCTTATGCAGGGTAAACTCATAAATTGTCCGCGCTCTATAACACTGATAGAGAGATATGCACAGCTGTTTGCCCCCCCGCCAGGTATTAACACATACTCTGGGTTAATAAATAAGTAAAAAGTGATTTTATTAAATACAGACAGTAGGATTTAAGTGGTTCCACGTAGTGACAGACAGAACGAAGTGAAAGTGAAATAAAATAGAACACGCAAGTCTATGTTTAAGGGCTTGGCTACACTGGTGCTTTACAGCGCTGCAACTTCCTCACTCAGGGGTGTGAAAAAACGATATATATGGGGGGTTGGATGGGGATGGATAGATAGATTCCTACTGTATTTTCCACTGCATGCATCTGATGAAGTGGGCTTATGCTCAAATAAATGTGTTAGTCTCTAAGGTGTCACAGGTACTCCTGTTCTTCTTCCTGATACAGACTAACATGGCTACCACTCTGAAACCTGCTTTTATAGAGACATCATTGGGGCTCCTTGACTCTGTGTAGCCACGGGGTGGGTGAGGACACCGCACACTTCCTGAATGGCTGCTCGGCTTGTGCTGGTCTGTCGGGAACTTTCCAAACCCCACACTGCTGGCCCCAGGGCTATGCAATGGCTAATACAGTATTGCCGACTTCAAGAGATCAAATCTCAGGAGATTGACCCAAAAATCATGACATTTTAAAAAGGATTCTATTGTGGTTTCTAGGTCAGTCTCTTGATGTTTGAACTCCCCTGGCCCCTCCCCAGGGTGTGCGCATGTGACAATCAGTGTTGCCCACTCGCCCACATGTCCTGGAGAAGGGGATTTTGGCTCCTGCTGCAGGAGCTCTCACCTCCCATCTGCCCGTCTCCTGCCCAGCAATTAATCCTGTTCCCCAGACCCCCATCAGTTCTGTCCCCATCCAACCCCCCGCAATTCAGTCCCCCAGCCCCCATCATCACCTCCCCATCAGTTCAGCACCCCTACCCCACCCCCCTCAGTTCACACTCCCAGCACTCACCCTATCTGCTCAGAACCCACCAGCAATACAGCTCCCCAGCCCATCAGCCCCCCGCTCACTTCAGGCCCGCTGTACCCCCCAGGCCATACTAAAGCCCTCCCAGCCCCACCTCTGCTCCTCCTGGGGTTCTTCACCCTCCCTAGGCCTGGGGGCTACAGTGGGGGCCCCTCTCCCACTTCCCAGGCTGGCCGGGGAGCAGCTGCACTGGGGTGGTGACAGCGGGAGCCCCAGCCGCTCCCAGGGCAGCTGACAGGATTTCTAAGTAAAATTCAGCCTCATTTTTAGAACTCTCAAATGTCGGGATTTTTTTCAGCCACGGCTCTATGGTGAGATCATGAGTGAGGCTTAATTTTACTCATAAATCGCATCTCTCATGAATAGTTCATGAGAGTTGGCATGTCTGCTAATAGGTGATGTCTACCTAACCCCTTCTGGCATTTTAAACATTTTTTCTTTTGACTTATAAAGTAGAGAGAGAAAACAGAAATGTCTATTTTTGTATGTTGAATTTTCCCGTTCTTCACTGTACCACTTGTGCATTTACTACTAATAATAATATTGCCAGGGGATGTGATGTATACGCACAGGGCCGGCTCCAGCATTTCTGCCGCCCCAAGCAAAAAAAAAAAAAAAAGCCGCGATTGCGATCGGCGGCAGCAATTGGGGAAAAAAAAAAAGCCGTGATCGGCGGTGGCAGTGCAGCGGCAGGTCCTTCACTCCTAGAGGGAGTGAGGGACCTGCTGTCCCCGAATTGCTGCAGGTGCCGCCCCTCTCCCTTGGCCGCCCCAACCACCTGCTTGTTAAGCTGGTGCCTGGAGCCGGCCCTGTCTGCGCATAAAGAGTTCTGAGAATGAGGTGAAATGTTCCTCTCTGATTTTCCAATAGGCTCATTTTGAAACTCTTTGATCTCTATGGATATCCACTGCTCACCCCCTCTCCTGCACCCCAACCCACCTGGTTACCCCAACCACTAGTTACAAATTCTAAATTCTAATACAGAAAAGAATCGACTTTTCTGTTTTTAGGGAAGATCTGGGCAGCCACCAGTAATAGTTGCTCAGCTCCTGTCAAATGCAAAATTGAAACAAACCCTGAACTATGGTGCTGCCAATGAGCCACCATAATTCATAGGAAAGTTTTCACTCACCCTTTCATAAGAGAATTTACCTTTGTCTAATTGCTGTCTAGATGACAGAGAGTCTAGAGGGAGAAATGGGTGAAAAAGATGAAATGTCATGTTGTCATGTTTAGGAATATATTCACATTGTTAATGTTCTGACACAAAAGCAAAATGAAAAGAAAACAAACTTTATGAAGTTCTAGTTAAGGAGGTTAAGTGCAATTCAGACCAATACAAATCGTTACACACATCACTAAAACTGACCCCAAACATTAAAAACTAAGGACATGACCTAAGGTTACATGACAGACCCAGAGATGTTTTACCAGCAATTACACACCTGTGGCTGGCCCATGACAGCTGACTTGGGCTCCTAGGCTCGGGCAATGGGGCTGTTTAATTGCGGTGTAGATGCTTGGGCTTGGGCAGAGGCCTGGGCTCCGGGACCCTGTGATGGGAGATGGTCGCAGAGCCCAGTTCCAGCCCGAGCCCGAAGCTTGTGAGCCGGAGACAGGGGGACACGGGTCAGTCACGGGTGTTTAACTGCTGTGTAAACAAACCCTCTGAAACCAACACATCACTCACAGACAGACCCACACACAGACACTTTCTCACTGATTAGCATTCGATCAACTTTTACATCTGCCCCTGTTCCACTAGTACTTAGTAAAACTGGCTCATCCTTCCTGACAGCCCTGGTGGTCTCATTATCCCCAGCTCAGGAGGATAAATGGTGGAGAATCTCTAACGCAAGGATAGGGATCCTATGGCCCGTGGGCCAGATCCGGCCTGCTGCTAAATTTCATCCAGCCTGCAGCGCCACTCCCCTCCCCCTGTCATGGTGATGGGTGGAGCGACAAGTGCCAATTTGCCCCACCCCTGGGGGCTGGGGGGGAAGCCTCGAGCCTCTGCACAGAGCCACGGGAACTAGGAGTGTGGCGGGTTCTGCAACATCTCCCAGGTTTTGCGCGGGGTCCCAGCCGTCTGCCCTGTGCCCAGGGTCCCAGTCTGGCTGCTGGACCCCCACCTGAGCTCTGCCCCCAGCACCACAGCGGGTTCCCATCTGCTGGCTCTGCCCCTGGGGCTCTGCTCCCGTCCCCAGCCTCAGCCCCCCTTACCCCTGTCTGTGTCCTGCCTCCCCTCCCAGTGCCATGGCACAGTCTTGGCCCCAGCTCTGGGGAGAGGGGGCACAGACAGGGGTAAGTTTGGGGACCACTGGCTTTCAGCCCCCCCGCTGCAAAAATTGTTCCAGTACCACTACCTGTGGGGCTGGAGCCATGAGCGCTGGCACGGCCTGCTGCAGGGGGAAGCCAGAGCCTCCACGCCCCCCGCCGGTGAGTGGCGCATGATTGATTTTTTTCTGTGGGTCAATGGCCCATGATAGAAAAAAGTGCCCCAGCCCTGCTCCAAAGCAAGAGAGGGACTATGGTGACACCGGAGGCCTTGCAGACAAAAAATCCAAACAAACATACTTCAAAAACAGTGAATTCAGCAGGAAGCCCAAGCTCAGGTTAACGTTCATAGCTGCTAGGAAAGGAAACCCCCAGGGAGTCCGTATGTAGGCCCCTAACCCAGTGTGTATGTGCTGTACTGAGAGCTGAGGAGGGAATTCATAGGTTCCAAATGATTAGTTGATTATCTCCATCCACAAACATTGTCCCTAGGAGATTTCCCCAGCTCTGTCAATTATCAGTGTAACATAGGTGAGAAAATCCCCCAGGTGACTGTTTATTACCTTTGAATTTCTTCATTATGGTCTCCAGAGATGCATTTCTTTGAGAAGATTCCCAGATTCTCCATTTCAGTTCAGAAGAAAAGGCCACTGGGTTCTGAAACTTCTCCCTCTCGCATCTGAAGAACAACCCAGTGTTACTCGTTGTGGAGTTCGGTCATATTTGTGTTTTACTCTAGTGAATGGTTGTAGCTCAGCAGACCCTGGAGGATTAAGGTCTCTCTTGCCCCAGGAATAGGTCCAATCCCAGCTTGGACACTACAAGCTTCCCCTTCATTCTGGTGAGACCGATATTGGAAAACTGCATCCAGTTCCGGTCACTTGACTTATATCCGTACACCATTTAAGCGAGATAATTAGTGACAATCCTTGTGGTGATGTAGATACCCATCGTACCAGGACCATCGTACCAGGACCTGGCGTGAGACCCACTAACCCATTTCAAAGATCATTTATGTTTTTATTTAGTTCTTTGGATACATACAATGGTCAGTCCACTAGCACAGGGGTTCTCAGCTAACAAGGCCAGGATGTGTCCACTCCACACGGAGGGACGGCAAACTACTGAATGAACCTGCACTGCCCAAGGGTGCCTTGAGCAGTGTGAGTCGGTGCATTTCTGGGGGGCAGGGCTGGAGCTGGGGGGAACTGGCTGGCGCCTTCTATTGCTGGTCCATCAATGGCTGGGAGAGGATTCATGTAACACAGCTGGGCGGGTCCCTGCCCGTAGGTGTCTGTGTCAGCGCAGGGCCTGCCAGGCTTGTAGCTTGACATCAGCATCACAGTCAAGAGGCAGCCCAGGTTGGGGATTTGGAGGGCTCCCCAGACCCACAGTCCAGGTTGCACCCCGGGAACCCGTCACACTGATGTAAATCTCCCTTGTGGCAAATTAAACCGGTTACTTCTTGTTCTGTCCTCAGGGGACTTGAAGACCAACTGATCACCGCTCTCTGTAGAACAGCCTCAGACATATTTGAAGACTGTTATCAGGCCCTCCCTCCGTCTTCTCTTCTCTAGACTAAACACACCCATTTATTTCAACCTTTCCTCACAGCTCATCCATTCTAAACCTCGGATCAGTTTTGTTGCTCTTCTCTGAACTTTCTCCAATTTTCCACATCTTTCTTAAAGCTGAGGCCTCCCCGTGGCAAGAAGGGTGGAACAACATCCTCCTGTGTCTTACATATGCTGGGAGCCTGGCCCTAAGGGAAGGGCGTACTTAGAATCATAGGGCTAGAAGGGACTGCCAGGGTCATCTAGTCTAACCCCTATAAGAGAGAAGGGTGGAGAAGAAAGCCTATGGGAGGTGAGTAGGAAGCAGCCCAGGGAGCGAGCAGACCTTGCCTGCATGTGGTAGGGTCCCTGGGCTGGGTCCTGGAGCAGTGGGTGGGCTCGAGTTTCCCGACCAGCCACTGATGGAGTGGCATTGCCTGGGCAGTGGGACCAGTGAGACTCTTTACCCAAGAAGGGGGAACCATTTAGTGACCTGGCTGCAGGGCTGAGTCACGAAGAAGAAGCTACAGCTCTTGGAGAGAGAGATGAGGCTGCAGAGTGAGAGAGAGACAACGGGGGAGAGACGGCAAGGGGAGGGGTTGGCCCTGGAAGAGAGCTAATCCCCAGAACAGCCAGGAGGAGGCACCACCTGCGGTGAATACAGCAACCTGGGACAACATCCCACAATGACATTCGCCTTTTTCACAAGAGCATCACACTGCCGACTCCTTCAATGTGTGATCCACTGGAACCCCCAGATCTAGGCAGAGGAGAGCCCCAGGCCATCAGTTGCCAGGAGACAAGGTGTCGGCCATTCTCTGTGCAGACACCATCACACTGCCCCCCTAGGGCTCTGCAACAATCACACCCCCTTATCCCACCACCTAGATACTTAATAAATACACGAGGGAAACTGAGGCACCCGCACAGTATTCAGAGAAAACATTAAGAACTTTCCCACTTCGTCACACTATTTTAGCAATATTATATGTTCTGACGATTCATGCCTACACTAGAAAAGTGAAGAGTTAGGAGACTTTCTTGTCCTGTGAAAGGTTCTGGGGTGTTTCTAACACCGTCTCACCTCCAGGAATTCACTCGCTGGCTGCTGCACTTCTGCTCCATCTCACTGATCAGGGAACTGAAAGAAGATATTTCCTCAGATAATTTGGCAACATACTCAGCCCTGCTCTTTTCAATTTCCTTATTCAGCTCTTCCAACTGGGCCAGCAGGAGTCGCTCTTGTTCCTCCAAAAACTGGCGCAGTTGCTGAAATTCAGACACAATCTTCTGCTTCTCAGTTTCCAGTTGTTTCTGAAATGACGAGATACGAACAGGAAAAGCACAGGTCAAGGACAAGACTACGGAGTGAGTCATGGGACATTTTATAAAGCAATGGGACATTTTATGCACATGGCAGCACGTCATTGCAACCCCACAGAATTTAACTTCTGACATTTGATGGAGAACATACTCTATGCTCAGTAGACAGAAGATTTTCCAATAGATTTTCAAGAGTCCTAACTGGTGTTTAGAATATGAATTTTTCTTGCATGATTCAGATAATCTGTGATCAGTGGCTTCTAGAAAACCAGATCCTTCTAATAACAGGAAGCACAGCAGGTGTGGGATTCAGAACTGGACTTAGTAGAGGAAACAGCAGAACCCAAACTAAGAAGCACTAGACTTGAACTGGGGAACACACGCTGTCCACAAAATACCTAGAGACATAAAGGGCATTTAAAAAAAAAAGTACTAAAATTTGAGCTCCATCATTTGCTCTCACGAGTTCTGAAAACCGTTTTGGATACATAAAATTTGGCACACCATAAATCTTGGATTTTAAGCCACACAGGGACCTTGAGCACAAATTGGGCTGCCGGGAAGACCCTTATTTGCACATGCAAATCTGAGTTTGCAGGTTGCTTAGGGGACTTTGGGGAGGGGGTTGGAATGGGGGCGGGAAAAGGGCGGAGTCAGGGCGGGGCCAGGGCAGCAATTATTTCCCTGCCTAAGGGTGGCAAAACTGTTAATCCGCCACTGCATGACACCACTGATTTCCTGAGAAAACTACAATGCATTGGTGATTTCCCAGAAAACACCATCCTAGCCACCATGGATGTAGAGGCTGTCTACACAAACATCCCACACACAGATGGAATAAAGCTGTCAGGAACAGTATCCCTGATGATGCCACAGCACAACTTATTGCTGAGCTCTGTGACTTTATCCTCACACACAATTATTTCAAATTTGGTGACAATATATACCTCCAGACCAGTGGTACCATTATGGGCACCCGCATGGCCCCATAATATGCCAACATTTTTATGGCTGACCTTGAACAACGCTTCCTCAGCTCTCGTCCACTCATGCCCCTTCTCTACCTACGCTACAGTGATGACATCTTCATCATCTGTATCCATGGGAAGGAGACTCTTGAAGAATTCCACTATGATTTAAACAGTTTCCACCCCACCATCAACCTCAGCCTGGACCAATCGACACGGGAGGTCCACTTCCTAGACACCACAGTACAAATAAGTGACGGTCACATTAACACCACCCTGTACCGAAAACCCACCGACCGCTATGCCTACCTTCATGCCTCCAGTTTCCATCCCAGACACACCACACGATTCATCGTCTACAGCCAAGCACTGAGGTACAACTGCATCTGCTCCAACCCCTCAGACAGAGACCAACACCTACAAAACCTTCACCAAGCATTTTCAAAACTATGATACCCGCACGAGGAAATAAGGAAACAAATCAACAGAGCCAGACGTGTACCCAGAAGCCTCCTGTTGCAAGACAAGCCCAAGAAAGAAACCAACAGAACTCCACTGGCCATCACCTGCAGTCCTCAGCTTAAACCTCTCCAACGCATCATCAGTGATCTACAACCCATCCTGGACAATGATCCCTCGCTTTCACAGACCTTGGGAGGCAGGCCAGTCCTCACCCACAGACAACCCGCCAACCTTAATCATATTCTCACCAGTAACTACACACCGCACCATCGTAACTCTAACTCAGGAACCAATCCATGCAACAAACCTCGATGCCAACTCTGCCCACATATCTACACCAGCAACACCATCACAGGACCTAACCAGATCAGCCACACCATCACCGGTTCATTCACCTGCACGTCCACCAATGTTATATACACCATCATGTGCCAGCAATGCCCCTCTGCTATGTACATCAGCCAAACTGGTCAGTCCCTACATAAAAGGATAAATGGACACAAGTCAGATATTCCGAATGGCAATATACAAAAACCTGTAGGAGAACACTTCAACCTCCCTGGCCACACAATAGCAGATTTAAAGGTAGCCATCCTTCAGCAAAAAAACTTCAGGACCAAACTTCAAAGAGAAACTGCTGAGCTCCAGTTCATTTGCAAATTTCACACCATCAGCTCAGGATTAAACAAAGCCTGTGAATGGCTATCCAACTACAGAAGCAGTTTCTCCTCCCTTGGTGTTCACACCTCAACTGCTAGCAGAGCACCTCACCCTTCCTGATTGAACTAACCTCGTTATCTCCACACTGATTTATACCTGCCTCTGGAGATTTCCATTACTTGCATCTGAAGAAGTGAGGGTCTTACCCACGAAAGCTTATGCTCCCAGTACTTCTGTTAGTCTCAAAGGTGCCACAGGACCCTCTGTTGTAATCTTACATGCTCATTTCAGGTATGTTTTTAGGTGATGTTTTTTCCTGCCCTGGTCCCTCTCTCTGTCCGAGAGGGAACAAACAAAGAGAGCACAAACAAAACCGCCCCCCGACTTGAAAGTATCTTCTTTTCCCATTGGTCCTTCTGGTCAGGTGCCAACTAGGTTAATTGAACAGATTAACCCCTTAAATGTTAAGGGGATTCGGTACCTCTGGCCACAAGGGATTTTATGTTACTGCATACATAAGGGTTGTTACCCTTCCCTTTATATTTATGACACAAGGCAATCCAGCTCTGTGTAATACCCTGGGTGCATGTTTCTTAGGTGTTGATCTTGGATCTTTAAACCTTTGCCATCGACTTCTGGGTCAGGACAACAGAGACAAAGCCTGCAGCCGTATCTCCACTGCTATGATGGGCAATATCTCACCCCCACACACCACAACACACCTTTCAAGATCCAAGGGTCCCACACCCGCCTATCACAAAACCTGCGGTACCTCGCCCAGGGCACAAAATGCCCCAACAACCAGACAATCACTGTGCTCTCGAATGAACTCACAGAGGGTAAAAATGCTAAAAGACAAAAACAAAATCAACAGTGGGTGAATGTTCTTCACAAAGCGATCGATCCATCTCTGATCTTTTTGTCACCCCCAAAGGCATGGGCAGTGTTTGAAAACTCCCCCCCTTTCGGGGAGGTGAGTCTCTCCAGCCCTGCTCCTCCCACCCAAGCCCCCCCGCCACCTCTCACCCGCCAGAGCCCAGAGGCCCTACCCTCATGGCCGGAGGGCCCTGGCCAAAACACCCCAACCCCCGGGCTGCCGGATGACCCCAAGCACTGGCCCAACCCCGGGACCGGCCTGAGCCTCCCACTGGCCCAAGCCTGGGCCACCAGCCAGCCCAAGCCCACTGGACATCTGAGCCCCACGCTCTAGGCTGCTCTCCCAAGCCGAGCCCCCGCTGGCTTCGGGGGAGAGGGGGAGTGTGGTGGGGCCCGGCCTGGGTTAGGGGAGGCTTAAGCCTGCCCTGGCCTGTGATACCCGCCGTCCGTGATCAAAGGAAACACCCTGCACAACAGGGGAGCTTAACCAGCTTTGTAATAAGTCCAGACTCTGGTTCCCATCTCCAGACCCGGAGAAGAGCTCTGTGTGGGTGGAAAGCGCTTGTCTCTCTCACCCGCAGAAGTTGGTCCAATAGAAGATATTATCTCACCTACCTTGTCTCTTTCAAGAGAACACAAGTGAACTTCAGCTCCCTGCTGTAGAAGATGGTTCTTTACTTCAAGCTCTCGGGGTACATCAGCCTCGCTCTGGAGGTTACCGATTGGATCCCTGACATCGACCAAGACAGCGGTTGTTATCTTTGAGGATTTGGCTCCCTGATTTGAGCCTTATTCCACTGACATTTTAAGGAGGGAATCATCAACGACCATAACTTTTGCAAGATGTATATGTCTGTTCCACCAGGAAATGCACTTCAGGTCAATTGAAAGCAGAATCGAGAAGGAAAGATGAAGACAGAGAAAGCAAGAAATCTCACCTACTCACCCAGCCGGGGATGATCCAAAGAGATGAGCCACGCTCTGTGTTTTCCCTCTCTTCTCGGCATCACATACTCATAGACTCACAGACTTTAAGGTCAGAAGGGACCATTATGATCTTCTAGTCTGACCTCCTGCACAACGCAGGCCACAGAATCTCACCCACCAGCTCCTGTAACAAACCCCTAACCTATGTCTGAGCTATTGAAATCCCCAACTTGTGGTTTAAAGATTTCAGTCCTCCAGCAAGTGACCCGTGCCCCATGCTGCGGAGGAAGGCGAAAAACCTCCAAGGACTCTGCCAATCTGCCCTGGAGGAAAATTCCTTCCCGACCCCAAATATAGCGATCAGCTAAACCCTGAGCATGTGGGCAAGACTCACCAGCCAGACACCCAGGAAAGAATTCTCTGTAGTATACATACAGCGGAGAAGATTTAGCTGCACCCAAAACACATGATGTTTCCTTTTAGTTTCCAAATAATGCACACATTTGTACACAGCCTGTAGCAGCGAGAGGAAACAGGTCATGGGGTCGGAGATCTCCCTTTGAGGCACAGGGGAGATGAGTGTGTGGAGGACTCAGCCTCGTTGGGGGAATGGAGATGGTGGAAAATGAAACATTGGGTCTGATTTCACCCTCAGTTACATTGGAGCAATTCCACTGGCTTCTGCATTTACACCAGGGTCACTCAGATCCAAATATGGTCCTGATCTCCATCCCTACGATGCCTTAGTTCTAACCCAGGTTTGGAAGGGGAGTGGGATCTGGTGGGTTAGAGCAGGGGGGTAGGGGGCTGGGAGCCAGGACTCCTGGATTGTATTAGCATTTGGTTACACCTGACACCTAATTTGGATTAAGGCCGGGTGCAAACGTAAAGCGCAGTTGCTCTTCCTGATTCTGTCTAGACACGCTCTCACTGCAGAATTGCTCGATGGTTCGACAAGTCCTTTCCTCCTCCCCTGCCTGGGGTGGGCGACAGAAACCAGGAGGCGTCTTAATTACACTTAACGGGGAAATAAAAACTTAGGGGCTGCCGGGAGGGGCCTGGGTGAGGTCCTGGTTATGCCCTTACAGGTTCAGAAACAGTAACCTCCTATCCAAAGACACAGGGTGGGATAGGTGAAGGGTTCCAAGCTCTGCCAGCCACTTCCCCTCTCTGTGGGCTGGGGGGAGGGACATACACTCTCCACGGACTCCTGGGTTCCTTGAAGCAGGACCCTTCCCATCACCCTTCTGCCAGGTGGAGCCAGCAGCAACCAGGGCTGGGTTCAATATCTAGTGGTTCCTTTTCAACAATACAACACAAACCCGGCTTAAGCCCCCACCCAGTGACCTGGGAAAATTACACCCCACCCCTAGGTGTCTCTGAGAGGCAAAACTTTCCCACTCGCAAGCACGGAGTCTGAGTGTAGGAACTTAGGAATGTAGGAAAGAAACTTTTAATGAAAGGAGAGAAGTCACCCAGAATTCATTTTGGAAAATGCTGCAAGGATCATTCAACCTGAGCAAAAACCCCCACCCCAGAGTGCGTGGGGTTCTTTTGCCTCAGGTTCTTGCGTTCAACCAAAATTTACTTCCCCATGCCCCTCTCTTCTCCCTCCACTGCACCCCACTCACAATGGTTCCCCTTGGTCAGTGAGGACCCAAAGTTCAGAGGGGATCTGTGTGAGTTCACCTCCCATGAGGGTGGGGTGGGGAGAGAAGGCACCTTTCTCACTCCACGTCTGACCACTTCCTTTGGCATCACTGCTCTGCTGTCCGCCCCGCCAGCCGCTCACCGCCCCACTGGCCACCCCGCCAGCCGCTCACCACCCTGCTGTCCGCCCCACCGGCCTCTCATTGCTTCGCCGTCCGCCCCACCGGCTGCTCACCGCTCCGTTGGCCACCCTGCCAGCCACTCACTACCTGCTTTTCTACTGTGACCTCTGCAGGTCGGTCTCTTGAGGTTCCACCCGACTTTCAGTTATTTTCAGCTGTTAGTGGGGGAACCTCACTGCTGAAGGAGGCTGGGCAGAAACGCCGTCCCACCACCAGTGATTCCAGCTCCAGTGAGCACTTAACAAAAGACTCCTACTGGAGCCTTAATTAGCTCCGTCTCTGAGCAGTGGGGAGAGGCAGGTTAAACCATGCCTAGGACTCTTAGGTAGGCTCCACACCTCCCAGCAGGGACACCTGTCTCCACCCCTTCTTCCGCTTCAGAGGTGTCTGGCATCCAGCAAGTTCAGTCCAGTTCTGGGTGACGCCCTCAGGCTAAATGCGGTTCTTCTCCCCGATACTCGTACAGGAAGGATAACAACATTTCACTGCCCCTGCATTCAAATGTACATTTTTTATTAAAGCTGATATTAAAATGATCTAATACACAGGTCAAGGAAAGAGTCTTTATCCATCTGGGCATAGTGCTTAAAATTATCCAAAAGTACAAGGTTTGGTTTAAAAGTCATTAAACACATACTGTATATAACCTGCAATATCCCCCAAAAGGTTAATACATTGAATGATGCAGTGAAAATATTAGCGTCCAAATATTTTGGTACATCACTGTGACAGCGTACCCCATAAGGCTTTATGGGGGGACGTTTATAAATGTATGTATGATATAACTGGCTGTATGCTTGCTTGATTTCTAAGTAAGCTCTGTGAGGCATTTGGTCAGCTTCTTTAGGAAGGAATTCACCAGGTTAAGTACCTGATCAGGAAACACTTGGGGAACAATGCATCTTGGAATGCTCCAATCCACATGAGAAGTCTTCCTGGAGACATGCAAGATGCCATGTGGACAATGGCGTCGGCCTGCAAAGACTGAGTCATGCAGGGGCATGTGACTTGCCCAGGTGACTCCAAAACTCCATCTTGGAGCTGGACTTTGCAGAGGAGGGAGGAGGGGGGTCTCCACCCACAAGAGAAAATCTATTTAAACCCAGGGGAGACCCCTCCATTTTGTCTTCAGCTGGCTAAAGAGGGAGCCTCTCCACCCCCCCCCCCCCCCCCCCCCAGGATACTTGAAGGAGACTGAAACAAAGGACAGTAACTGCAGGGGGTGTGAGTGATTGCTGGACCCAGGCTAAAAGGAGATTAGCCTGTAAAAGGGAGCACTCTGGAACTGGTGAGGAAATTATCAGTATTCAGTTTGATTAGGCATAGATTCGCGCATTTTATTTTATTTTGCTTGGTGACTTACTTTGTTCTGTCTGTTACTACTTTGAACCACTTACCTACTGTCTGTATTTAATAAAATCACTTTCTGTTTAGTAATTCACTCAGAGTATGTATTAATACCTGGGGGAGCAAACAGCTGTGCATATCTCTCTATCAGTGTTATAGAGGGCGAACAATTTATGAGTTTGCCCTGCATAAGCTTTATGCAGGGTAAAACGGATTTATCTGGGTTTAGACCCCATTGGGAGTTGAGCATCTGAGCGCTAAAGACAAGCGCATTTCTGTACGCTGTTTTCAGGTAACTTGCAGCTTTGGGACAAGTGATTCAGACCCTGGGTCTGTGTCTGGAGCCAGATGGGAGTGTCTGGCTCAGCAAGACAGGGTGCTGGAGTCCTGAGCTGGCAGGGAAAACAGAAGCAGGGGTAGTCTTTGCACATCGGGTGGCAGCTCCCAAGGGGGTTTCTGTGATCCAACCCGTCACAGTGGCGTAGTCGAGCAGGATCTGTGCATAGTTGATTGCTTTGAGATACTGGTAGTGATTTTAAGTGAGTTTTAAGTGTGGTGGCTGGAGAACAGACAAAGTGGTTACTGGTTTGTTATTTTCTGTTTGCTTATTTCGGGCAAGGGAAGTAGGGACAGAAAAGGAAGCTCTCTGTTAATTAAGAATCCCCTGAGCTGAGTGCATCTCAGTTTCAGTGAACTGCAGAGTGGTTGTGGCCCAGCACAAGAAAGCAGGACAATGAGTACTAGTGATCTCAGTTCCAGTGAACTGCAGAGTGGTTGTGGCCCAGCACAAGAAAGCAGGACAATGAGTACCAGTGACGCTGCTATTAAACTAAAGCTGGCCAGGTTGGAAGCAAGAGAGAGAGAAAGTGAACATAAGAGACGGCTGGAACTAAGACAATTAGAAATTAGTGCCATGGAGGCAGAACATGCAAGGGAAGAGGCTGCCCACAAGAGAGCTATGGAGGTAGAGGCAGCGAGGGCGGAGGCAGAGGCAGCGAGAGAGGCAGCGAGGGCGGCAGCGAGAGCGGAGGCAGAGGCAGCTGCCCACGAGAGGGCTATGGAGGCCCAGAGGGAGGCCCGGAAGCATGAACTGGCTGTTATGGAGTCAAAGAGACGAAACCCTCCCCCTGCTGGCTCCACTTCCCCAAAAATCCATAAATGGGAGCGGCTATGTCCACAGTATGATGAGTCCAGCGATATCGCCGAATATTTCATCACCTTTGAGAGACTGTGCACCCTCCATGCCATCCCTGAAGATCAGAAGATGACCACATTGATAGCAAAATTGACTGGCAGAGCTCTGGACATATTCAATAAGATGCCTATTGATGATGCTTCAAACTATGGTAAATTTAAGGAACTGGTTTTGAAACAGTTTCAGGTTACACCTGAAACCTACAGGGTTAAATTCAGGAGCCTTAAGAGGGGATCTGGATTAAGTAATGTGGCTTATGCCAATGAAATGAGAGATTTGGTAGATAAATGGGTGCGGGGGAGAGGCATTACCAGCTTTGAAGGGATGTGTGATCTGGTTACTCAGGAACACTTCCTGAATATGTGCAGTGATGAGGTTAAACAGTATTTGTGGGACAAAAAGGTAAATGCAGTGGGTGAATTAGCTGAGTATGCTGACTCTTATGAACAGGCCCAAGCCGCGATCAAACATAAACCACTGGCGGAGGGGTATAAGGTTGGGGGAAAGCAGAATCACCGTTTTACTCCGGGGTCTGGGGAAAAGGAGCCTGGGCAGTCATCCCCCCATTCTCCTGTTACTCGTCCCAAATTTCCTACACAAGCCGGGGATCCCAGAAGGTGCTTTCACTGCAATTCCCCAGGGCACCTGAGGAGTAGCTGTCCCAAATTGAAGGAGAGTAAACCTCCCTTGTCCCATGTTAGCTCGGTTGCCTTCAGCCCTGAGGGCCCAGAGGGCACCCCCACCTCTTATCACACCAGCTTGGTGGACATGGGGCCTGGTGAAGCGGACAGGGAACACATCAAGGTCGTCAAGATTGATGGCATGGAGTGTCTGGGATGGAGGGATACGGCGGCTCAGTTCTCTCTGGTTCGACCGAGTGTGGTCCCAGACACTAGTGTCCTGACTGGGCAGATGACCCACATTAAGGGGGTGGGGCCGCAGAGGTTCCCTGTGCCCCTGGCTAAGGTTCATGTGGAATGGGAAGGTAGGGAAAGGGATTTACTGGTGGGGATGCTCGAGGACATCCCCGCGGACATGTTGCTGGGAAATGATTTTTTCAGCAGAACTAGGACTGTTAGTGTGGTAACTCGCAGCATGAAGAAAGGCTGTGAGGGGGAGGCTGTTCCGGCTGATGACTGTAGGTCTGATGCAGCTGAACAGCCAACCCCTCCTGCCCCAGGGAACACGGGGGTGGGTGACTCAGAGGGAGCCCCCAGGGATGTGGCGGGGACCTTGGAACCCATAGAGGAGTTGGGGGAGGGTCTCATTGACAGGACAGTGCAGGGAGGCGGGGTACTTCCAAATATGGGAGAGACAGAGCCAGGCCTCTGTCTGGCTGAGGACAACAGGCTCCCAGGGGTGGGGGCAGGGGAGATGCAGTCAGTGCCCAGGGACGGGGATGCTATCTCAAGGGTTGTCTGTCAGGAATTTGCAGCTAGACAAAGGGCGGACCCCTCCCTTGAAAGTATAAGAGAGTGTATCTCGGAGGGAACTCCAGGAAGGGAGGGGGGGGGAGAAGTTTTTTGAAGAAGACGGGAAACTGTACAGGCAGGCCCCTGTAGGTAAAAACCAGGGTCCCGGTCAACCCTATAAGCAGTTGGTTGTACCCAGCCAACACCGGGGGGAATTAGTGCTGGTAGCGCATGATAGTCCCTTTGCTGGTCACTTGGGGGTACAGAGGACATATGACAGGCTGAGGAGGAATTTCTACTGGCCAGGGATACAGAACGATGTGAGGGATTATTGTAGGACTTGTGCGGTGTGTCAGGAGAGGAAGAAGCCGGGGGGACCCCAGAAGGCTCCGCTGCGTCCCTTGCCCATCATCCAGGAGGCATTCCAAAGAGTGGCAATAGACATAGTGGGTCCTATGCCACGCCCCACTCGGAGAGGGAACAAGTATATCTTGGTGGTAGTAGACTTCGCCACTCGGTACCCTGAGGCAATTGCACTGTCTAACATAGAAGCCGAGACAGTGGCAAGAGCTCTGCTCACCATATTCAGCAGAGTGGGCTTCCCTAAGGAGATTTTGTCTGATCGGGGGGCAAACTTTATGTCGCAGTTGTTCAATGAGCTATGGAAGGTGTGTGGAGTGAAACAGCTTAAGACGGCCCCCTACCACCCCCAGGCCAATGGGCTGGTGGAAAGATTCAATGGGACCCTAAAATCCATGCTGGGGATGTATGCCAAAAAGAGGGGCCAAAGTTGGGATGAACTATTACCGTTCCTGCTGTATGCCTACAGGGAGGTACCCCAAGAGTCCACAGGCTTTTCCCCATTTGACCTTCTGTATGGGAGGAAAGTGAGAGGACCCCTCGATCTCATCAGGGATACCTGGGAAGGATGCAACACGGTAAGGGAGGAACCTGTAACTGAGTATGTCCAGAGGTTCAGGAGGGAGTTGAAAGACATGATGGAGATTGTACAAAACAACCTCCAGAGCAGTCAGGCCAAGCAAAAGGCGTGGTATGATAAAAATACTTGTAAACGCACTTTTGATGTGGGAGATTTGGTCATGGTACTCGGCCCTGCCAAAAAGTTCAAGATGCAAAACTCCTGGGAGGGGCCCTTTGAAGTGGTTGAAGTGGCGAATGAGGACACTTACAAAGTTAAAAAGCCCCTGGATGATGCGGTACCCCAGTTGGTACATGTAAACAGACTCAAGGCCTATCACAGCAGAGTGGCCGAGGTAAACATGATCTGTTGTGTCGAAGGGGAAACTGAGGCACACCCACTCACTGATCTGATGGCTGAATGCCAAGACGGGTCGTCCCTTGAAAGTATAGAAATCTGTAGTGAGCTGACACCACTCGAAAGGAGGGAAGCGTTGTCAACACTGCAGAAGTACAGTGAGGTGTTTTCCAACAAACCAGGGAGGACGCACTTGCTGTCCCATAGGATCCTCACGAAAGGGGCTCAACCTCCTCCTTCCAGGCCTTATAGGGCCACCGGCAAGGTGAAGGAGCAAATTCAGGCTGAGATACAAAGCATGTTGGACTTGGGGGTAATTAAGGATTCCGACAGTGCATGGGCTTCCCCTGTGGTCTTGGTCCCCAAAAGAGATGGCACCGTTAGATTTTGTGTAGACTATAGAAAACTCAATGCTGTCACTGTAACAGATGCATACCCCATGCCAAGAATTGATGACATGCTGGATGTGCTGAGCCAAGCCAAGTACCTTAGTACCTTTGATCTGACCAAGGGTTACTGGCAGATCCCTCTGGAGGGAGAGGACAACAAAAATCAGCTTTTATCACGGACATAGGGCTCTATGAATTCACAGTGTTACCTTTTGGTCTGGTAAATGCGGGTGCCACCTTCCAGAGACTGGTCAACAGAGTGTTAAATGGCTTACAGCATTATGCTAGGGCGTATATAGATGACATTGCTGTATTCAGCAACACCTGGGGTGACCACAAAGAGCACCTGGAAGTCGTGCTATCAAAGCTCAAAGAGGCTGGGCTAACTGTGAAGCCCTCCAAGTGCAAGATAGGGGCAGCCAAAGTCCCTTATCTGGGGCACTGGGTGGGGGGGGGGGTAAAATATCCCCCGACCCTCTTAAGGTGGAAGCCATCGTGAAATGGCCTGTACCCCAGACTAAAAGGCAAGTCCAATCCTTCATAGGCTTGGCAAACTATTACAGGAGGTTTGTGGTGGGGTTCAGTGACGTTGTGTCCCCAATCACGGACTTATGTAAAAAGCATCAACCTAATAAGGTCATTTGGTCAGAGGCATGCCAAAAAGGCTTCAACAAGGTGAAAGCACTCCTGTCTGCGAAGCCTGTGCTGGCCAGCCCTGACTTCGAAAAGCCTTTTGAGTTGTGCACTGACGCGTCAGACACAGGGTTGGGTGCTGTGCTGATGCAGACAGGGGAAGACAGTAAGAAGCATCCCATTGCCTTCCTGAGCAAAAAACTGTCCCCGGCCGAACAGAATTACTCTGTCATAGAGAAGGAATGCTATGCCATTGTGTGGGCCGTCAAACAATTGAGACCTTACCTTTTTAATAGGAGGTTCAGAATTCTAACTGACAATTCACCTTTAGTATGGCTTCACCGAACTAAGGGCACCAACTCCAAACTGCTACGCTGGAGCCTGGTCCTACAGGAGTTTGACATGGAGATTACTCATATTAAAGGAAAGGAGAACTGGGTAGCAGATGCCCTGTCCAGAAAAGAGGAACTTTAGGTATACTGCCTCCGCCATGGACAGTGTCCAAGTCTCTGGCAGTAAGTTCAGGGGGAGGGTGTGACAGCGTACCCCATAAGGCTTTATGGGGGGACGTTTATAAATGTATGTATGATATAACTGGCTGTATGCTTGCTTGATTTCTAAGTAAGCTCTGTGAGGCATTTGGTCAGCTTCTTTAGGAAGGAATTCACCAGGTTAAGTACCTGATCAGGAAACACTTGGGGAACAATGCATCTTGGAATGCTCCAATCCACATGAGAAGTCTTCCTGGAGACATGCAAGATGCCATGTGGACAATGGCGTCGGCCTGCAACGACTGAGTCATGCAGGGGCATGTGACTTGCCCAGGTGATTCCAAAACTCCATCTTGGAGCTGGACTTTGCAGAGGAGGGAGGAGGGGGGTCTCCACCCACAAGAGAGAATCTATTTAAACCCAGGGGAGACCCCTCCATTTTGTCTTCAGCTGGCTAAAGAAGGAGCCTCTCCACCCCCCCCAGGATACTTGAAGGAGACTGAAACAAAGGACAGTAACTGCAGGGGGTGTGAGTGATTGCTGGACCCAGGCTAAAAGGAGATTAGCCTGTAAAAGGGAGCACTCTGGAACTGGTGAGGAAATTATCTGTATTCAGTTTGATTAGGCATAGATTCGCGCATTTTATTTTATTTTGCTTGGTGACTTACTTTGTTCTATCTGTTACTACTTTGAACCACTTAAATCCTACTGTCTGTATTTAATAAAATCACTTTTTGTTTAGTAATTTACTCAGAGTATGTATTAATACCTGGGGGAGCAAACAACTGTGCATATCTATCAGTGTTATAGAGGGCGAACAATTTATGAGTTTGCCCTGCATAAGCTTTATGCAGGGTGAAACGGATTTATTTGGGTTTAGACCCCATTGGGAGTTGAGCATCTGAGTGCTAAAGACAAGCGCACTTCTGTACGCTGTTTTCAGGTAACTTGCAGCTTTGGGACAAGTGATTCAGACCCTGGGTCTGTGTCTGGAGCCAGACGGGAGTGTCTGGCTCAGCAAGACAGGGTGCTGGAGTCCTGAGCTGGCAGGGAAAGCAGAAGCAGGGGTAGTCTTTGCACATCGGGTGGCAGCTCCCAAGGGGGTTTCTGTGATCCAACCCGTCACAGTGGGCATAATGCTTAAAATTATCCAAAAGTACAAGGTTTGGTTTAAAAGTCATTAAACACATACTGTATATAACCTGCAATATCCCCCAAAAAGGTTAATACATTGAATGATGCAGTGAAAATATTAGCGTCCAAATATTTTGGTGCATCACCTATAGCAAGTTATACTAAGAGTGGTGTGTGGAAAGCAACTAGAGTAATGAGTGTAGCCTGTAACCCAACACCAACCAAAGTTGATCACTTGGGCAAACACAGCTGTGTCTGCTGGATACCTGGGCAGAGAAGGTGTGTTCAAGTACAGTAAATACAGTCTGGGCCTGAAGCGTTTTCCCCTCCCCAGATACCTGTCCGGGGAGAGCTCATTCAGTCCCTGCTTTCACCCCCATCAGCCGGGCTCTGACCTCTGCATTTCAGGGCCCGTGGCTCTCAAACTTTTGGGGGGCTGCAGTTTGTGGGGAATTTGAAAGTCAGCAGGGCGATTTTTCCAGATAAGATCGAAAACAGAGTAGGAGAAAAGCCAAATCTCCTGTGAACGGAAAATCCCAGGTGAGCCCGATGGAGCTGGGAGTCTGGGACACGCCCCACCTTGGAAACAGTGTGGGGGGGGGCAGGGGCCCCCTGGGCAGGATGGGGGGGGACACAGATCACAAGGCGGAGAGGATGGACAGACCAGGGAACCAGCTGCCTCCTGCCCGGCCCCACGCCCCGCTCCAGGGGAAGGAAGGAAACCGAAACTAACGGGAGAAGTGGCGGGGGGGGGGGGGATTTTAATTCATGTTGGGGCAGAGACACAGCCAGAGAAGCAAGTTGTGCTGAGAGAACAGGAGACACTGGAAGTGCTGGGGTAGGAATGTCACTGACACCCCCCACCCAGATCCGCCGGTGCTCCTCACTCCCCAGCTGCAGCCCGGGCAGGGCTGGGGGAGCCCAGGGCTGGCCTTGCAGGGGGTTGCGTGTCGGGAGTGAGGGGCACCGGCAGAGCTGGGGGGGGCAGGGCTGGGCTAGTAGGGGCTGCGTGTCGGGAGTGAGGGGCGCAGGCAGGGCTGGGGGCGGGGGGAGCCCAGGGCTGGGCTGGCAGGGGCTGTGTGTTGGGAGTGAGGGGCGCAGGCAGGGCTGGGGGGGCAGGGCTGGGCTGGCAGGGGCTGTGTGTTGGGAGTGAGGGGCGCAGGCAGGGCTGGGGGCGGGGGGAGCACAGGGCTGGGCTAGCAGGGGGCTGCATGCAGTGATGAGCTGCCAAAATATTAACAACCAGTTCGCTCCTCCCCACCCCACGAGGGGGTTGTGCCCCCCATCCCCCGGGACTCCTGCCCCATCCAACCCCCCACATACCTTGACACCCCACCCCCGGGTCTCCTGCCCCATCCACCCCCTTTCCCTGTCCCCTAACTGCCCCCTGCCACCTCATCCAACCCCTCCTCTCATTCCTGATGGCCCCCCCAGGACCCCTGCCCCATCCAACCACCCCTTCTCTCTGTCCCGACTGCCCCTGGAACCCCCTGCCCCTGACTGCCCCCCACCGCCCCATCCAACACCCCTGCTCCTTCCTGACTGCCCCCCCCGGGACTCCTGCCCCATCCAACCCCCCACATACCTTGACACCCCACTCCCGGGTCTCCTGCCCCATCCACCCCCTTTCCCTGTCCCCTAACAGCCCCCTGCCGCCCCATCCAACCCGCCCTCTCATTCCTGATGGCCCCCCAGGACCCCTGCCCCATCCAACCACCCCTTCTCTCTGTCCCGACTGCCCCTGGAAACTCTGCCCTTGACTGCCCCCCACCGCCCCATCCAACACCTGCTCCTTCCTGACTGCCCCCCAGGACCCTTGCCCCCATACAATTCCCCTTTTCCCTGCTGTCTGACCGCCACCAGTCCCGACCCTAATCCACCCCACCACCCCCCTTACCGGGCTGCCTGGAGGTGGGGGCTGCGTTGCCCAGAGTCAGAGCCAGGAGGTGTGGGCGCTGGCCCGGAGTCAGGGGCCAGCCTGGAGTCGGGGCTGGGCCAGAGCCGGGGGCCGGGCCAGAGCCGGGGGCCAGCGCAGAGTCGGGGGCTGGAGCCAGGGGCCGGCCTGGAGCTGTGGGCCAGCCCAGAGCCGCAGGCCGTTCCGGAGTCGGGGTCCGGGGTCCGGGACCCGTAGCCGGGGCCGGCCCAGAGTCGGTGCCGGGGTCTGGGCTGAACTTGGGGGCCGGGCCGGAGTCAGGGGCCCGGGCTGGAGTCGGGGCCGGGGTCTGGCCTGGAGCCACGCTGCCCAGCCGGCCGGAGTCAGGGCCAGGGCCAGGGCCAGGGCCGGCCGGAGCCACGCGGCGCCTGGAGCCCTCCTCACGCCCCCCGCCCCAGCTCACCTGGAGGAAGTGCTGCTTCCTTCTCAGCCCTCTCAGGTTTCCCGTGCGAACAGCTGATTGGCGGGAAGCCGGGAGGTGGAGCCTTCAGGGGAGGAGGCAGAGGCGAAGCCGGAGCCAGGTGAGCTGGGGCCGGGGGCTGGGGGCCGGGGGCAGGGCAGGGAGCTGCTGGAGCTTATATTAAATTTAAACGCCCTTTTAGAACCGGGACAACCGGTTCTAAAAGGGCTTCTAAATATAACAACCGGTTCCTGCGAACCGGTGCGAACCGGCTCCAGCTCACACTGGCTGTGTGTTGGGAGTGAGGGTCACCAGAACTGATCCAGTCTCCTTCCCACCCCTTAGGGCCCAGGCCATGGCTGGGCAGTGCTGAGCTGGTCGTCCGGACACTGAGTTGCATTGACCCCCCACCCCCAGCCAGCTGTGCGTGGACACTGAAGGGCCATGGCTCAGCCACTGACCATCAGCTACAGCTGGGCCGTTAACTGGCTCCACTGGTTGCTCCTGGGCTGGGCCAGGAGGCAGCTGGGCCACCTGTTGCGAAAGTGTCTCATGACGGCCTTGGCCGTGATGCTGGTCTCCATCGTCCTCTGCATCCTGGCGCCTGTGCTGCACCAGGAGACGCTGGGCCTCTCCCCTCCAAGCGCCAGGGACCCCACAGCTCTGACGATCCGTCCGCTGAGCCTCCCCCAGGGTGTCCTCAGCCTCCTCCGGGACGTCCTGCTCCACATTGCTGCCCTGCTGTCCTTCCGGGAGCCTCTGACCATTGCCAACCTCCTGAGGCACCGGGACCGGCTGCAGGGCCTGGACGAGGGGAGCTACGAGCTCCGGGCCTGTTTCGAGCGGGCCATCGAGGAGTTCAGCAAGGAGCCGCCGGCAGTCCAGGCCAATGCCCGGCTGAGCGTCCAGTGTGCGGGGCGGGTGCTGGAGTTCCTCTCCGGCCAGGGGGACTGCGAGATCTCGGTCTATCTCCTCCACCACCGCGTCTGGTAGAGCGCTGAGGTGCGGACGGCTGAGCTGTACCTGGCCAGGCTGGCCGTGCGCCCGGAGCCGCTGAGCGTGGACGAGCTGCTGAGGGTGCGGCGCTGGCTCCAGGCCTGGGGGGCGCTGACCGAGGAGCTCAGAGGCTGCCTGGACTTCGCCGTGCAGAAATTTGCAGAGGAGCCCCTCTGCGTCCAGGACGATGCCAGGATGGTGGTGGACTGCACTGGGCGGGCACTGAGCTTCTCTGCGGGGGCTGGGGGGAACCAGATCAATATCTACGATAACCGGGACGGCTGCGTCCACTACCGCATCCGGGCATCGGGGCTGTGGGCCCGCACTGCGCAGTTCCTCAATGGCAACCAACCCCACCACACCCTGCACGTCAGCCCCCAGTGGTGAAGGCCGCTGTGGGAGAGGTTCTGCAGCCGGCTGGAGTGATGGTCAATGGGCTGTGGGTGTCTTGGAGGGGCCATGATCCTGGTATGCAGCAGGGGGGCCAGAGGGTGTTAGCCAAAGAACCCAAGTTAAAAATTACTAAGGCTAGGTCTACACTGGCGGGGGGTGGGAAATCGATTTAAGATACACAAATTCAGCTACGTGAATAGTGTAGCTGAATTCAACATATCCTATTGGACTTACCCTGCTGTGAGGACGGTGGTAAATCGATCGCCGCGGCTCCCCCGTCAACGGCGCTTACTCCTCCTGACGAGGTGGGAGTACGCGCGTTGATTCGGGGATCGATTTATCCATCTAGATGAGACGCGATAAATCGATTCCCAAGAGATCAATTTCTACCCGTCGATCCGGGTGGGTAGTGTACACTAGCCCTTAGACAAGTTAGATGTTTTCAAGTCACCAGAACCTGATGAAATGCATCCTAGAATACACAAGGAGCTGACTGAGGAGATATCATGTCAAACCAATCTAATAGCTTTTTTTGACAGGGTAACAAGCCTTGTGGATGGGGATAAGTGGTAGATGTGGTATATCTGGACTTTAGTAAGGCTTCTGATACTGTATCTCATGACCTTCTCATTAACAAATTAGGGAAATACAACCTGGATGGAACTACTATAAGGTGGGTGCATAACTGGTTGGATAACCATTACCAGAGAGCAGTTATCAGTGGTTCACAGTCAGACTGGAAGGACATAATGAGTGGGGTTATGCAGGGATCAGTTCTGGGATCAGTTCTCTTCAATATCTTCATCAATGATTTAGATAATGGCACAGAGAGTACACTTATAAAGTTTGCGGAGGAGACCAAGCTGGGAGGGGTTGCAAGTGCGTTGGAGGACAGGATAAGAATTCAAAATCATCTGGACAAACTGGAGAAATGGTCTGAGGAAAGAAGGAGTACAGTGGAAAGGGATCTGGGGTCATAGTGGACCACAAGCTAAATATGAGTCAACAGTGTAACGCTGTTGCAAAAACAAAGCAAACGTCATTCTGGGATGTAATAGCAGGAGTGTTGCAAGCAAAACATGAGAAGTAATTCTTCTGCTCTACTCCGCGCTGATTAGACCTCAGCTGCAGTTTTGTTTCCAGTTCTGGGTGCCACATTTCAGGAAGAATGTGGACAAATTGGAGAAAGTCCAGCAAAGAACAACAAAAATGATGAATGGGCTAAAAAACATGACGTATGAGGGAAGATTGAAAGAACTGGGTTTGTTTAGTCTGGAGAAGAGACGACTGAGCGGGGACATGATAACAGTATTCAAGTACCTGAAAGGTTGTTACAAGGGGGAAGGAGAAAGATTATTCTCCTTAACCTCTGATGATAGGATGAGAAGGAATGGGTTCAAACTGCAGCAAGGGAGGTTTAGGTTGGACATTAGGAAAAACTTCCTAACTATCAGGGTGGTTAAGCCCTGGAATAAATTGCCTAGGGAGGTTGTGGAATCTCCATCATTGGAGATTTTTAAGAGGAGGTTTGACAAACGCCTGTCAGGGATGGTCTAGAGATGATGCTTGGTCCTGCTATGAGTGCAGAGGACTGGACTTGACGACCTCTTGAAGTCCCTTCCAGTCCTATGATTCTTTGAATCTATGATGTTCTGTTACAAGCCTGTTTGTTAGAAAATTGTTTAACAACCCCTGTGCACTTTCCTCTAATTGCTCAGTAGAAGAATGTGTAGCTGGTCTTTGTGTGAATGAGGTGTGTGTGTGTGTGGCAAATAAGAAATAGGCTGTTAGTAGCAGAAGGGCCTAATTGCAGAAGAAAGAGTGAAGGAAATCCAGAGGCCAGCACCACCCTATTTTGGTGATCCCAGGGGTACAGATATAACCCTGAATTGCGAAGGCGTCCGCCTCAAACTAAAAACAAAGTATAAGATGAGGAGCAGCTGTGCAAACATCCAGCGCCCAGTTTGTAATTAAGGATCCAAACATCACTGATGGAAGATAACTGTGAGAACGGCAAATTTATAATTATCTAATCCCAGCTGAGACAGCAAAATCCAGAGCCTTACATCAGAGACAACTGATAGAATGATGGGTGGGAGCCAGGAGGCATTGGGTTCATTCTGCACCAAGGACGGAGCATCGGATGCGTCTGACGGAGGCCCGGCTCCCACTCGTGTTCGGTCGAGCTGGCAACTCGGCTGACACAAGCAACGATAAAGGCCTTTTTCATAGCATCCAAAACAGTTGTTCATTTGGGATCCTGTTCAGTTCCATAGCTGTAACCAAATTCCAGGTTGAATAGAGTCTGGCTGGACTTAGGAGGGCAATTTTTCAACTTGTTATATCATAGGAGAGGGCTTTCCCTAAATTCAGGAATCTGCACATGGGAAGTGAGAGTTCCTGGGCAGGAAGGAATAGTTCTTGCCTCAAAACACCATATGGAACATGGACAAATGACACCACACCCAACAGGGAACCTTTGTATTCTACGGAATCCACCTTCCTGGGATTCCCATGGCTGCCAGCTGAATAGGTTTGCCTGGCAGCAGAAAGACGTGGATGATCTTGTGTCTTGAATGAAAACCTGAGATCCATGAAGATCTTGAGGGATCTGTGAATCCAGGGGACCAGACATGATTCTTCCATGGGAACAGTGGAGGAGGGAACCCAGCCCTGGAGGGAATGAAGCTGGAGGAAACACCATAAGGAGAACACCAGCTGCAGAACCCTTTTTGGTGCGTGTGTGTATAAATATATGCATACACTGGTTTTAATACTTGTGTAGCATTTTAAATAAAGGCGGCGTATTGCCTTGTCCCCTGAAAAAGAGTCCATGAATCTTTACAAGCATCACAATGGCTCCAGCCTCTCCCCTAGTCTCGGGCCCAGGTTCATGGCATTGACTCAGCGCACCTGTAGCTCCCCAGCCAAACGGCCCCTCCAGGAAGGTCTCTGAGCCCTGGCTCCCGGCCCATCCAGCTCAGCATCCCTGTTGGATCGTGTTGAGGCTACTCCCTGACCTCTCCGGGGGCTCCCTGAAAAAATGCATCTGCCTCTGGGACTTAGACCCCCCCACACTGTAACACGGGCGCTGGAACAGGGTTCTGCTGAGGGTCAGCTGCCGTCCTGGGTTAATTTTCTACTTGTGGCCAGGGGAGGGAACCTTTACCGGGCCCCTAGGATGGGACGGGGTGACCCAATACCTGTGGTTAGAGCTGGGCAGGTTCCAGGGCCAGGTGCCAGGTATCCTCGCTAGGAGGAAACAGGACGGACTCAGGGTGCCGGTTTCACTCCCCGCTCCTGGAGAATCATCTCAAAGGGACCCCGATCCCCCCACTTGGACCTGCTGGAAACAGGAGCACATGTGAGCTTTTCCCAAGCTCTGGGAATGGAGTGGGGGATAGAGGTTAGAGAAGGAGGAGGCTGGGAGCCAGGACTCCTGGGTTCTCTCCCCAGCTCTGGGAGGGGTGTGGGGGCTGGTGGTTAGAGCAGGAGGGGGCTGGGAGACAGGACGCCCCGGCTTTCTGAACCGACTGCTCACCCTCATAGGCGACATGTACCAGCAACCACCAAGCACAGGGGAGTTTGATCATCCCTCGTTGACACCCAGGATGACGGGAGTGCCCTGGTGGCCCCTGGTGTGTGTCCCCATGCTGACGCTGTGTGTACAGAACAAGACAATTAAAAGGGAACAATGCATAGCATGAAGGGTGGGCCTGGATGCCTGGGTTCCCCTAAGGGAAATGGGCTGGCCTGGCTGTTGTGGTGTGAAATTGATCCCCGCCCCAGGCGTGGGACTGAACCCAGGAGGAAGGTGAATTACTCTCCACGGGGAAATCGAAAGTTAGATGCAGCCTGTAGAGTGTGTGTTTTTCCCCGGGGGGGGGGGGGGGGGGGCTGGGTAGAAGTTGTGGAGGTGTGTGGGAGGGATAGTTATGGGGGGACAGAGGATGGGGTGATTAGGTCCAGAGGACTGGGGGGTTGGGTACAGGACATGGGGGGCTGAGGGGCTGGATACAGAGGATGGGAGGACAGGGGGCTAGTTACAAGGTGTGTGGGGTGTTGGAGCGGGGACTGCAGGATGGTGCAGGGCTCTTCTCAGACACCCTCCCCTCTCTCTGGGGTGGGGGAGGGACATAGAGTCACCTCGGACTCCTGGGTTCCTTAACGCCGGAGCCCCCTCCCCCAATCGCTCGGGCTCTGAGCGCTGTATTGTGTCTCACAATTCCACAGGGTGATGGGGGACCGGGCGCGGCAGGAACAACTTGAGGCCAGAGCATCACGGTCAACGTCAGCGAGTGCCCGGTGGGGCACCTGACACGCCGGGTTGAGCTGGGCTCGGCCGTTGTTCCATTGCAGTCAATGGGGACAGACCCAGCTGATTTCAATACAAATTTCTCCCAACATTTTCCTCCAACCTTATTGTGTCAGACCCGTTTGCCTATTTATCCTATCTCATAGAACTGGAAGGGACCTTGAAAGGTCATCGAGTCCAGCCCCATGCCTCCACTAGCAGGACCAAGTACTGATTTTGCCCCACATCTCTAAGTGACCCCCTTAAGGATTGAACTCACAACCCTGGGTTTAGTAGGCCAATGCTCAAACCACTGAGCTATCCCTCAAGTTCAACACGCAGCCCCCCCTTCCCCTCCTCACCCCCCCATTTAAAAGGCAAGACTCAAAGTTGCGGCTTCTTTGACGTGCCTCTGTTCGGGCTCATTTCTCCCGTGTCTCGCCCCCCCTCGAAACAGCTCCACGCCATGGGGTCCAGCCAGAGCCAGAGGTTTATTGCAAGCAAAGGGGGAAGAAGAGATACAATCCCCCAGTCCAGCCACAGCCTCGCCTTGAGTGTAATTAAAATCACACACACCTGTGTTGGCTGCTAATCCAGCCCCCCGTAATCCACCAGACCCCACTCCCCTCCCAGAGCCGGGGAGAGAACCCAGGAGTCTTGGTTCCCAGCCCCCCACCCATGCTCTGACCCAACAGCCCCCACTCCGCTCCCAGAGCCGGGGACAGAACCCAGGAGGCCTGGCTCTGGCTTCCAGGCCGCCCTGTTCTAAACACCAGACCCCCCTCTGCTCCCAAAGCCAGGATGGAACCCAGGCGTCCTAGGGATGGAGATCAGGGCCAGATTCCGATCTCTGTGTCCCCAGTGTGAACCCGGAGGCCGACTGACTAACTTCAACATAAGTAAAGGAAAACTCTGCCCCAATGTTTCATTTTCCACTGGCTTCATTCTCCCAGTGGGGCTGAGTCCACCACAAATCATCCCTGCTGTGCCTCAAAGGGGGAGCTGAGAGCCCACAACCGATTTTCCCACATCCCCCAGCGTCTCCCAGCTGCATCCCAGCCCCCCGAACCTAACCGCCTGCACCCAGCTCCCCAATCCCTCTGGCTCCATTCAGCACCCTGTACTCATCCCCCCCAGTAGCCCCACCCCCCAGAACCCTGCCCCCTTGGACCCAACTCCCCGCGTAGTGCAGGTGGCTTGTAACAGGACAGACAGACACACTAACCCGGTGCCCCTGCCTCCCCGTGTCTCTGGCCACAAGTTGCTGTTTCTGAACCCCTCAAGATGTCCCCAGAACTCCCTCACACAGACGCACAGAAACATCCTTCCCGGAAGAGCCTAACTTTCGATTTCCCCGTCAAGGGTAATTCAGACTCCTCCTGGTTTCTGCCTCCCCCTGGGCAGGGGTGGAGAAAAGGGCCTGTTGAAATATGGCGTGATTCTGCAATGAGAACGCACCTAGATGGAGTCATGAAATACAAAGGAAGTTCACGTACATACCTGGCCATCATCCAAATTAGGCTTCAGTGTAGCCAAGTTCTAACAGGACCCAGGAGTCCTGGCTCCCAGTCCCTGCCTCCTCTAATCCACCAGACCACAGTCTCACTTTGACAGGTTGTATCAACCCTCCGGCTCTGATGACGGAAGTGCTTTGGGGCCAAGAGTCCACACCCCCTCACTCCTTGCTGGCGGAGGGAGCGTATAAAAGGGAACAACTCGACTCAGTCTGCACTGTCAGGGGAGGAGAGTGGACGTGCACGGGGAGCCCCTGCTGAGAAACCACCGGGATTCCAGATCACCAAAGCCCAACTCCCAGACTACGGTGCAGGAGCCCAGTCAGTCGCTGGCACTGAAGGGGACGTCAAGCTGTTACCAGTGGGAGAGACGTCCGAGACAGCACTAAGGGTAGGAGGTGGCCCAGCAGATGCCTGTGAGTAGACGGAGACCTGAACCCGGGTAACGGGTTTCATAGGGCCCTGGGTTAGAACCTGGCGGATAGGGTGGGCCCGGGTTCCCCTCCCCTGCCCAACTCGTGCCAATAGGCAAAGCTGACTTGGGAGAAGGGATGGCTCCTTTGAACCCATGCCAGGAGGCACTGTGGCTGCTGAGCTAAGCTGCCAGACAGGGGTCAGCCCCTGTGATAAATAAAGTGGGGGGATAGCTCCCTTTGATGGACACCCAGCCAGCCAGTTAGCTGTAAATCCCCTCTAGGTAGCTGTGTCATGGAGTGTGTGGGAGTCAGGGCCCTGAACCCCCCACTTCCTGCGATTCACTGGGACTTTCAACCAGCTAGTACAACAGAAGGTTTATTAGACGACAGGAACACGGTCCAAAACAGAGCTTGTAGGGTACAGAAAGCAGGACCCCTCAGTCACATCTATCTTGGGGGGTGGGGAGCTCAGACCCCAGTTCTGGGCATCCCTCTGTTTCCTCAGCCAGCTCCAAACTGAAACCCCCTCCAGCCCCTCCTCTGGCCTTTGTCTCTTTCCTCGGGCCAGGAGGCCACCTGCTCTCTTTGTTCTCCAACACCTTCAGTTGGCACCTTGCAGGCGAGGGTCCCAGGCCATAAGTTGCCAGGAGACAGGTTGTCGGCCATTAGAGAATTCAGACCCCTGCACACCCCTGCCCTCTAGGGTTCTGCAACAATCACAAACCCTTGTCCCACAACCATTCGTCATTACCAGGTCCATGGGTCCCCTCACTCTCCTCCTGTACAGCAGCTCGAAAGGGAAGAACCCTGTGGATTCCTGGGGCACTTCCCTGTATCAAAGGTGGGGCAGGTACTTGTCCCAGTCCCATGGATGCTGATTGATAAAAGTTCTCAGCATCATCCTCAGGGTCCCATAAAATCTCTCCACTGGCCCGTTGGACTGAGGGTGAAATGCAGAGGCCAAGGTGGGCCAGACCCCACATTTCTCCCACAAGCCCTGGAGCAGGGCTGACATGTAATTGGACCCCTGGTTCGTAAGGACCTCGCTGGGGACCGCCACTCTGCTGAAGATGGGCAGCATCGCGTCAGCCATGGTGTCTGCCTCGGTGGAGCACAGAGCCACCGCCTCTGGGTAGCGTGTGGCAAAATCCATCACCACCAGGATGTATTTCTTCTCTGGCCAGGTCACCTTGAGGAGGAGCCCCATTATGTCCATAGCCACCTTACGGAAAGGCTCCTCTATGAGGGGCAGGGGTCTCAAGTGAGCTGCACTGTTATCCTGGGCCTTCCCCACCCTCTGGCAGGGGTCGCAGGACCCGCAGTACTGCTGGAGGCGTCACCGACTCTGGGCCAGTAAAAGTTCTGCAGCAGCTGGTGCCCGGTGCGCTGGATCCTCTGGTGTCCTGAGAGAGGAACATCCTGGGCCATGTACAATAGCCTGTGGCGATACTTCTTGGGCACCAGAAGCTGCCTCCTGATTCCCCACAGTTCTCCTTCCCCTTGGGGAGCCCATTCCCAGTACAGGAATCTCTTCTCCCACAGGACTCTGTCCCTGCAGCCTTCCCCACAGGGGTTTGCAGCGCTGTGGCCAGCAAGTTCCCTCAGCTTCTCCAAGGAGGGATCCCTCTGCACCTCAGTCTGGAATTCAGCTGCTGGGGGAGGGAGTGGGACCTGTTCCCTCTCACTGGCTGGGCCTGGGGTTACAGCCCCGCTGAGCGCTATCCCTGGTAGCTCCCTCCCTGCTGTGTAATCACTTCCCAGCAGCACGTCTGGACCAGGCAAACCTGGTTGGCAGCCGACCTGCCCTGCCTGTGTGTCCCCACTCAGCTGGGGTCTCAGCTCCCATCGTGCTCAGCGCTGCCCGGGCTGTCCCAATGGGGGCAGGCAGCGAGCTCCATGCTCTGGTCACAGCATCAGAGCCAGCGTGAGCCCCCTCTCCGGTGTGCAGGGGAGCAGGGAGCATCTCTCCCTCCCACTCAGCCCCAGGGGTCTGGTTACAGGCAGGCAGGTATCCTGAGCCCAGCAGCTCCTCCCCGCTGCCAGCCAGGTCATTTGCATTTTCACTGACAATTTCAGGCTCTGCCGATTGGTTCCCTGGATTCAAATTCAAATCCTCGGCCATTACAGGAGCAGGGCCTGGATCCTGTCCCAAAGAGACACAGTCATCCCCCAACAGGACCTCACAGCCGATACTTTGGAGAGCCCCAATGACCAGCCAGCCCGACCCCTCCTGTGTCTGCACAGGGATCCGGGCCATAGGCAGGGCGAGGGGCTTCATCCCGGGGACCTTCCCCCAGGTCTCACAGCCCCTCAGCATCTGCGGCTGCACCACCCGGGGCCCGACAACAGTTCTCTCTGTCCCAGGGTCTCGCCATCCCAGGCATGTCCCCCCCATTGACTACCACCTTCTGCTCCCCCTGGGGGGCTGAGCCCAGGAGACTCCACGCAGACATATAGGCTGGGGTCAGGAGTGGGAGCCCTTCCACCACCCCACCCATCTGACTGACAGTGTCTATATCCTTGGGACCCAACAAGGGAGCTAGATACCGGGGCTTTTCCGCAGGGTCCCCTGGTTCAAATCACCAGCCTGCTCAAAGGCAGTGAGGTGGGCATCCCCATCCCCCCCTACCTCCTTAACCAGGGGCAGCAATTTAGTATTGAGGTTCCCTGCAGGACTGGCACCCCGGGGTTTATCCCCACTCACCCTTGGGAAGTCCCCTATGCCTCTCCGCTCCACCATCACAAGGGTTCAGCCCCTGTTGTAAATAAAGGGGGGGGGGAAGCTCCCTTTGATGGACACCCAGCCAGCCAGTTAGCTCTAAAATCCCTCTAGGTAGCTGTGTCACGGAGTGTGGGGGAGTCAGGGCCCTGCACCCCCCACTTCCTGCGATTCACTGGGACTTTCAGCCAGCCAGTACAACAGATACTTAAGAAATGCATAGGGCAAATTGAGGCACCCACACAGTATTCAGAGAAAATATTAAGAACATTCCCACTTCATTACACATAGAAACCAGGCCTTAAAGAAACACAGTGCCATGGAAACGAGGCCTTAAAGAAATCAGGTGCCATGGAAACCCGGCCTTACAGAAACCCAGTGCCATGGAAACCAGGCCTTAAAGAAATCAGGTGCCATGGAAACCCGGCCTTACAGAAACCCAGTGCCATGGAAACCAGGTGTCACGGAGTATGGGGGGACTCATGGTCCTGCACCCCCGGCGTCCTGTGATTCACCATGACTCTCAGCCAGCCAGTAAAGCAGAAGGTTTATTTAGATGACAGGAAGACAGGTCTTCCAGGCACAGAGAACAGGATCCCCCATCAGTTAGGTCCATCTTGGGGTCCCAGGGCACCACAGCTCCCTTGGGAGGTCAGAGCCATCTCTGCCTCCCAGCCATTCCACCAGCCAGCTCTGAAACTCTGCCTTCAGCGACCCCTCCCACAGCCTTTGTTCAGTATCCCGGGCAAAGGTGTCACCTGGCCTCTAACCCCTTCCTGGGTTCTCATGTTACACACTCAGGTATTCTCCCTCGGTCAGTCTCCCATCCCCCAATGCAGACTATCCCAGCCACACTCCCCTGTCAGCATTCACAGACCACAGTAAGAACAGTCCCAGTTCGTCACACCAGGCCTCAGGGAATCTGGGTGACATGGAAATAGGGTTACCATACGTCCAGATTTTCACGGACATGTCCGGCTTTTTGGGCCTCAAATCCCCGTCCGGGGGGAAATCTCAAAAAGCTGAACATGTCCGGGAAAATAGGGATGTGCTAGGCCGGGGGCCGGGCCGGGGCCGGTGGTGCTGGGCCGGGGGTGTTTGGCCGGGGGCTGTCCCGGGGGTGCGGGGCTGGGGGCCGGGCCCAGCGGTGCGGGGCCGGGGGTGCTGGGCTGGGCCGAGGCCGGTGGTGCTGGGCCGGGGACCAGGGGTGCTGGTGCGGGGGCCGGGGCCAGGGGTCGGGCCGGGCCCGGTGTTGTGGGGCCGGCGGTGCTGGGCCGGGGGCTGGTCCGGGGGTGCGGGGCCGCAGGTGCTGGGCCGGGGGCTGGGGGAGCTGGGCCGGGCCGGGGCCGGCAGTGCTGGACCGGGGGCTGGGGGGGCTGGGCCAGGGGCCGGGGAAGGGAGCCAGGAGTGATGGGCAAAGGGCCGGGCCGGGGCCGGGGGTGCTGGGCTGGGGGCCGGGGCAGGGGGCCAGGAGTGATGGGCAAGGGGTCAGGGCCGGCGTTGCTGAGCCGGGGGCCGGGCCGGGGCCGGCGGTGCTCAGCCGGGGGCTGGCCCGGGGGTGCGGGGCCGGAGGCCAGGCCGGGCCCGGCGGTGCGGGGCCGGCGGTGCTGGGCTGGGGCCGGGGGTGCTCGGCCGGGGGCTGGCCTGGGGCCGGCATCCCAGGAGCCGAGCCAGGCTGGAGACGCTGGGGCCGGCCGCCGGAGGGAGCCGCTCGGTTGGGGGGCCAGACTGGGCAGTGCCTCCTCCCCCCACCCCCCAAGCTTACCTGCTGCCTGCTTCAGGCTTCCCGCGAATCAAATGTTCGCGGGAAGCAGGGGAGGGGGCGGAGTTGGGGCGGGGACTTTGGGGAAGGGGTGGAGTTGGGGCGGGGCATGGGCGCGGCCGGGGGCGGGGCCGGGGCCCCGTAGAGTGTCCTCTTTTTGGACACTCAAAATATGGTAACCCTACATGGAAACCAGTTGCCATAGAAAGCAGACCTTAGACAAACTAAGTGCCATGGGACACCAGACCTCAGAGAAACCCAGTGCCATGCAACCAGGCTTCAGGTAAATCCGCAGCCACAGAAACCAGGCCTCAGAGAAACCAGGCCTCAGAGAAACTAGGTGCCATGGAAATCCGGCTGTACAGAAACTGGGCCTGAGAAACCAGGCTTCAAGGACAACAAGCCTCAGGTAAACAGGCCCACTAAGAAGCTGGGTGCCATGGAAACGAGACTTCAGGGAAACCAGGCTGTGTATAAACGAGGCCTCAGAAACCAGGTTCCAACGAAAACAGGCCTCTGGGAAATTGGGTGCCATGTTAACCAAGCCATAGGGAAGCCAGACTATACAGAAACCAGGCATTAGAGAAACTGGGTACCTTGGCAGCCAGGTGTCAGGGAAATCATGTGTCATGGCAACCAGATCTCAGAGACACTGGACCATGGACATGGCATCAGGGACAAAGGGGTACCATGGAAACCCGGCCTTAGAGAGATCCAGGTGCCATGGAAACAAGGCTGAACACAACCCAGTCCTCAAGGAAATGGGCACCATAGAAACCAGGTGTCAGGGAAAGGGGGCAGCAGAGAATAATATTGCCCCAAAAAGCCAGTGAGACACCAGGGCCCAGGGAAAGCAGCTCATGGAGTCAGGGGCCAGACAGCGAGTCTATTTTTATTACTATGTGACAGCAAATAAGGAACAAGGCACTGTAGGTAATTCCCACGTGGGGTTCAGTAGCGGGTGATTGTATATGACAGTGGTTCTCAACCAGAAGTCCGGGGCCCCCTGGGGGGCCATGAGCAGGTTTCAGGTGTCCATCAAGCAGGGCCAATGTTAGACTCGCTGGGCCCAGGGCAGAAAGCTAAGGCCCCACTGCATGGGGCAAAAGCCTGGGTCCCTGAGCCCTGCTACCCAGGGCTGAAACCAAAGCCTGAGCAACTTAGGCTTAATTCACCTTTCTCTCCCCAGGGGGTCTGGGCTTCCCATCTTTCTCTGTTCTGAGACCCCCCACAATTTCTCTTCTTCATTAAATCCCACTCTCTCTCCTTCTGGAAGGCATTTGACTTAGGCTTTAAAGCTAGGCTATGTCAACATAGCTACGTCGCTTAGTAATGTAAAAAATGTACACCCCGACCAACTTAACTAGGCCAACAAAACCCCAGTGTAGATGTGCAGACGATACAAAGACTGATGGGGAGATGTATACTGGTGAAGACAGGTCACTGATACAGACCACCGTGGATCATTCAATAATCTGGAAAAAGAAGAACAGGAGGACTTGTGGCACCTTAGAGACTAACAAATTTATTAGAGCATTTATTATGCTCTAATAAATTTGTTAGTCTCTAAGGTGCCACAAGTCCTCCTGTTCTTCTTTTTGCGGATACAGACTAACACGGCTGCTACTCTGAAACCTTTCAATAATCTGGGTGCAAACAAAACCCCTGCATTTGAATACAGGCAAATGCAAGGTCCAACATCTAGGAATAAAGACAGTAGGCCACACTTACAGGGTGGGGGACTGTGTCCTGGAAAGCAGTGACTCTGAAAAAGACTTTGAGGTTGTGGTGGATAATCAACTGAACATGAGCAGCTGATTCAGTGCTGTGGCTAAGAGGGCTAATGCGATCCACGGATGTATCAAGAGGGAAGTGGACAGGGGATATTACCTCTCCGTCTATGGCACTGGTGAGGCCAATACTGGATACTATGGCCTGTTCTCAGGTCCACATTTTTAAAAGGACGGAGAAGACATATGAAAACAAGCACCGAAGTAAAAATATATAGAAAGATCAACACACAAAGGTAGTGAGGTTCCTAGTTTTCATCTGGGTTAGAGAGACTTAAGAAGCTCAATCTATTTATATACGATCCTACAGAACGACTAAATCTCTGATAGTAGAGGGCACTTTAATCAAGCAGACAAAGGCTGAACAAAATCCGAGGACTGAAAGTTGAAACTAGAAATATTGGATCAGGAAATAAGGCACAGATGTTTAACGATTAAGGGTAATTAACCGCTACAACAGGTGATCATGTGGTGTGGTGGGATCTCCATGACTGGGAACCTCTAAGTTAAGATTGGATTGGTCTTTCTAAAAGATCCGCTCTAGTTCCACTGTAAATTATTAAGCTTGATTCCAGAGTCACAGTATAACATTCTCTGTCCTTTGTGATACAGGAAGTCAGGCTAGATTATCACTGTGGTCCCTTCTGGATTTAATGTTTATGAATCTATGACAAATGGACAAGATGAGCTTAGAACGTCTAGTTATTGGGAACGGTTTTGTTTTAGGGTCAGAGTTAAGGACGTTTGGGTGCAGATCATTGACATCAGCTGACCTGTGGCGATTGACATCAGTTGAAGATCGGATCTGACTGGTGAGGTTTATGTCAAAATTGTTTGCTGTCACCTTATTTCACAGTTACCTTAGTGGGCAGCGTTTGGGTGCTTTTAGCCAGGTCGGGATAGTTTTGGCTGGTTCTGAGAGGCATTCAGCAAACTTAACTCTAAGTGACAGGAGTTATTTGCGTGGGGGAATAACTAACAATAAATAATCCCAGGTAGGCGGCCGGAATTGCCCTCAGAGGGAACGCAGCTGGGATTGGGGAGGAGGCTCCCTGTATCCAAAACAGCTGATGTGACAGTGCCTGGCCCAGGCTCCCAGAGGGAATTTCCATGTCCTCCGTATGTCGCTGTCCCTTCCTTTCAGAACCAAAGACCTTGGACGGGAATATCAGGCAGCTCGGGCCGGGTGAAGGGCCTTACACCCTGCGCTGTGTCTCTCCCCTCCCAGCACAAGTGACAGACACAGACCAGAACTGACCCTCCTTCCCCAATCTCTGTGTTTACAATAAATGACACAGCGGTAGTGGAAAGTGGATAATCCAGCTCTGCAGCTCTAATTTGATTTCAAAGTCCATGTTGTTCAGAAAAAGCCCAGCCCCAGTTCTGAGCAGCCTCTCTCAGGTGGTGTCTGGTGTCATTTGGAAATGAGGACAAAGGAATCGGTCGTTCCTGGGCTGGTGGAGAGAGATGGAATCAGGGAGATTTCAGGGCTTTCCCCTGGAGCCTCCCTGTAAGCGGATGACATGTATTGAGGTTACTCTCCCTTTGTCACCATCTAGTGGGGTTGCCAAGCCTCCAGCATTGTCTTGGGGTCTCCAGAAATTAAAGCTCCCAAACCCTGCACAAGATGAACATGTCATGCAGCCACATACACGCAGAGCGAAGGCTGGTTCCGGCCCCGGGCTGCATGTTGGACACCCGGCCTGGTGCCGTTACAGACAGAAATACTTCTCTCCTGCATCTGCTCCGTGGGAGCCAATGCCTGGGGCTGAGCCCTACAGCTCTGGGAGACTCCAGACTCTCCCCCTGACCACAGGCGCTGACTTTACAATGTACTGGGGGGTGCTCAACCCCTGGCTCTGCCCCAGGCCCTGCCCTCACTCCACCCCCGCTCCAGAGCCCCACTCCTCACCGCCTCTTCCCAGTCCTGCCTCTTCCCTGCCCCGCCTCTCCCCCGAGCACTCCGTATCCTCATTCCCCCTCCTTCCCCCCAGAGCCTCCAGCACGCTGCGAAACAACTGATGGCAGTGGGCGGGAGGCGCGGGGAGAGAGGGGGAAGCGCTGATCTGCCAGATCCAGCAGCAGGCGGGAGGCATTGTGGAAGAGGAGAGGAGTTGACAGGTGCGCTGCTGGTGGGTGCTCAGCGCATCCCACCATTTTCCCCCTGTGGGTGTTCCAGCCCCGGAGCACCCACAGAGCCGGTGCCTGTGCCCCTGACCAGCCCTAATGTTCTCCAGTTGAAATGGGCATCTCTCGTTTTGTTCTCAGGACCTGCTGGAGCAGGGCCGGAGAGGAGCTGAGCGGAGCCCTTGGGAGGAGGACGCTCCAGAAGGACCAAATTGAATCCATGGGACCTGCATCTGCTTCGTCCTGAGAACGCGACGGATGAGCTGAGAGCCAATTTCAGCCCCGCTCTGCAGGACTCCGACCTAGAGCCGCACTCAGGACAACACAAAACCAAACTGTGACCTGAATCTCGGGCCCGTACTCAGAGAGGGGAGAAAGCGGGTGGAACGGGCAAGTCACCGACGGGGCCGTGGATCAGCCTTCAGCAGGGTCCAACCCAAAGTCTCTGAGTGTCGTGAAGCTGCACATCACAGCGCAGAGAGTGACTCATCAGCAGGAAGCATCCAAATCCCGGAAAAGCTGCTTTGACTGAGTCCAGCAGGGAGCCCTCGTGTGTGGGGGAATCGCCAGGATGGCCGACCCCAGCGAGGGGGCAGACCTGACCCTCACCTCAGGGGACGGGGAGTGTGAGATGCGCGTGTGTGACACCGATATGGAGCCCCGGTGCCACGTCGCTGAGCCCATGGGGGACGTGTGTCTGGCCAGGTTACGCGCACGCCCCCAGCCGCTGAGCATGGTGACCCTGCAGGGAGAACGGGACAGAGTGGAGAGATGCAGGGAGCTGCGCAGGGAGCTAGGCAGCTGCCTGGACCTCGCCCTGGAGAGGTTCAGACGGGAACCCCGGTGTGTGCAGGAGAACGCCAGGCTGCTGATCCGCTGCGACGGGGGGGAGCAAGAGTTTGTCTCCGGCCGGGGGCAGTGTGAGATCTCAGTGCTCCTCGCCGATGGGGAACCCCAGTATCACATCACAGAGCTGGGAGGGGACAGGCCAGTGACTTGGTCACATGCCAGCCCAGAACCGCTGAGCGTTGCAGATCTAGAGAGGGTGCGCGACAGACTGGGGAACTGGGGGGCTCTGGGTGAGGAGCTGAGCGGCTGCTTTGGGGAGGCCATTTCCCAGTTCAGCCGAGAGCCCCAGTGTGTGCAGGAGAACGCCAGGATGGGGATCAGCTGGGATGGAAGGACCCTGGAGTTCCTGTCGGGGGAGGGGCAGTGTGAGATTTCTGTGTGCTGTAGGGACGAGAGACCCCAATACAAGGTTGAGGAGCTTCCTGTGCACATGTACGTGGCTCGGTTATGCTCCCGCCCAGAACCACTGAGCACTGACACCCTGCGCAGAGTGTTGACAAAATTGGAGTCCTGTCAGGAAGACACCAGTGTCCTAAGAGCCTGTATTTCCCACGCCTTGGACCAATTCGTTCAGGAGCCCCGGTGTGTGCAGGAGAACGCCAGGCTGCTGATCCGGTGGGATGGGCAGGAGCTGGAGTTGGTCTCCGGCCAGGGGCAGTGTGAGATCTCGGTGCTCCATGCCGATGGGAGACCCCAGTATCACATCACAGAGCTGGGAGGGGACAGGCCAGTGACTTGGTCACACGCCAGCCCAGAGCCACTGAGCGTCGCAGACCTAGCGAGGGTGCGGGACAGACTGGGGCACTGCGGAGCGCAGGGTGAGAAGCTGAGCGGCTGCTTTGGGGAGGCCATTTCCCAGTTCAGCCTGGAGCCCCCTTGTGTGCAGGGGAACGCCAGGCTGCTAATCCAGTGGGGTGGGGGGAGTCTGGAGTTCTTGTCGGGGAAGGGGCAGTATGAGATCTCTGTTTCCTATCAGGAAGGAAAACCCCGTTATCATTTTCATGTTGAGACTCTCCCAGTGCATTTGTATGTGGCCCGGTTACGTTCCCGCAAGAACCCACTCAGTGCTGACAGCCTGTTCAAATTTCACACTGAGTTGGGTCTCTGTCGGGGAGACACTGCTGTGTTGAGGGCCTGCTTGCTCATAGCCTGGGAGGGGTTCAGACAGGAGCCCCTGTGCGTGCAGGAGAATGCCAGGCTGCTGATCCGCTGGGACGGGGGGGAGCTGGAGTTCATCGCCGGGCAGGGGCAGTGTGAGATCAGTGTGTCCGGCAGCACTGGGGAGACCCAGTACCACATTATAGAGAAAACCTGGGACATGTTTGTGGCTTGGACAAACTCGCACCCAGAACCGCTGAGCATCAATAACCTGAAGAGGGTGCGGGACCGACTGGGGCGCTGGGGGGCACTAGGCAAGGAACTGAGCAGCTGTTTTGTGGAGGCCATTTCCCAGTTCAGCCCGGAGCCCCCGTGTGTTCAGGGGAACGCCAGGATGAGGTTGTCCTGGGACAGGGGCAGCCTGGAGTTCCTGTCGGGGGAGGGGCAGTACATTTTCTCTGTTTCCTATCAGGAAGGAAATCCCCGTTATCATTTTCATGTTGAGACTCTCCCAGTGCACTTGTATGTGACCCGGTTACGTTCCCGCAAGAACCCACTCAGTGCTGACAGCCTAGTCAAATTTTACACTGAGCTGGGTCTCTGTGCGGGAGACCCTGCTGTGTTGAGGGCCTGCTTCAACAGAGCCTGGGAGGGGTTCGGCCGGGAGCCCCTGTGTGTGCAGGAGAACGCCAGGCTGCTGACCCGCTGGGATGGGGGGGAGCTGGAGTTCGTCGCCGGGCAGGGTCAGTGTGAGATCAGTGTGTCCTGCAGTGATGGGGAGCCCGAATATCACATTACAGAGAAAACCTGGGACGTGTTTGTGACTTGGACAAACTCACACCCAGAATCGCTGAGCATCAATAACCTGGAGAGAGTTAAAAACAGACTGGGGTGTTGGGGGGCGCTGGGCGAGGAGCTGAGCAGCTGCTTTGTGGAGGCCATTTCCCAGTTTAGCCGGGAGCCCCCATGTGTGCAGGGGAACGCCAGGATGAGGTTGTCCTGGGACAGGGGGAGCCTGGAGTTCCTGTCGGGGGAGGGGCAATATGAGATCTCTGTTTCCTATCAGGAAGGAAATGCCCGTTATCATTTCCATTTTGAGACTCTCCCAGTGCACTTGTACGTGGCCCGTTTATGTTCCCGCGAGAACCCACTCAGTGCTGATAGCCTAGTCAAATTTCACACTGAGCTGGGTCTCTGTCGGGGAGACACTGCGGCGCTGAGGACCCGCTTGCACAAAGCCTGGGAGGGGTTCAGCCGGGAGCCCCAGTATGTTCAGGAGAACACCAGGCTGCTGATCCAGTGGGGCAGGAGGCAGCTCGGGTTCACCTCGGGGAACGGGGAATGTGAGATCTCCATGTGCTGTGAGGACAGGAAACCCCAGTACCACGTTAGGAAGATCCCAGTGCATGTGTACGTGGCTCAGCTACGTGCCCACCAACAGTCACTGAGTGCTGACACCCTCCAGAGAGTGTTGAGTGAACTGGGGTCCTGTCATGGAGACACTGATGCTCTGACCACCTGTTTTGACCGAGCCTGGCAGGGTTTCTGCCAGGAGCCCCGGTGTGTGCAGGAGAACGCCAGGCTGCTGATCCGGTGCGATGGGCAGGAGCTGGAGTTTGTCTCCGGCCAGGGGCAGTGTGAGATCTCAGTGCTCCTCTCTGATGGAGAACCCCAATATCACATCACAGAGCTGGGAGGGGACAGGCCAGTGATGTGGTCACACGCTAGCCCAGAGCTGCTGAGCGTCACAGACCTAGCGAGGGTGCGGGACAGACTGGGACGCTGGGGGGCGCTGGGTGAGGAGCTGAGCGGCTGCTTTGGGGAGGCCATTTCCCAGTTCAGCCGGGAGCCCCCGTGTGTGCAGGAGAATGCCAGGATGGGGATCAGGTGGGATGGAGGGACCCTGGAGTTCCTGTCAGGGGAGGGGCAGTGTGAGATCACTGTGTGCTGTAGGGACGAGAGCCCCCAGTACGAGGTTGGTGAGCTCCCCGTGGACATGTACGTGGCTCGGTTATGCACCCACCGAGAACCACTGAGCGCCGACAGCCTACAGAGAGTGTTGAGAAAATTGGGGTCCTGTCAATATGACACCAGTATTTTAAGAGCCTGTATTTCCCACGCCTTGGACCAATTCGTTCAGGAGCCCCGGTGTGTGCAGGAGAACGCCAGGCTGCTGATCCAGGGGGGCTGTGGGGAGGTGCAGTTCATCTCCGGCCAGGGGCAGTGTGAGATCTCGGTGCTCCTCGCCGATGGGGAACCCCAGTATCACATCACAGAGCTGGGAGGGGACAGGCCAGTGACTTGGTCACACGCCAGCCCAGAGCCGCTGAGTGTCGCAGACCTAGCGAGGATGTGGGACAGAATGTGGCGCTGGGGGGCGCTGGGTGAGGAGCTGAGCAGCTGCTTTTGGGAGGCCATTTCCCAGTTCAGCCGGGAGCCCCTGTGTGTGCTGGAGAACGCCAGGATGTGGATCTACTGGGACAGGGGGAGCCTGGAATTCCTGTCAGGAGAGGGGCAGTGTGAGATCTCTGTGCGATATAGGAACAGGAGAGCGCAGTATGAGGTTGGGGAGCTCCCGGGTCATATAAACCTGGCTCGGTTACACGCCCGAACAGAGCCAGAGCACCAACCCCTTGTGACACCGCATGATTGAAATAGGACCGTATCTCTTTCCTGCTACCACTGTTATACAGCTGCACCAAAACTTGTAAGAAGTGTATCCTGTAAGGAATCAATGGAAAAGTTACTATCCTCAAGTATGATTGTCCTGTTCACATACATGTATCATCCTTGTATCCAAAGTGAGAAATATTGACTCTGTCCTGGCATCCTACCTGCGTGCTGTGTTCCCGAGCAATACCCGCAAGGCAGTTTACATCCAGTCTACCAGCCACTTTGAATGGACTCTTCAAGTTCATGGCCCGTTAAAGAAAACATTTAACTCTCTCAATGGGCCACAGAAGAAGCTCATCCTGGTGCCATGAGCCTTCCTGTGTCCGCTTTAGCCAGAATATGGATAATAGCTCATCGAAGCATGCAAGTGCCTGTGACTCACTCAGGTGACCCTGGACTCCATCTTGTGCCTGTAATTTTCCACAAACAAAGACGGAGAGCACGCCCTCCACTTGGGAGAAGGTATAAAAGACCCTGGAAGCATCTCTATTTTGCCTCTTTCCTGCTCTGACCTCTGGACTTGCACTAAAAGGAGCACATTGACTATGGACTGAGGACCTTTAGGACCTTACCAGAGACTGTACAAGCCAGCAGTCCGTAACATCACTGCTATAAACCTGATCCAAGAACTTGGCAATGATGATATGTACAATGATTTCTTTAAGCATTTTAAATCTCTCCTCTTTCTTTTTGCTTATAAATAAACCTTTAGATATTAGCTACTAAAGAATTGGCAGCAGTCTGATTATTGGGTAAGATCTGAATGACAGATTGACCTGACTGTATGACTTCTTGTTCGCCAGTGTGGTGAGACAGAAGTTTAATGCTGTTTCTGGCTTGGTATATCCATGACAGAATAACTGCCGGTTTAGGGTGAGCCTGCCCCATTGCTCAGTGGTGTGTCCTCAATCTGGTATTCTCATCTGTGATCCATGGAGACATGGTGACACCTTCCCTGTGGAGAGTGATGAGAAAACTGGGGTCCTGTCAGAGAGACACCGCTACATCCTATATTCCCCAACCCTTGAACCAATTCATTTTGGAACCCCGGTGTGCACAGGAGAACATCAGGCTGCTGATCCGGTGGGGTGGAACTGGAGTTTGTCTCCGGCCATGGGCAGGTTGAGATCTCGGTTCTCCTCGCCAATGGATAACTCCAGTATTAAATCACAGAGCTGGGAGGCGACAGGCCAGTGACTTGGTCACATGCCAGCCCTGAGCTGCTGAGCGTCGCCGATCTAGCGAGGGTGCGGGACAGACTGGGGCACCGGGGGATGCTGGGCGAGGAGCTGAGCAGCTGCTTTGGGGAGGCCATTTCCCAGTTCAGACGGGAGCCCCTGTGTGTGCAGGGGAACGCCAGGCTGCTGATCCGGTGCAGCGGGGGGAACCTGGAGTTCCTGTTGGGGGAGGGGGAGTTTGAGCTCTCTGTGTACTACAGCGTTGGGAAACCCCAGTATGAGATTGGGGAGCTCCCCGTGCACATGTACCTGTCTCGGTTATGCGCCCGCCCAGACCTACTGAGCGCCCACACCCTACGGACAGTGCGGGAAAAATTGGGGTCTTGCAAGGAAGACAGAGATGATCTTAGAGCCTGTTTTCACTGAGCTTGGGAAGGATCCTGCTGGGAGCCCCCGTCTGTGGAGAATGCCAAGCTGCTGATCCGGTGTTGCGGGGAGAAGCTGGAGTTTGTCTCTGGGTGGGGGGAGAATTTAATCACCGTGTGTAAAGGTGAGGAGGGGAGACTCCAATACATGGTTCAGGTGTCAGGATGGTGGCCTCAGATTCTCCCATAAACTGCAAAGTGTTGGGCAGAGACAAAATATGAGTCTACATGGGGGCTTTAATCCAGAGCTCTTTGATGTTTGTCAGGTAACTTGCAGGATGCAATAGCACGCAGGGCCCATTCCACTTTCAGTTCCCAAAGTGGGAACACACAGCGGTCATTTGCTGTGAACTGATGGCATAGCATCCTCCAGGAATATCCCATGGTCCTTTGCTTCACTCCTGAGCGGTGAACATCCTGGGATTGCTTTGCTGTGCACTGTGGGAAGCCACATCTGGTGGTGAATTGTGGCGAGTTGTGGAAAAGAACTTCAGGGGCTGATCTTGTGTGCATAGGCACAACCATCCCACCTAGCATGAGCCCACAGCAGCCCAAATGGTCACTTTGGCTGCTGTGGGATCCCCAGTTTCTCAGTTATCGGGGCAGGAAGAATAAAGTGTTTTTACCCTGATTATGTGAATCAAGGACAGTGGAACTGTTTTATGACAGAGGGACTCGCCATCAACTAAGTAGCACTCGCTAGACAAGGGACATGGGTTCCAAAGCCCAGTGAATGGAGAGAGGCTGGGAATAGGTATTTGTACCTGATGGGCTGTGTGCCCCTTGAGAGCCTGAAACACCAACTGTGCTGCCTTCTTCTCTCTCTACTGCGGCATATCAGAGCTAATTTTGATTCCATTAGGAGTCTAGTTACAGGCTGCTAAACTGAGTTCACTTTAGGCCAATGGTGCACCACCACTGAGACTCCCCTACTACAATCTGAAATCACTAAAGAGCTAAAATCACTGAGTGCTGTGCTAAGTAGTTGGGGGGCCTGAAGATATATTGCTGAGTGGCTGGCAGAGCAGTTCGTGGGATGGCTGGTGTAGTGGAGTGGAGTGGCTGGTGGAGCGGAGCAGTTCGTGGGAAGGCTGGAGCGGCTCATGGGACTGCTGGTGGAGCGGAACAGCTCGCGGTAAAGGCTGCAGCAGAACGCTATGGAGAGGCGGGGCAGTCCGCTTTGGACCACGTAAGGTGCCCCCGCACCTTCCCCATTCTCACCCAGGCTGGGAGGTAAAACTCTGCAGAAAAACTTTTGAACTCTGGGGCTGCACTGACCAGGGACAGAGACTTTTGGGGTCGTTGGACTTTTGGGTGATTTTTGGATTGCTGAACTCAAGAGCCTTTTGGGGTGTTGGACTTTTGGGACTTTGGGTGATTTTTTGGGTTGCTGTACTTAAGACCTTGAGGGAAAAAGGACACTGCCAAACTTACTTGGGGGTGGTTATTTTGTTCATGGTTTGTGTTATGAATCCTGTTTGTGGTGTTTCCCCAGCATAATGTGTTTCTCTCTCTCAGGGTTCCCTCCCCACTATGAACTCTGGCGTACAGATGTGGGGACCCGCATGGAAGATCCCCTAAGCTTATTTCCACCAGCTTAGGTTAAAAACTTTCCCAAGGCACAAATTTCACCTTGTCCTTGAACAGTATGCTGCCACCACCAAGTGGTTTAGACAAAGGATCAGGGAAAGGACCACTTGGAGTCCGATTCCCCCAAAATATTCCCCCAAGCCCTGCACCCCCCTTTCCTGGGGAAGGCTTGAGAATAATATCCTCACCAATTGGTACAGGTGAACACAGACCCAAACCGTCGGATCTTAAGAACAATGAAAAATCAATCGGGTTCTTAAAAGAAGAATTTTAATTAAAGAAATGGTAAAAGAATCACCTCTGTAAATTCAGGATGGTAAGTACTTTAAAGAATAACAAAAGACTCAAAAACACAGAGGATTTCCCCTCTAAGCAGAACTTTAAAGTTACAAAAACAGGGATAAACCTTCCTCTTAGCACAGGGAAAATTTACAAGCTAAAACAAAATGTAATTTAATGCATTTCTTTGCTATTACTTACCATTTTTACAAAACTAAAAGCTTAGTTCAGATATGGCTTAGGGAGATGTATTTTCCCTGCCCTGTTTCCTTGTTCACTCTGGGAGAACCACAACAAAACCCCCTCCCCCTCCCAACAGATTTGAAAGTATCTTCTCCCCTTATTGGTCCTTTTGGTCAGGTGCCAACCAGGTTTTCTGAGATTCTTAACCCTTTACAGGTAAAAGAGGAATTAACTCTTTACAGGGTAAAGAGGGATTTTATGCTACCCGTAGCTGTATGTTTATGACACCCTCCTTTATTAAAAAGATTTTGCTACACTCAAACTCTGTGCTTGTGAAAGGGGAAGTATTGCCATTAGAGGTGCCCGGGGGGTGGTGTGTAATTTTCCCATGTCACTGGGTGGGGACTTGAGCCAGTTTTGCAACAGAACCCCTAGATACTGAACCCGGCCCTTGTTGCTGCCAACTCAGATGGGCAGAAGGGGGTTACACTTGTAACCCAACATTAAACAAAGTTGATCACTTGGACAGCTGTGTCTGCTGGATACTTGGGCAGAGAAGGTGCGTTCATGTACAGTAAATACAGTCTGAGGCTGAAGCTTTTCCCCCTCCTCATCTACCTGTCCAGGGAGAGCTCATTCAGACCCTGCTTTCACCCCCATCAGCCGGGCTCTGACCCCTGCATTTCAGGGCCTGTGGTTCTCAAACTTTTTGGGGGGGAGAGGGGGCTGTGGTTTGTGGGGAATTTGAAAGCCAGCAAGGGGCGTTTTCCAGATCAGCTCAAAAACGGATTAGGAGAAAAGCCAAATCTCCTATGAATGGAAAATCCCAGGTGAACCAGATGGAGCTGGGAGTCTGGGACATGCCCCCCTGGGAAACACTGGGCGGCCGGGGCCCCCTGGACAGGATGCGGGGAGACACAGATCACAAGGAGGAGAGGATGGACAGACCAGGGAACCAGCTACCTCCTGCCCCCCCATCCTCGACTCCAGGGGAAGGAAATAAACTGAAACTAACAGGAGAAGTGGTGGGGGGGGGAGAGAGATTTTTATTCTTGCTACAGCAGAGCCAGAGCCAGAGAACCAAACTGAGCTGAGAGAACAGGAGACACTGGAAGTGCTGGGGTAGGAATGTCACTGACACCACCCACCTCAGATCCGCTGGTGCCCCTCACTCCCCAGCTGCAGCCCAGGCAGAGCTGGGGGGAGCCTAGGGCTGGGCTAGCAGGAGGCTGCAAGTCAGGAGTGAGGGGCACCGGCAGGGTGGGGGTGAGCCCAGGGCTGGGCTAGCAGGGACTGTGAGTCAGGAGTGAGGGGCACCCAGACTGATTCATTCTCCTTCCCATCCCTTAGGGATCAGGCCATGGCTGGGCAGCGCTGAGCTGGTCGTCCGGACACTGAGTTGCGTTGACCCCGCCGAGGGCCCCCAGCTGGCCGTGCTTGGGCACTGGAGGTCCATGGATCATCCACTGACCATCAGCTACAGCTTGGCCATTAACTGGTCCCACTGGTTGCCCCTGGACTGGGCCAGGAGGCAGCTGGGCCACCTGTTGTGAAAGTGTCTCGTGCTGGCCTTGGCCGTGACACTGGTCTCCATAGTTCTCTGCGTCCTGCACCAGGACATACTAGGGCTCTCCCCGCCCGCTGCTGAGCGTCGAGGACCCCATGGCTATGATGGTCCATCCGCTGAGCCTCCCCCAGGGTGTCCTCAGCCTCCTCCTCAAGGAGAGACAATACAGAACTGGGGTGCGGAATTCAAATCAGTATCTAAACTGTCTGTATGCTAATGCGAGAAGTATGGGGAATAAGCAGGAAGAACCTGAAATGCTAGTTAATAAACCCAACTGTGACGTAGTTGGCCTCACAGAGACTTGGTGGGATAATACACATGACTGGAATGTTGGTATAGGAGGGTACAGCTTTCTCAGGAAGGACTGGCAGGGAAAAAAGGGAGATGAGGTTTTTTTTAAACAACTAACAAAATCATCGAAAGTACAGGACTTGGTGGCGATGGGGGACTTTAAATACCCAGACATCTGTTGGGAAAATAACACAGCAGGGCACAGATTATCCAACAAGTTCTTGGAATGTATTGGAGATTTTTTTTTTATTCCAGAAGGTGGAGGAAGCTACCAGGGGAGAGGCTGTTCTAGTTTTGATTTTGACGAATAGGGAGGAACTGGTTGAGAATTTGAAAGTGGAAGGCAGCTTGGGTGAAAGTGATCATGAAATGGTCAAGTTCATGATTCTAAGGACTGGTAGAAGGGAAAACAGCAAAATTAAGACAATGGATTTCAAGAAGGCAGACTTCAACAAACTCAGGGAGTTGGTAGGTAAGATCCCAGGGGAAGCAACTCTAAGGGGAAAAAATATTGAAGACAGTTGACAGTTCTTCAAAGAGACATTATTAAGGGTGCAAGAGCAAACTATCCCACTGTGTAGGAAAGATAGGAAGTGTGACGGGTTGGATCACAGAAACCCCCTTGGGAGCTGCCACCCGATGTGCAAAGACTACCCCTGCTTCTGTTTTCCCTGCCAGCTCAGGACTCCAGCACCCTGTCTTGCTGAGCCAGACACAGATCCAGGGTCCGAATCACTTGTCCCAAAGCTGCAAGTTACCTGTAAACAGCTCACAGTAGTGTGCTTGTCTTTAGCACTCAGATGCCCAACTCCCAATGGGGTCTAAACCCAGATAAATCCGTTTTACCCTGCATAAAGCTTATGCAGGGCAAACTCATAAATTGTTCGCCCTCTATAACACTGATAGAGAGATATGCACAGCTGTTTGCCTCCCCCAGGTATTAATACATACTCTGAGTGAATTACTAAATAGAAAGTGATTTTATGAAATACAGACAGTAGGATTTAAGTGGTTCAAAGTAGTAACAGACAGAACAAAGTAAGTCACCAAGCAAAATAAAATAAAATGCGCGAATCTATGCCTAATCAAATTGAATACAGATAATTTCCTCACCAGTTCCAGAGTGCTCCCTTTTACAGGCTAATCTCCTTTTAGCCTGGGTCCAGCAATCACTCACACCCCCTGCAGTTACTGTCCTTTGTTTCAGTCTCCTTCAAGTATCCTGGGGGGGGGGGGGGGGGTGGAGAGGCTCCTTCTTTAGCCAGCTGAAGACAAAATGGAGGGGTCTCCCCTGGGTTTAAATAGACTCTCTCTTGTGGGTGGAGACCCCCCTCCTCCCTCCTCTGCAAAGTCCAGCTCCAAGATGGAGTTTTGGAGTCACCTGGGCAAGTCACATGCTCCTGCATGACTCAGTCTTTGCAGGCCGACGCCATTGTCCACATGGCATCTTGCATGTCTCCAGGAAGACTTCTCATGTGGATTGGAGCATTCCAAGATGCATTGTTCCCCAAGTGTTTCCTGATCAGGTACTTAACCTGGTGAATTCCTTCCTAAAGAAGCTGACCAAATGCCTCACAGAGCTTACTTAGAAATCAAGCAAGCATACAGCCAGTTATATCATACATACATTTATAAACGTCCCCCCATAAAGCCTTATGGGGTACGCTGTCACAGGAAAGATGGCCAGAGACCACCCTGGCTTAATCAAGAGATCTTGAATGATCTAAAAATCAAAAAAGAGTCCTACAAAAAGTGGAAACTAGGTCAAATTACAAAAGATGAATATAAACAAACGACACAAGGCTGTAGGGGTAAAATTAGAAAGGCCAAAGCGCAAAATGAAATCAGACTTACTGGAGACATAAAGGGCAACAAGAAAACATTCTACAAATATATTAGAGATGTAAGCAGAGTCAGGATGAGCTCTACCCTGACATCTGGTGGTAAATTGTGGTGAGTTGTGCAAAAGAACTTCAGGGGCTGCTTTTGTTTGCAGAGGCAGGGCCACCCGCCTAGCATGAGCCCATGGCAGCCCAAAATGGCCAATGGAATCGTTGTATGACAGAGGGACTCACCATCAACTAAGTAGCACTCGCTAGACAAGGGACATGGGGTCCAAAACCCAGTGAATTGAGAGAGGCTGGGGACAGGAATATATACCTGGTGGGGTGGGCCACTTTTGTGGGCCTGAAACACCAATTGCACCTTCTCCTTTTCCTCTCTCCACTGTTGAATATCAGAGCTAATTTTGATTCCATTAGGAGTCTAATTATAGACTGCTGAGCTGAATTCACTTTCGGCTAATGGTGTGCCAGCACTGGGGTTCCCTTACTACAAGCTGAAATCACTATAGAGCTAAAAATCACTGAGTGCTGTGTTACCTAGTGGCGGGCGGGGGGGCGGCTGAAGATATATTGCTAAGCGTCTGGCAGAGTGGAGCAGTTTGGGGGATGGCTGGAGTGGCTCACGGGAGCAGAGCGGAGCGGCTGGTGGAGTGAAGCAGTTCGTGGGATGGCTGAAGCCGCTCACGGGCCAGCTGGTGGCATGGAGCGGCTTGTGGTAAAGGCTGCAGCACAACCCCATGGAGATGCAGGGCAGTTGGCCTTGGACCACCTAAGGTGCCCCTTAACACCCCCTGCCCCCATTTCCACCCAGGCGGGTAAAAATGCTGCAGGTAAACTTTGGAACTCTGGGGCTGCATCGACCAGGGACAGAGACTTTTGGGCTGTTGGACTTTTGGGACTTTGGGTGATTCTTGTGTTGCTGGACTCAAGAGACTTTTGGGGTCTTGGACTTTTGGGACTTTGGGTGATTTTGGGGTTGCTGGACTCAAGAACCAAAGGGAAAGGACACGGCCCAATTTGTTGAGGTGGGTCTTTGCTCATGGTTTGGTCTTTGACTCTAGTTGTGGTGTTTTCCCAATTTAATGCTGATGTCGTTTACCTCATGTTATTAACATTTTTTTTGCTACACCGAGACCCTGTGCTTGCGAGAGGGGAAGTATTGCCTCTTCGAGGTGCCCAGGGCTGTGTGTAAGATTTTCCCAGGTCACTGGGTGGGGGCTTGAGCTGGTTTTGCGTTACATTATTGGGAGGGGATCCCTATGTACTGAACCCGGCCCTTGCTGCTATCAACACAGCCTGGCAGAAGGGTTACATATACACTGATTTTAATACTTGCATAGCATTTTACACAAATGCGGCGTCCAGCTCAGAATCCCTGTCGGGTCGGGCTGAGGCTACTCCCTGCCCTCTCCGGGGGTTCCCTGAAAAAATGCATCTGCCTCTGGGACTTAGACCCCCCCCACTGTAACACGGGCGCTGGACCAGGGTTCTGCTGAGGCTCAGCTGCCATCCTGGGTTAATTTCCTGCCTGTGGCCAGGGGAGGGAGCCTTTGCCGGGCCCCCAGGGTGGGACAGGGTGGCCCAATACCTGTGGTTAGAGCTGGGCAGGTTCCATGGCCAGGTGCCAGGTATCCTCTCTGGGGGGAAACAGGACGGACTCAGGGTGCAGGTTTCACTCCCTGCTCCAGGAGAATTGTCTCAAAGGGACCCCGATCCCCCCACTTGGACCCCGCTGGAAACAGGAGCACCCGTGAGCTTTTCTCAAGCTCTGGGAGGGGAGTGGGGGCTGGTGGTTAAAGCATGAGGGGGCTGGGAGCCAGGACTCCCGGCTGCCTGAACCCACGGCTCAGTGCTCAGAAGCGAGAGATACCAGCAACCACCAAACTCAGGGGAGTCTGATCATCCCTCATTGACTCCCAGGACGACGGGAGTGCCCTGGTTGCCCCTGGTGTGTGTCCCCACGCTGGTGCTGTATGTACAGAACAAGACAATTAAAAGGGCAACAATGCATAGCATGAATGGGTGGGCCCGGATGCCTGGGTTCCCCTAAGGGAAATGGGCTGGCCTGGCTGTTGTGGTGTGAAATTGATCCCCGCCCCAGGCATGGGACTGAACTCAGGAGGGAGGTGACTTACTCTCTATGGGGAAATCGAAAGTTAGATGCAGCCTGTAGAGTGTGCGTGTGTGTGTGGGGGGCGGCTGGGTAGAAGTTGTGGAGGTGGGTGGGATTGACAGGGGACAGAGGATGGAATGGTTAGGTCCAGAGGACTGGGGGGTTGGGTACAGGACATGGGGGGCTGAGGGGCTGGATACAGAGGATGGGAGGACAGGGGGCTAGTTACAAGGTGTGTGGGGTGTTGGAGCGGGGACTGCAGGGTGGGTGCAGGGCTCTTCCCAGACACCCTCCCCTCTCTCTGGGGTGTGGAAGGGACATAGAGTCACCTCGGACTCCTGGGTTCCTTAACGCCGGAGCCCCCTCCCCCAATCGCTCGGGCTCTGAGTGCCGTATTGTGTCTCACAATTCCACAGGGTCATGGGGGACGGGGCACGGCAGGAACAACTTGTGGCCAGAGCATCACGGTCAACGTCAGCGAGTGCCCCGTGGGGCACCTGACACGCCGGGTTGAGCTGGGCTCGACCGTTGTTCCATTGCAGTCAATGGGGACAGACCCAGCTGATTTCAATACAAATTTCTCCCAACATTTTCCTCCAACCTTTTCGTGTCAGACCCGTTTGCCTCAAGTTCAACGCACAGCCACCCCCACCCTCCACCCCCCATTTAAGAGGCAAGACTCAAAGTCGCAGCATGTGAAATCAGCAGTTTCTTGGACGTGCCTCTGTTCGGGTTTGGCAGTTAGGGCTCATCCCTCCCATGTCTCGGGTCTCGCCCCCTGGAAACAACCCCACGCCATGGGGTCCAGCCAGAGCCAGAGGTTTATTGCAAGCAAAGGGGGACGAAGAAATACAATCCCCCAGTCAAGCCGCAGCCTCGCCCTGAGTGTAATTAAAATCACACCCACCCACCTGTGTTTGCAGATAATCCAGCCCCCTCGCCCGCACAGTAACCCACCAGACCCCACTCCCCTCCCAGAGACATGGAGAGAACCCAGGAGTCCTGGTTCCCAGCCCCCCCAGCTCTAACCACCAGCTCCCACTCCCCTTCCAGAGCCGTGGAGAGAACCCAGGAGTCCTGGCTCCCAGCCACCTCTGCTCTAACCACCAGCCCCCACTCCCCTCCCAGAGCCAGGGAGAGAACCCAGGAGGCCTGGCTCTAGCTCCCAGTCTGCCCTGTTCTAAACACCAGACCCCCCTCCGTTCCCAAAGCCAGGATGGAACCCAGGCGTCCTAGGGATGGAGATCAGGGCCAGATTCCGGTCTCTGTGTCCCCAGTGTGAACCCGGAGGCCGACTGACTAACTTCAACATAAGTAAAGGAAAACACTGCCCCAATGTTTCATTTTCCACTGGCTTCATTCTCCCAGTGGGGCTGAATCCTCCACAAACTCATCCCTGCTGTGCCTCAAAGGGGGAGCTGAGAGCCCACAACCAATTTTCCCCTGTCCCCCAGAATCTCCCAGTTGCATCCCAGCCCCCCAAACCTAACCGCCTGCACCCAGCTACCCAAACCCTCTGGCTCCTTGCAGCACCCTGTACTCATCCCCCCCAGTAGCCCATACCCCCCAGAGCCCTGCCCCCTTGGACCCAACTCCCCGCCCAGTGCAGGTGGCTTGTAACAGGACAGACAGACACATTAACCCAGGGCCCCTGCCTCCCCATGTCTCTGGCCACAAGTTGCTATTTCTGAACCCTTCAAGATGTCCCCAGAACACCCTCACACAGATGCACAGAAACATCCTTCCCGGAAGACCCTAACTTTCGATTTCCAAGTCAAGGGTAATTCAGACTCCTCCTGGGCAGGGGTGGAGAAAAGGGCCTGTTGTAACGTGGCGTGATTCTGCAAAGAGAACACACCTAGATGGAGTCATGAAATACAAAGGAAGTTCACGTACATACCTGGCCTTCATCCAAATTAGGCTTCAGTGTAGCCAAGTTCTAACAGGACCTAGGAGTCCTGGCTCCCAGTCCCTGCCTCCTCTAATCCACCAGACCACAGTCTCACTTTGACAGGTTGTATCAACCCTCTGGCTCTGATGACGGAAGTACTTTGGGGCCAAGAGTCCACACCCCCTCACCCTTGCTTGGCATACGCCCGCTGGCGGAGGGAGCGTATAAAAGGGAACAACTCAACTCAGTCTGCACTGTCAGGGGAGGAGAGTGGATGTGCACTGGGAGCCCCTGCTGAGAAACCACCGGGATTCCAGATCACCAAAGCCGAACTCCCAGACTACGGTGTAGGAGCCTAGTCAGTCGCTGGCACCGAAGGGGACGTCAAGCTGTTACCGGTGGAGAGACGCCCGAGACAGCAGTAAGGGTAGGAGGTGGCCCAGCACATGGCTGTGAGTAGACGGAGACCTGAACCCGGGTAACGGGTTTCATAGGGTCCTGGGTTAGAACCTGGAGGATAGGGTGGGCCCGGGTTCCCCTCCCCTGCCCAACTCGTGCCAATAGGCAATGCTGACTTGGGAGAAAGGGTGGCTCCTTTGAACCCATGCCAGGAGTCACCACAGCTGCTGAGCTAAGCTGCCAGAGAGGGATCAGCCGCTGTGATAAATAAAGTGGGGGGATAGCTCCCTTTGATGGACACCCAGCCAGCCAGTTAGCTGTAAAATCCCTCTTAGTAGCTGTGTCACGGAGTGTGGGGGAGCCAGGGCCCCGTGCCCCCCACTTCCTGCGATTCACTGGGACTTTCAACCAGCCAGTGCAACAGAAGGTTTATTAGACGACAGGAACACAGTCCAAAACAGAGCTTGTAGGTACAGAAAACAGGACCCCTCAGTCATATCTCTCTTGGGGGGGTGGGGAGCCCAGACCCCAGTTCTGGGCATCCCTCCGTTTCCTCAGCCAGTTCCAAACTGAAACTCCCCCCAGCCCCTCCTCTGGCCTTTGTCTCTTTCCTCGGGCCAGGAGGCCACCTGCTCTCTTTGTTCTCCAACACCTTCAGTTGGCACCTTGCAGGCGAGGGTCCCAGGCCGTCAGTTACCAGGAGACAGGTTGTCGGCCATTCTCTGTGCAGACCCCTGCACACCCTTGCCCTCTAGGACTCTGCAACAATCACAAACCCTTATCACTCCACCAGTCATCATTACCAGGTCCAGGGGTTCCCTCATTATCCTCCCGTAGAGCAGCTCAAAGGGGAAGAACCCTGTGGATTCCTGGGGCACTTCCCTGTACCGAATGTGGGGCAGGTACTTGTCCCAGTCCCACGGATGCTGATTCATAAAAGTTCTCAGCATCATCCTCAGGGTCCCATAAAATCTCTCCAGCGGCCCGTTGGACTGAGGGTGATATGTAATTGGCTGACATGTAATTGGACCCCTGGTTCGTAAGGACCTTGCTGGGGACCCCCACTCTGCTGAAGTTGGGCAGCATCGTGTCTGCCTTGGTGTCTGCCTCTGTGGAAGACAGAGCCACTGCCTCTGGGTAGCGTGTGGCAAAATCCATCACCACCAGGATGTATTTCTTCCCCGACCAGGTCACCTTGAGGAGGGGCCCCACTATATTCATAGCCACCTTCTGGAAAGGCTCCTCTATGAGGGGCAGGGGTCTCAAGTGAGCTGCACTGTTATCCTGGCCTTCCCCACCCTCTGGCAGGGGTCGCAGGACCTGCAGAACTGCTGGACGCGTCACCGACTCTGGGCCAGTAAAAGTTCTGCAGCAGCTGGTGCCTGGTGCGCTGGATTCCCTGGTGTCCCAAGAGAAGAACATTGTGGGCTATGTACAATAGCCTGTGGCGGTACTTCTGGGGCACCACGAGGTGCCTCCTGATTCCCTGCAGTTCTACTTCCCCTTGGGGAGCCCATTCCTGGTACAGGAATCCCTTCTCCCACAGGAATCTGTCTCTGCAGCCTTCCCCAAGGAGGTTTGCAGCACTGTGGCCAGGAAGTTCCCTCAGCCTCTCCAAGTAGGGATCTTCCACAGCTCGGTCTGGAATTCAGTTGCTGGGGGAGGGAGTGGGACCTGTTCCCTCTCGCTGGCTGGGCCTGGGGTCACAGCCCCGCTGAGCACTATCCCTGGTAGCTCCATCCCTGCTGTGTAATCACTTCCCAGCAGCACGTCTGGACCAGGCAAACCTGGTTGGCAGCCGACCTGCCCTGCCTGTGTCCCCCCCCACTCAGCTGGGGTCTCATCTCCCACCGTGCTCAGTGCTGCCCTGGCTGTCCCAGTGGGGGCAGGCAGCAAGCTCGCTGCTTTGGTCACAGCATCAGAGCCAGCGTGAGCCAGCTCTTCCGTGTGCAGGGGAGCAGGGAGCATCTCTCCCTCCCACTCAGCCCCAGGGGTCTGGTTACAGGCAGGCAGGTATCCTGAGCCCAGCAGCTCCTCCCCGCTGCCAGCCAGGTCATTTGCATTTTCACTGACAATTTCAGGCTCTGCCGATTGGTTCCTGGATTCAAATTCAAATCCTCGGCCATTACAGGAGCCGGGCCTGGATCCTGTCCCAAAGAGACACAGTCATCCCCTAACAGGACCTCACAGCTGATATCCTGCAGAATCCCAATGACCAGCCAGCCCAACCCCTCCTGTGTCTGCACAGGGATCGGGCCATAGGCAGGGCGAGGGGCTTCATCCCGGGGACCTTCACCCAGGTCTCACAGCCCCTCAGCATCTGCGGCTGCACCACCCGGAGCCTGACAACAGTTCTCTCTGTCCCAGGGTTTCACCATCCCAGGCATGTCCCCCCGTCATTGACCACCACCTTCTGCTCCCCCTGGGGGTCCGAGGGGCCTGAGCCCAAGAGACTCCATGCAGACATATAGGCCGGGGCCTGGAGTGTCCACCACCCCACCCATCTGTGTGACAGTGTCTATAGCCTTGGGACCCAACAAGGGAGCTAGATTCCGGGGCTTTTCCCCTGGGTCCCTCTGGTTCAAATCACCAGCCTGCTCAAAGGCAGCGAGGTGGGTATCCCCATCCCCCCCTCCTTAACCAGGGGCAGCAATTTAGTACTGAGGTTCCCTGCGGAACTGGCACCCCGGGTTTATCCCCACTCACCCTTGGGAAGTCCCCTAAGCCTCTCCGCTCCACCATCGTGAGGGTTAAGCCCCTGTAATAAATAAAGTGGGGGGATAGCTCCCTTTCATGGATACCCAGTCAGCCAGTTAGCTGTAAAATCCCTCTAGGTAGCTGTGTCACGGAGTGTGGAGGAGTCAGGGCCCTGCACCCCCCACTTCCTGCGATTCACCGTGACTCTCAGCCAGCCAGTAACACAGAAGGTTTATTAGACGACAGGAACACAGTCCAAACCAGAGCTTGTAGGTAGAGAAAACAGGACCCCTCAGTCACGTCTATCTTGGGGGTTGGGGAGCCCAGACCCCAGTTCTGGGCATCCCTCCATTTCCCCAGCCAGCTCCAAACTGAAACTCCCCCCAGCCCCTCCTCTGCCCTTTGTCTCTTTCCTGGGGCCAGGAGGCCACCTGCTCTCTTTGTTCTCCAACACCTTCAGTTGGCACCTTGCAGGCGAGGGGCCCAGGCCATCAGTTGCCAGGAGACAGATTGTCGCCCATTCTCTGTGCAGATCCCTGCACAGCCCTGCCCTCTAGGGTTCTGCAACAATCACACATGCTTATCCCACACCTAGATACTTAAGAAATGCATAGGGGAAACTGAGGCACCCACACAGTATTCAGAGAAAATATTAAGAACATTCCCACTTCATTACACATGGAAACCCGGCCTTACAGAAACCCAGTGCCATGGAAATCAGGCCTTAGACAAACTTGGTGCCATGGAAACTAGGCCTTAGAGAAGCCCAGTGCCATGGAAACCAGGCCTCAGGGAATCTGGGTGACATGGAAACCAGTTGCCATAGAAAGCAGACCTTAGACAAACTAAGTGCCATGGGACACCAGACCTCAGAGAAACCCAATGCCATGCAACCAGGCTTCAGGTAAATCCACAGGCACCGAAACCAGGCCTCAGAAAAACTAGGTGCCATGGAAATCTGGCTGTACAGAAACTGGGCCTGAGAAACCAAGCTTGGACAACAAGCCTCTGGGAAACAGGCCCCAAAGAAGCTGGGTGCCATGGAAACGAGACCTCAGGGAAACCAGGCTGTATAATGGAGATATCCTATCTCCTAGAACTGGAAGGGACCTTGAAAGGTCATCAAGTCCAGCCCCCTGCCTTCACTAGCAGGACCAAGTACCAATTTTGCCCCAGATCCCCAAGTGGCCCCCTCAAGGATTGAACTCACAAACCTGGGTTTAGCAGGCCAATGCTCAAACCACTGAGCTATCCCTCCCCCCATAGAAACGAGGCCTCAGAAACCAGGTTCCAACGAAAACAGGCCTCTGGGAAATTGGGTGCCATGGTAACCAAGCCATAGGGAAGCCAGACTATACAGAAACCAGGCATCAGGGAAACTGGGTACCTTGGCAGCCAGGTGTCAGGGAAATCATGTGTCATGGCAACCAGATCTCAGAGACACTGGACCATGGACATGGCATCAGGGACAACGGGGTACCATGGAAACCCGGCCTCAGAGAGATCCAGGTGCCATGGAAACAAGGCTGAACACAACCCAGTCCTCAAGGAAATGGGCACCATAGAAACCAGGTGTCAGGGAAAGGGGGCAGCAGAGAATAATATTGCCCCAAAAGACCAGTGAGAAACCAGGGCCCAGGGAAAGCAGCTCATGGAGTCAGGGGCCAGACAGCAAGTCTGTTTTTATTACTAATTGACAGCAAATAAGGAACAAGGCATTGTAGGTAATTCCCACGTGGGGCCCAGTAGCGGGTGATTATATAGGACAGTGGTTCTCAACCAGGGGTCCGAGGCCCCCTGCGGGGCCATGAGCAGGTTTCAGGGGTTCATCAAGCAGGGCCAATGTTAGACTTGCTGGGCCCAGGGCAGAAAGCTAAGGCCCCACTGCATGGGGCAAAAGCCTGGATCCCTGAGCCCTGCTACCCAGGGCTGAAACCAAAGCCCGAGCAACTTAAGCTTAATTCACCTTTCTCTCCCCAGGGGGTCTGGGCTTCCCATCTTTCTCTGTTCTGAGACCCCCCACAATTTCTCTTCTTCATTAAATCCCACTCTCTCTCCTTCTGGAAGGCATTTGACTTAGGCTTTAAAGCTAGGCTATGTCAACATAGCTACGTCGCTTAGTAGTGTAAAAAATGTACACCCCCGACCAACTTAACTAGGCCAACAAAACCCCAGTGTAGATGTGCAGACGATACAAAGACTGATGGGGAGGTGTATACTGGTGAAGACAGGTCACTGATACAGACCACCGGGGATCATTCAATAATCTGGGTGCAAACAAAACCCCTGCATTTGAATACAGGCAAATGCAAGGTCCAACATCTAGGAATAAAGACAGTAGGCCACACTTACAGGGTGGGGGACAGTGTCCCGGAAAGCAGTGACTCTGAAAAAGACTTTGAGGTTGTGGTGGATAATCAACTGAACATGAGCAGCCAATTCAATGCTGTGGCTAAGAGGGCTAATGCGATCCATGGATGTATCAAGAGGGAAGTGGACAGGGGATATTACCTCTCCGTCTATGGCACTGGTGAGGCCAATACTGGATACTATGGCCTGTTCTCAGGTCCACATTTTTAAAAGGACGGAGAAGGCATATGAAAATAAGAACAGAAGTAAAAATATATAGAAAGATCAACACACAAAGGTAGTGAGGTTCCTAGTTTTCATCTGGGTTAGAGAGACTTAAGAAGCTCAATCTATTTATATACGATCCTACAGAACGACTAAATCTCTGATAGTAGAGGGCACTTTAATCAAGCAGACAAAGGCTGAATAAAATCCGAGGACTGGAAGTTGAAACTAGAAATATTGGATCAGGAAATAAGGCACAGATGTTTAACGATTAAGGGTAATTAACCGCTGCAACAGCTGATCATGTGGTGGGGTGGGATCTCCATGACTGGGAACCTTTAAATTAAGATTGGTCTTTCTAAAAGATCCGCTCTAGTTCCACTGTAAATTATTAAGCTTGATTCCGGAGTCACAGGATAACATTCTCTGTCCTTTGTGATACAGGAAGTCAGGCTAGATTATCACTGTGGTTCCTTCTGGATTTAACGTTTATTAATCTATGACAAATGGACAAGATGAGCTTAGAATGTCTAGTTATTGGGAACGGTTTTGTTTTAGGGTCAGAGTTAAGGACGTTTGGGTGTGGATCATTGACATCAGCTGACCTGTGGCGATTGACATCAGTTGAGGATCTGATTTGACTGGTGAGGTTTATGTCAAAATTGTTTGCTATGTCACCTGATTCTGCAGTTACCTTAGTGGGCAGCGTTTGGGTGCTTTTAGCCAGGGCAGGATTGTTTTGGCTGGTTCTGAGAGGCATTCAGCAAACTTAGCTCTATGTGACGGGAGTTATTTGTGTGGGGGGAATAACTAACAATAACTAATCCCAGTTAGGCGGCCAGAATTGCCCTCAGAGGGAGCGCAACTGGGAGAGGGGAGGAGGCTCCCTGTATCCAAAACAGCTGATGTGACAGTGCCTGGCCCAGGCTCCCAGAGGGAATTTCCATATCCTCCGTATGTCGCTGTCCCTTCCTTTCAGAACCAAAGACCTTGGACGGGAATATCAGGCAGCTCGGGCCGTGTGACGGCCTTACACCCTGCGCTGTGTCTCTCCCCTCCCAGCACAAGTGGCAGACACAGACCAGAACTGACCCTCCTTCCCCAAACTCTGTGTTTACAATAAATGACACAGAGGTAGTGGAAGTGGATAATCCAGCTCTGCAGGTCTAATTTGATTTCAAAGTTCATGTTGATCAGAAAAAGCCCAGTTCTGAGCAGCTTCTCTCAGGTGGTGTCTGGTGTCATTTGGAAATGAGGATAAAGGCATCGGCCGTTCCCGGGCTGGCGGAGAGAGACGGAATCGGGGAGATTTTAGGTCTTTACCCTGAAGCCACCCTGTAAGCGGATGGCATGTCTCGGGGTTACTCTCCCTTTGTCACCATCTAGTGGGGTTGCCAAGCCTCCAGCATTGTCTTGGGCTCTCCAGAAATTAAAGCTCCCAAACCCTGCACAAGCTGAATGTTTCAAGCAGCCACATACACGCAGAGCGAAGGCTGGATCCGGCCCCGGGCTGCATGTTGGACACCCGGCCTGGTGCCGTTACAGACAGAAATACTTCTCTCCTGCATCTGCTCCGTGGGAGACAATGCCTGGGGCTGAGCCCTACAGCTCTGGGAAACTCCAGACTCTCCCCCTGACCACAGGCGCTGACTTTACAATGTACTGGGGGGTGCTCAACCCCTGGCTCTGCCCCAGGCCCTGCCCTCAATCCACTTCCTCCTCCAGAGCCCCACCCTGACCCACCTCTTCCCAGTCCTGCCTCTTCCCTGCCCCGCCTCTCCCCCGAGCACGTCGTGTCCTTGTTCCCCCCGGAGCCTCCAGCACACTGGGAAACAGCGAATTGTGGCGGCAGGAGGAGCAGGGAGAGAAGGGGAGGCTCTGATCTGCGGGGCCCACCAGCGGCAGGAGGCATTGGAGGAGTGGGGGGGGAGCTAATAGGGGGGCTGCCGGTGGTGCTCAGCGCACCCACCATTTTCCCCCCACGGGTGCTCCAGCCCTGGAGCACCCACAGAGTCAGCACCTGTGTCCCTGGCCAGCCCTAATGTTCTCCAATTGAACTGGGCATCTCCCATTTCGTTCTCAGGACCTGCTGGAGCAGGGCAGGAGAGAAGCTGAGTGGAGGCCCTTGGGAGGTGGACACTCTAGAAGGAATGAACTGAATCCATCTTACCTGCGTCTGCTCCGCCCTGAGAACCCGGTGGAAGCTGCAATCCCAGGGGGACACGACAGATGAGCTGAGAGCCCGTTTCAGCCCCGCTCTGCAGGACTCTGACCTAGAGCCCCACTAAGGGCAACACAAAACCAAACTGTGCTCCGGATCTCGGGCCCATGGTGCAGGTGCATCTCCATGGACAGAGGTTGGCAGAATGGCCAAGTGACCGATAGGGCCGTGGATCAGCCTTCCGCAGGGTCCAATCCAAAGTCTGTGAGTGTGGTGAAGCTGCACATCACAGTGCAGAGAGTAAGTCATCAGCAGGAAGCATCCAAATCCCAGAGAAGCTTCTTCGACTGAGTCCAGCAGGGAGCCCTCGTGTGTGGTTGCAGAGCCAGGATGACCGACCGCAGCGAGGGGGTAGAGCTTACCCTCAACTCAGGGGAGGAGGAATGTGAGATGCGCGTGTGTGACACCGATGGGGAGCCCCGGTGCCACGTCGCTGAGCCCACGGGGGACGTGTGTCTGACCAGGTTACGCGCCCGCCCCCAGCCGCTGAGCATGGTGACCCTGCAGGGAGCGTGGGACGGAGTGGAGCAATGCAGGAAACTGGGCAAGGAGCTGAGCAGTTGCCTGGACCTCGCCCTGGAGAGGTTCAGCCGGGAGCCCCGGTGTGTGCAGGAGAACGCCAGGCTGCTGATCCACGGGGGTTGGGGGGAGCTGGAGTTTGTCTCCGGCCAGGGGCAGTGTGAGATCTCGGTGCTCCTCGCCGATGGAGAACCCCAGTATCACATCACAAAGCTGGGAGGGGACAGGCCAGTGACTTGGTCACACACCAGCCCAGAGCCGCTGAGCGTTACAGACCTAGCAAGAGTATGGGATAGACTGGGGCTCTGGGGGGTGCTGGGCGAGGAGCTCAGTGGCTTGTTTGAGGAGGCCATTTCCCAGTTCAGCCGGGAGCCCCCGTGGATGCAGGAGAACGCCAGGATGAGGTTATGTTGGGACGGGGGAAGCCTGGAGTTCCTGTCGGGGGAGGGGCAGTACATTTTCACTATTTCCTATGAGGAAGGAAATCCCCGTTATCATTTTCATGTTAATACTCTCCCAGGACACTTGTACGTGGCCCGGTTACGTTCCCGCAAGGACCCACTCAGTGCTGACAGCCTGTTCAAATTTCACACTGAGCTGGATCTCTGTCGGGGAGACATCGCTGTGCTGAGGGCCTGTTTTCGCAGAGCCTGGGTGGAGTTCAGACGGGAGCCCCGGTGTGTGCAGGAGAACGCCAGGATGGGGATCCGGTGGGACGGGGGGGAGCTGGAGTTTATCGCAGGACAGGGGCAGTGTGAGATCAGTGTGTCCTGCAGCGCCGGGGAGCCCCAGTATCACATTACAGAGAAAACCTGGGACACGTTTGTGACTTGGACGCACTCGCACCCAGAACCGCTGAAAATCAAAAACCTGGAGAGGGTTCGAAACAGACTGAGGCGCTGGGGGGTGCTGGGCGAGGAGCTGAGTGCCTGCTTTGGGGAGGCCATTTTCCAGTTCAGCCGAGAGCCCCCATGTGTGCAGGGGAACGCCAGGATGAGGTTCTCCTGGGACAGGGGGAGCCTGGAGTTCCTGTCGGGGAAGGGGCAGTATGAGATCTCTGTTTCCTATCAGGAAGGAAATGCCCGTTATCATTTCCATTTTGAGACTCTCCCCGGGCACTTGTATGTGGCCCGATTACGTTCCCGCAAGAGCCCACTCACAGCTGACAGCCTGTTCAAATTTCACACTGAGTTGGGTCTCTGTCAGGGAGACACTGCTGCCCTGAGGGCCCGCTTGCTCACAGCCTGGGAGGGGTTCAGCCGGGAGCCCCGGTATGTTCAGGAGAACGCCAGGCTGCTGATCCAGTGGGGCAGGAGGCAGCTCAGGTTCACCTCGGGGAACGGGGAATGTGAGATCTCCGTGCGCTGTGGGGATGGAAAACCCCAGTACCACGTTAGGAAGATCCCAGTGCATGTGTATGTGGCTCAGCTGCGCGCCCACCAACAGTCACTGAGTGCTGACACCCTCCAGAGAGTGTTGAGTGAACTGAGGTCCTGTCATGGAGACACTGATTCTCTGACCACCTGTCTTGACCATGCCTGGCAGGGTTTCTGCCAGGAGCCCCGGTGTGTGCAGGAGAACGCCAGGCTGGGGATCCAGTGGGGCGGGGGGGAGCTGGAGTTTGTCTCCGGCCAGAGGCAGTGTGAGATCTCGGTGCTCCTCGCCGATGGGAGACCCCAGTATCACATCACAGAGCTGGGAGGGAACACGCCAATCACTTGGTCACACGCCAGCCCAGAGCCACTGAGCGTCGCAGATCTAGTTAGGGTGTGGGACAGACTGGGGTGTTGGGGGGCGCTGGGTGAGGAGCTGAGCACCTGCTTTGGGGAGGCCATTTCCCAGTTCAGCCAAGAGCCCTGGTGTGTGCAGGAGAACACTAGGATGAGGATCAGCTGGGATGGAAGGACCCTGGAGCTCTTGTCAGGGGAGGGGCAGTGTGAGATCTCTGTGCGCTGTAGGGACGGGAGACCCCAATACAAGGTTGAGGAGCTCCCCGTGCACATGTACGTGGCTCGGTTACGCACTCACCCAGAACCATTGAGCGCCGACAGCCTATGGAAAGTGTTGACAAAATTGGGGTCCTGTCAGGAAGACACCGGTACCCTAAGAGCCTGTATTTCCCACGCCTTGGACCAATTTGTTCATGAGCCCCGATGTGTGCAGGAGAACGCCAGGCTGCTGATCCAGGGGGGTAGGGGGGAGCTGGAGTTTGTCTCTGGGCAGGGGCAGTGTGAGATCTCGGTGCTCATCGCTGATGGGGAACCCCAGTATCACATCACAGAGCTGGGAGGGGACAGGCCAGTCACTTGGTCACGTGCCAGCCCAGAGCCGCTGAGCGTTGCAGATCTAGCGAGAGTGCGCGACAGACTGGGGTGCTGGGGGGTGCTGGGTGAGGAGCTGAGCGGCTGTTTTGGGGAGGCCATTTCCCAGTTCAGCCGGGAGCCCCTGTGGATGCAGGAGAACGCCAGGATGAGGTTGTGTTGGGACAGGGGGAGCCTGGAGTTCCTGTCGGGGACGGGGCAGTATGAGATCTCTGTTTCCTATCAGGAAGGAAATGCCCGTTATCATTTTCATGTTGAGACTCTCCCAGGGCACTTGTACGTGTCCCGGTTACGTTCCTGCAGGAACCCACTCAGTGCTGACAGCCTGTTCAAATTTCACACTGAGCTCGGTCTCTGTTGGGGAGACACTGCTGTGCTGAGGGACTGCTTGTACACAGCCTGGGAGGGGTTCGGCCGGGAGCCCCGGTGTGTGCAGGAGAATGCCAGGCTGCTGATCCGCTGGGACGGGGGGGAGCTGGAGTTCATCGCCGGGCAGGGGCAGTGTGAGATCAGTGTGTCCTGCAGCACCGGGAAGCCCCAGTATCACATTACAGAGAAAACCTGGGACATGTTTGTGGCTTGGACAAACTCACACCCAGAACCACTGAGCATCAATAACCTGAAGAGGGTGCGGGACAGACTGGGGCGCTGGGGGGCGCTAGGCAAGGAACTCAGCGACTGCTTTGAGGAGGCCATTTCCCACTTCTGCCAGGAGCCCCCGTGTGTACAGGGGAACGCCAGGATGAGGTTATGTTGGGCTGGGGGGAGCCTGGAGTTCCTGTCAGGGGAGGGGCAGTACATTTTCACTATTTCCTATGAGGAAGGAAATCCCCGTTATCATTTTCATGTTGAGACTCTCCCAGTGCACTTGTATGTGACCCGGTTACGTTCCCGCAAGGACCCACTCACTGCTGACAACCTGGTCAAATTTTACACTGAGCTGGGTCTCTGTGGGGGAGACACTGCTGTGCTGAAGGCCTGTTTGTACAGAGCTTGGGTGAGTTTCAGCCAGGAGCCCCAGTGTGTGCAGGAGAACGCCAGGCTGCTGATCCCCTGGGACGGGGGGGAGCTGGAGTTCGTCGCCGGGCAGGGTCAGTGTGAGATCAGTGTGTCCTGCAGCAATGGGGAGCCCCAGTACCTCATTACAGAGAAAACCTGGGACGTGTTTGTGTCTCGGACGCACTCGCACCCAGAACCGCTGAGCATCAATAACCTGGAGAGAGTTAAAAACAGACTGGGGCGCTGGGGGGCGCTGGGCGAGGAACTGAGCAGCTGCTTTGGGGAGGCCATTTCCCAGTTCAGCCGGGAGCCCCCGTGTGTGCAGGGGAACGCCAGGATGAGGTTGTGTTGGGATGGGGGGAGCCTGGAGTTCCTGTCGGGGAAGGGGCAGTATGAGATCTCTGTTTCCTATCGGGAAGGAAATCCCCATTATCATTTTCATGTCGAGGATCTCCCCGGGAAATTGTATGTGGCCTGGTTACATTCCCGCGAGAACCCACTCAGTGCTGACAGCCTGTTCAAATTTCACACTGAGCTGGGTCTCTGTCGGGGAGACACTGCTGCACTGAGGGCCTGTTTTTGCAGAGCCTGGGAGGGGTTCAGCCAGGAGCCCCAGTATGTTCAGGAGAACGCCAGGCTGCTGATCCAGTGGGGCAGGAGGCAACTCAGGTTCACCTCGGGGAACGGGGAATGTGAGATCTCCGTGCGCTGTGGGGATGGAAAACCCGAGTACCATGTTAGGAAGATCCCAGTGCATGTGTACGTGGCTCAGCTACGCGCCCACCAAGAGTCACTGAGCGCTGACACCCTCCAGAGAGTGTTGAGTGAACTGGGGTCCTGTCATGGAGACACTGATGCTCTGACCACCTGTTTTGACCGAGCCTGGCGGGGTTTCCGCCAGGAGCCCCGGTGTGTGCAGGAGAACGCCAGGCTGCTGATCCGCTGCGATGGACAGGAGCTGGAGTTTGTCTCCGGCCGGGGGCAGTGTGAGATCTCGGTGCTCCTCACCGATGGGGAACCCCAGTATCACATCACAGAGCTGGGAGGGGACAGGCCAGTGACTTGGTCACAAGCCAGCCCAGAGCCGCTGAGCGTCGCAGACCTAGCGAGGATGCGGGACCGACTGGGGCACTGGGGGGCGCTGGGTGAGGAGCTGAGCGGCTGCTTTGAGGAGGCCATTTCCCAGTTCAGCCGAGAGCCCCAGTGTGTGCAGGAGAATGCCAGGATGTGGATCAGGTGGGATGGAGGGACCCTGGAGTTCCTGTCGGGGGAGGGGCAGTGTCAGATCTCTGTGTGCTGTAGGGACGAGAGACCCCAGTACGAGGTCGGGGAGCTCCCCGTGGACATGTACGTGGCTCGGTTATGCACCCACCCAGAACCACTGAGCGCCGACAGTCTACAGAGAGTGTTGACAAAATTGGGGTCCTGTCAGGAAGACACCAGTATCCTAAGAGCCTGTATTTCCCACGCCTTGGACCAATTTATTCAGGAGCCCCGGTGTGTGCAGGAGAACACCAGGCTGCTGATCCAGTGGGGCGGGACAGAGCTGGAGTTTGTTTCTGGGCAGGGGGAGAATTTAATCACCGTCTGTAAAGGAGAGGAGGGGAGAATCCAATACATGGTTCAGGTGTCAGGATGGTGGCCATGGATTGCTAGACTTCTCCCATATACTGCAGTGTTGGGCAGAGACTAAATATGCATCTACACAGGGGCTTTAATCCAAAGCTCTTTGGTGTATGTCAGGTAACTTGCAGGATGCAAACACATGCCCACACTGTGCCCAATCTGTTTTCAGCTCACAAAGTGGGAATACACAGCAGCCATTTGCTGTGCACTGACGGCATAGCGTCCTCCAGGGACATCCCAGGGTCCTTTGCTTCACTCCTGAGCAGCGAGCATCCTGGGATTGTTTTTGCTGTGCACTGTGGGAAGCCAGGTGGGTTCAAATGTTTTTGTAAAAAAGTCCCAGGTTTCCACTGCCTGCATCCCCGTGGTTCCTTTCACCCTGGGCTTCCACCATTGTCAAACTGCTGCCAGCCGGCCTGGATACAACACTGCTCCACTCCACCATGGTGGCCACCGCCAGTACACAGAGATAGCTTGGTCTGTATTACAGCCGTCAAAGCTGGACAATTTGGCCTTGGACTTCGCCCGTTACACCACTGAGCAGATGATGCCAGAGCAGGAGAATATTCTACGGCACAGACCGCGCTGTGTTGGTGGCACCAGGAGGCAAAGGATGATACAGAGCTGTTGGAATGAGAAGGCTGGTTCCTGGATCAGCTACACAGCATTCAGTGCCGTTTCTGGGCCCGGGAACCCAGCGTAGGTCGGTGGGAGAGGACGGTTCTCCAGGGCCAGGGCGACCCAGCAGTGGTGAGACAATTTCCGGCTGGGCAGGTTACCTAGTCTGAGCTCTGTGCAGAACTGACTCCAGAGCTTCAGCAACACGTAGCGACACGCGGTGCCCGTACCCATAGAGAAGCGGCTCACCACTGCCCTCTGGAAGTTGGCCGTCCCACCACGTAACTGGTCTGTAGCCAACAATCGGCACAGGGAGATGAACTATGGGGCCATGCTGAGGCAGGTCCCCTGTGCCATTGACGAGGTGCTGGCCAACCAGGTCACGATGCTGGGTAATGCTCAGGAAATCACTGATGTCTTTACACACATGGGGTTCCCAAACTGTGTCAGGACAGCCGATGGGACCCATGTGCCTGTCATTTGCCCTCCTCCCCACCAGGGCACAGAATTTATAAACACAAAGTGGTATTTCTCCATGGTGCTCTAAAGACAGACAGGCGGGGTGGCTTCGGAGGGTCCGTGCTGATAGGATCTTTCAACACTCAATGCTGTTTAAATTAACAGAGGAAGGCCTGTTTGCCCCTAGGAACACTATGTACATTAATAGTGTGCAGGTTGATCCCGTTATTCTGGGAGACCCAGCTTACCCTCTGATGTCCTGGTTAATGACGTGACACACAGGCCGCGTGGACAGAAAGAAGGAACATTTCACTGCGGCCTTGGTAGCTGCAGAATGGTGGGTGAGTGCATTGGGCCGCCTGAAGGGCAGATGACGCTGTTTCAGAGCCATAACTAGCTATTTTTGTGCCCGAGGCAAGAATATAAAATTGTGCCCTCCCCCCTCCACATAATTTCATAGTAGTTACTTTGTAAAAAAAAATGTAAATAAAAAGAATATTGATAATAGAACATTTATTTATTTTAATCATAAGATTCGCATACAAAACCAACTAATACATATAAGGTGTGCATCATAGTGCATCGTGAACTGTGGGGGTCGGGGCTCGCAGCCCAGCACAGCGGTTGGGGCACAAAGCCTGGGGTCGGGGCTCGCAGCCCAGCACAGGGGTTGGGGTCAGGGCTCGCAGCTGTGCGCAGGGGTCGGGGTTCACAGCCGCGCGTCCCTGTCGGGGTCGGAGCTCACAGCCCGGCGCAGCAGTCAGGGCTCGTAGCCCTGCAGCTCCACACAGGGGTCAGGGCTTGCAGCCATGCGTCGCAGTCGGGGCTCACAGCCTGGCGCAGGGGTCGGGGCTCACAACTTGCAGCCAAGCGCCGGGGTGTGAGCCCCGACTGCGACGCATGGCTGCAAGCCCTGACCCTCACATATCCAGGTCGTGACCCCCGAGGGGTCATGACCCTCAGTTTGAGAACCAATGCTTTATAATTACTGTAGGGTGTATTCTATGTATTTTCCATTTCCATTGTACATTTGTAATGACCCCTTTTTGCGCACGCAAGTCTGAGTTTGCAGGTTGCTTAGGAATGAGTGCATGTGAACTGGACCGAAGCCCACAAATTCATGCTCTCTCTGGAGCACTCTCTGGCCCCTGATACCCTGGGAGCAAGGAAATCAGACCAGATTTGGAACCCAGATCGTCTCCATGGCAATGTCTAGCCGTGATACCATTAAGCGCCTGTTCCAAAGCTCACTGAACTGCACAGGAGTCTTTACTTCCTTGTGCTTTGTCTTAGGCACTAAGTGACCAGCCTCCTCCTCTGGGGAGCAGATTCCTAGAGCAGCTGCACGGATTGGCCAGCTGTGGTTATCTCTGGTGAAAGTGCAGCTGGCCAAAAATAGCAGGGTGAGGGAATTTGCAAAAATAATTGAAATTTCAAAGTTGTTTCCATTTCTCAGTTTTTAAAATGGAACTTCTTTTAGTTTCTTTGAAAAATATCTTGAAATGACTTTTGAAAAATGTCACATTTTTCTTTCTCCCTTTTCCCAAAATGGAACAAAATAATGTTCATTTCCCACCCATTTTTCTTTTTAGTACTTCCTCTCTGTACCTCTTCAAAAGATCCCCCAGTTTTGAAAAAGTGGCAAAAAGGAAAAGGAAAAAGTAAGGGGGAAACACTTGGAAATTATTCATTTTAGTGGCACTCAGGAGAAAAAAGGACTAAAAAGAGAAAGAGATAAAAAAACAAACATGAAAGTTTTTAAAATGTTCAGCTTTTTAAAAGCAAAATAAAAATTTCAGTTTGAAACGACCCAAAATGTTTGTTTTATTTTGAAATTTCCTGTCAAAAATTGAAAAATTTGTTGCAAGTGACTTTTTCCCATGAAAACAGTTGTTTTCTACTAAACCCCTTTTATCTGCAGGAAGCTTTTTTTGGTTGAAAATTTTTAGTTGAAAGACTAAAGGAGAAACTACTGTTAAGTAAACAAATTACACTCGAATGATCAGTGAAAATCTTTGGATGATTAAAACTCTTTCTTTAATGCTGCATTTTCCTGCTTACTCTCAATTAAAGCAGAACAGTTTTTCTTTACAATGAGAATAAAGAAGTGATCATCTTTCACGGCTGAGAACGTGTTACTCTATGTTCCTCTGATGACACTCAGACTAAGCGGTGGATTGATAATGTCCCTGTGCACATTTGCCTCTGAGTAATAACGGCACCTACCAGCAGTTCCTGGCTTTTATTTTCCCCACTCAATTTAAACGACAGAATCGCGTCTCTCTTTTTCTTCAAAATCTCCAAATGGCTCCGAATTTGGTCCTAACAAAAGAAAAACTGGTTTAGTTTTGGTTGTTTTTGGAGGATTTCCCCCCATTTATTTATATTTGCAAGAATATCAAATACATAATAAAATGGGTGAGTGCCCTAACCCCATGACTATACAGTCAGTCTCATGCTTGCGGTTTCTCTCTCTTTGGCCCAAATGACTCTTTATCCCCAGTGCAATAGTTTCTCCAGGGGAGAGGGAGGGAGCCCCACATCACAAGAGCCCATGGTTATGGCACTACCCTGAGAGATGGCCGATTCCTCTTTGAATCTTTTCTCCTCATCAGGTGGAAGAGGGACTTAAACCAGTGTTTCCTACTTCCCAGGTGAGTACCCTAACCCCTGGGCTAACAGTTAGGAGGGAGGCTGCTTCTGTGTGTACTAGGTTGTGGGGCCTGATTTGGCAGGTCTGCTCAGAGGCCACCTACCAGGTTGGGCCCCACACTCTACTTAGGCAGCCGAACGCCTGTCTTCCTCCAGACTGAGAATGGCTCTAGGGCTTAGGTGGGAAATAGGTGCCCGGATGCCCAGAGGGAGGCAGCACTGCAGTGTGCAGGCCTGGAAATATAGGGATGGTGTAAAAGCTGGAATGAGCCAGAAAGGCCCAGAACAACATTTTAATCAATAAAATTGTTGCAAAGACCAGCAGGTGCTTTTACAGAGAACAATATTTTAGTGATGAGAACAGACTCATAACACATTGTACTCCTGGGGGAATTCTGCACCACTGCGCAATGCAGGATTTTGCAGAAATTAATGTTGGGCATGCAAAATTTCCTTTCCCCCCCCCAGAAATGGGCTGCAGAGATATTGGCCACCACTAGGGGCTGCTGAACTTGGCAGAGCCCAGCTCGCAAATAGAGACAATGCCGGGGGAGGGAACTGGAGTGTTCCCAGCAGCTGTTGCAGTTCCCAGCACGCCCCGAGGGAAGGAAGGGGGCAGCAGCAAGCAGGAAACTCTGTGCAAGTCGGGACCCAGCATCAGGCTGTTTCTCCTTCTGGATCCCTGGGCTGTGGAGAGGTCGGGTCTGTGAGTGTCTGGGCCGGGGGGAACCTCGCAGCTGGGCTCTGGGGGAGACGGGCTGTGAGTGTCTGGGCTGGGGAGGGCTCCACCGCTGGGCTCTGGAGGGGAGGCGTTGTGAGTGTCTGGTCCCCCGGCTGGGCTCTGGGGGGGAGGAGGCAGAGAAGCAGGAACTGGGTTGTTGTCGGGGTTTCTTTAACTCTCTACTCCTGGGGGAACATTTTGTGTGTGTCTGTATTGTTACAGACAGACTCGCTGACAGGTATTTTCAAATAAATTACAAAAATAATTGAAACACATGTCATTGTTTAGTGTTATTTTAAATTTTTTGGTGCAGAATTCCCCCAGGAGTAACAGTGTCATTAGCTCATTTTGGCTCAAAACCATATTTGAAACACCAAAAAAACCCAAAAGACCCCGAGGAGAATATTTTACCACTGAGAACTGATTAGTAGCACACTTTTGTTAACCCATTCCAGCCCAGAACCCCTTTTTAACACCAAGATGGACCTGAAGTGGCACGGATATAGAAAAGTATTACATATTGTACATAGAGGTGAGACTACATAATGCTAATGAAAAACCCATGTAATTTATCTTTGATGGGGCATTCCAGGTGATAATTAGCTTCATTACTAAAGCCGCACAGAACACATGGTTCCGAAGAGACACAGGAATGGCATTTTCATAAAATAAATTGTTGCCAAAAAGGGCAGATACTGTGGCAGACACTTAAGAACAACATTTTAGTAATGAGACCAGACTAATAAAACATTGCTATTAACCTGATCTGGCCCAGAACCTCTTTTTTAACTCCAAAAAGGATCTAGAACACACAGTTCTGAAGTGGCTCATGGGACCAAAACGATACACATAATACAACTAAGTGAGAATAAAGCTGTGACGGTACCTCCCTAATTCTTTACGGAAATATGCATATGAATGTATATATATGATATAAGTAGAATGTGTTTTATACTACATATGCCATGTAACATATCTCTGTAAAGGTTATGATCTATTGAAGCTATTAATCCTATTTGTATGCATGTATCATTTTTGTATTCAAAGTTATGAATATTGGCTGCATGCTTGTTTGATTCTAAGTAGGTTTTAGTGAAGCAGTTGGCCAGCGTTCTGAGAAAAGACTATTCTCAGCATCCGAAGAAGTGGGCTGTAGTCCACGAAAGCTTATGCTCTAATAAATTTGTTAGTCTCCAAGGTGCCACAAGTACTCCTGTTCTTCTTATTCTCAGTAAGTGCCCCATCAAGAAACACTTAAGCCAACAATGAACTTGGAGACGCTAATACACATCTGGGCTTTCCCAGGAATGTGGCTTGGCTGGTAAGGAACTCAGTCATGCATGGACATGTGACTTGCCCAGGTGACTCCAGAACTCCGTCTTGGAGCTGGACTTTGCATAGGAGAGAGGAGTGGGTTCTCCCCCCACAAGAGAAAGTCTATTTAAGCCTGTGGGAGACCCCTCCATTTTGTCTTCAGCTGGCTAAAGAGAGAGCCTCTCCACCCCTCAGGATGAAGGGCAAAGGGGTCCAGGAGAGCTGGCTGTATTTTAAAGAATCCTTATTGAGATTGCAGGAACAAACCATCCCGATGTGTAGAAAGAATAGTAAATATGGCAGGCGACCAGCTTGGCTAAACAGTGAAATCCTTGCTGATCTTAAACGCAAAAAAGAGGCTTATAAGAAGTGGAAGATTGGACAAATGACCAGGGAGGAGTATAAAAATATTGCTCAGGCGTGCAGGAGTGAAATCAGGAAGGCCAAATCACACTTGGAGTTGCAGTTAGCAAGAGATGTTAAGAGTAACAAGAAGGGATTCTTCAGGTATGTTAGCAACAAGAAGAAAATCAAGGAGAGTGTGGGCCCCTTACTGAATGACGGAGGCAACCTAGTGACCGAGGATGTGGAAAAAGCTAATGTACTCAATGATTTTTTTGCCTCTGTCTTCACGCACAAGGTCAGCTCCCAGATTGATGCACTGGGCAGTACAGCATGGGGAGAAGGTGACCAGCCCTCTGTGGAGAAAGAAGTGGTTCGGGACTATTTAGAAAAACTGGACGTGCACAAGTCCATGGGGCCGGATGCGCTGCATCCGAGGGTGCTAAAGGAGTTGGCGGGTGAGATTGCAGAGCCATTAGCCATTATTTTTGAAAACTCATGGCGATCGGGGGAGGTCCCAGATGACTGGAAAAAGGCTAATGTAGTGCCCATCTTTAAAAAAGGGAAGAAGGAGGATCCGGGGAACTACAGGCCAGTCAGCCTCACCTCAGTCCCTGGAAAAATTATGGAGCAGGTCCTCAAGGAATCAATTATGAAACATTTAGAGGAAAGGAAAGTGATCAGGAACAGTCAGCATGGATTCACGAAGGGGAAGTCGTGCCTGACTAACCTAATTGCCTTCTATGATGAGATAACTGGCTCTGTGGATGAGGGGAAAGCAGTGGATGTGTTATTTCTTGACTTTAGCAAAGCTTTTGATACTGTCTCCCACAGTATTCTTGCCACCAAGTTAAAGAAGTATGGGCTGGATGAATGGACTGTAAGGTGGATAGAAAGCTGGCTAGATCGTCGGGCTCAACGGGTAGTGATCAATGGCTCCATGTCTAGTTGGCAGCCGGTTTCAAGTGGAGTGCCCCAAGGGTCGGTCCTGGGGCCGGTTTTGTTTAATATCTTTATTAATGATCTGGAGGATGGTGTGGACTGCACTCTCAGCAAGTTTGCAGATGACACTAAACTAGGAGGCGTGGTAGATACACTAGAGGGTAGGGATCGGATACAGAGGGACCTAGACAAATTAGAGGATTGGGCAGAAAAAAACCTGATGAGGTTCAACAAGGACAAGTGCAGAGTCCTGCACTTAGGACGGAAGAATCCCATGCACTGCTACAGACTAGGGACCGAATGGCTAGGTAGCAGTTCTGCTGAAAAGGACCTAGGGGTCACAGTGGACGAGAAGCTGGATATGAGTCAACAGTGTGCTCTTGTTGCCAAGAAGGCTAACGGCATTTTGGGCTGTATAAGTAGGGGCATTGCCAGCAGATCGAGGAACGTGATCGTTCCCCTTTATTCGACATTGGTGAGGCCTCATCTGGAATACTGTGTCCAGTTTTGGGCCCCACACTACAAGAAGGATGTGGAAAAATTGGAAAGAGTCCAGCGGAGGGCAACAAAAATGATTAGGGGTCTGGAGCACATGACTTATGAGGAGAGGCTGAGAGAACTGGGATTGTTTAGTCTCCAGAAGAGAAGAATGAGGGGGGATTTGATAGCAGCCTTCAACTACCTGAAGGGGAGTTCCAAAGAGGATGGAGCTCGGCTGTTCTCAGCGGTGGCAGAGGACAGAACAAGGAGCAATGGTCTCAAGTTGCGGTGGGGGAGGTCCAGGTTGGATATCAGGAAAATCTATTTCACTAGGAGGGTGGTGAAACACTGGAATGCGTTACCTAGGGAGGTGGTGGAGTCTCCTTCCTTGGAGGTTTTTAAGGCCCGGCTTGACAAAGCCCTGGCTGGGATGATTTAGCTGGGAATTGGTCCTGCTTTGAGCAGGGGGTTGGACTAGATGACCTCTTGAGGTCCCTTCCAACTCTGATATTCTATGATTCTATGATTCTATGATTCTATGATACTTGGAAAAAACTGGAACAAAGGACAGTAACTACAGGGGGTGTGAGTGATTGCTGGACCCAGGCTAAAAAGAGATTAGTCTGTAAAAGGGAGCATTCTGGAACTGGTGGGGATCTTATCAGTATTCAGTTTGATTAGACATAAATTTGCACATTTTATTTTATTTTGCTTGGTGACTTACTTTGTTCTGTCTGTTACTACTTGGAACCACTTAAATCCTACTTTCTGTATTTAACAAAATCACTTTTTACTTATTAATTAACCCAGAGTATGTGTTAATACCTGGGTGGGCAAACAACTGTGCATATCTCTCTATCAGTGTTCTAGAGGGTGAACAATTTATGAGTTTACCCTGCATAAGTTTTATACAGGGTAAAACGGATTTATTTGGGTTTGGACCCCATTGGGAGTTGGGCATCTGAGTGTTAAAGACAGGAACACTTCTGTAAGCTGCTTTCAGGTAAACCTGCAGCTTTGGGGCAAGTAATTCAGACGCTGGGTCTGTGTTTCAGCAGACGGGAGTGTCTGGCTCAGCAAAACAGGGTGCTGGGGCCCCGAGCTGGCAGGGAAGGCAGGGGTAGAAGTAGTCTGGGCACATCGGGTGGCAGCTCCCAAGGGGGGTTCTGTGATCCAACCCATCACAAACGCTATCCCACAGAAAACCTTTTCTGAACCCACCTTCAAGTGCCAGTTACAGGCAAAAAATAGCTTTATTTTTTCTGAGGTGGCACAAGGGACCAAAATGATTCCCATTCAGTGGGGTGCCATCTATAAATGCAAGCATGCATTGCATGCCCAACCACCCATGCATTGTCTTACTGGTGGCCTGGAGGCTGCATCCAACGCGCCGGACGATTTGGTCCGGCCCCGATATTAAATAAAATGGTGTCCTCTGCACAGCAGGACCTCGCACACAGTACATGTGAGATCATGTTTACACCGCATGGAGGACGCCGTTTTTGACTGCCTAAGGCATGCAAAAGAGTTGTTGCATGCCTTACTAAAACTGTCACGTAATACAACTAACTGAGAACAACACTACAGAAAACCTTTGCTGAAGCCACCTTTAGGGGCCTGTTCCAAGCTCCAACTAGCTTCATAAATAAAACTGCCCAGAACACTCGGTTCCAAAGAGGCACAGGGAACAAAAATATGCCAGAAACACATCTTAATAAATACAATTGTTGAAAAAACAGTGGATAGTGTTACAGACACTTCAGAACAATCTTTTATTAATGAGAATTGACTAATTACACATGTTATTAACCCTTTCTAACTCAGAACCTTTTATTGGAACACAAAAAAGGACCTGGAACACACGGTTACAAAAGTGCTCGGGGACCAAATAAATAAAACTGATTTAAAACACCGCAGCGGAAACAGTCAGACAACATTGGGAACATTATTGTAGTGAAGAGAACTGATTAACAGCCGACTGTCATTAACCCATTCCAGCCCAGAACCATTTTAAAACCAAGGAGGAGCCTGAACAGTCGGTTCTGAAGTGGCTCAGGGGACCAGTTTTACATACAGCACATACAGGGGAGACTGATACAATGCTAATGAGAAACGCGTCTGAACCGACCTTTAACCCGGGTTTTCGGGGCATAATTCGCTTTATTACTAAACCCACCCAGAACACTTGGTTCCAAAGTGGCCCAGGGGACAAAAATGCTGCATGTCACACAAGTGAGAGCAGCACAGTACTACTGAAAACACCGGCCAAACCAGCCTTTCACTGCCTGCTCTGTGCAATGAAGGGTTAATTATTAATCAAACACTCTGTTCCGAAGGGGCCCAGAGGATGGCAATGAGTTGTTTGCCTCCTACTGCCTGGCTCTGGGGAAAAACTCTGAGTCTCTCTTGCTCCCTTTTGCTTTGCAGCTGATTTGCTGCCTCTCTCTGTGTACCTCTGTCTGTATACGCTCCAAAGCTTGTCTCCCCAACAGAAGTTGGTCCAATCAGAGATATCACCTCCCCCACCTTGTCTCTCTGCCCCCTGCAAGTCCATTTCCTTCCTCTGATCTCACTCTTCCGTCACTGAGCACTTTCAGTGCTCGCTCCTAGACCAGCTCAGATGTTACCACAGAAATGGGGCCAGGGAGCAGGCAGTGAGGGGGACAGGGTGGGTATTCCATGGGGGCGAATACTCGCTTTCTTGCTGCTTCACAATGCATGTACCTGTGGGAACACCTGTTTTCACCTCTGCGCCTCTGCAGTTTGGAACCTTGACCTTCCCCTGCACGTAGCTCTCAGTCGGTGTTGAGAATGCACAGAGCTGCTTAGAGGGTGTGGAAATCCTGTCTGTACACTTGCATGGCACGTAAGTAGGTTCAGAATAGGCCACTAGCCTCCTAGGTCCCTATCATTGTTGCCAATCACTGAGCTGGGAGTGTGTGTTGCTTAAATTAAATACATTATTCTACTTTAATCATCTACTCTATCATCAGTTGCGTCTCGACAATTGTCCAGTCAGTGTGTGTCTCCCCTTAATTCTAATCTGATTTGCGCAAAACTTTGCAGAAGATTTAACAAAACCTAAAGTTCACAGATGCACAAATACAATAAAATAGATTGTTTAGTCTTTTTTTCACCAGTATGTGTAGTTTAGTTTCTATGTATAAATTGGGACACTTTCACTGCAAGCAGCACTGGACATTTTAAGAAATCATATAAAAGACAAAATATCGACTCTCCCAGCTTCTAAGCCAAAAAATGGACAGCTGCTTGCACACAGTTATGAAAAGCAAAAGGACAAAAAAGATGACTGGAGGTGTGATCAATAGAAATGGATCCACAGAGGAAGACATCTTTTCCCTACGCGGGGAGCCTCTGGTAAGGACGAGATATTTCCGAAGACTGATCAATACAGATGCAGTTTTGTGTCACAGATACGGATATGAAGTTCTTGGTGGAAACGTGGACAAAGTGATCGTTCATTATTTGGGAGAAGACGAAACACCTGACCCATGTGTGCCTGTAGTGGGGCGGCTGCAGGCCCTGAGGGGAAGGGCCTAGCCGATGCGAGGGGCCGAAGGGGAAGCGGCCCAGGGACCTGGACAGACTGAGGGAGAGAAGGAGGGCAGGACGGCTGCCACTAGAGGGTCCCTGGGTTGGGACCCAGAGTAGTGGGCGGGCCTGGGTCCCCCCCTTGCAGTACACCTAGCTATCGGCCGTAAGGAGCGGCCATCAAGGACTACGCCAGATCCCTGACAAGAGCGATTAGTCTTTGGGGTGTGGTTGTACATGGTGGCTGGGGCGCAGAGGACTGCTGATTCACCCCACCCCCAGAAGGGGGTGTGGCTGGACTAAGGGGCACTGCCGGAGGGCAGTGGTCCAGAAGAGGGCACAGCGAGCTGGACAGCGACGCGGGCTCAGACGCCAACCGAGGACAAGACGACGGATGGGACACCACCAGGAGGGGGCGCTTCACTGGACAGAGCTAATTCCTGAGACAACCAGTAGGAGGTGTCAGGTGGTGAGTCCTAACCCTGTCACAGTGCCCTATAGGAATATGAGAAAATATCCCTTGAGATCTCATGGTTGTACATTGCCATCTGTACTGTCAACAGTTGTGGAGCAGAAACATTTAGGCCTCTCTAAAAATTACCAGTGAAAAATAACAGACTCTAATGTCTCAGCTGCACACGAGAGTGACTCTTCTCAAAAATACACAAGAAATAAAAAACAATGTATGAAAAGCAGAATCAGTCCCAATGCTTAGTGATGTGTATGACCTTCACTGTCCCCTGGAAGGGTTTGTGTGTCAGTACTGCCAGGTCCCTGCAATCTCTGCAAGTTGGGAGCTTCCAGACGTTACGAGTATTTTTTAAGAGGTGACAATATTGAAGCCAACTACACTTGTTCATATGCCACATGTCAGCCAGGAGACTTTTCCTCTCCCCCTTCTTGTGCCTTTTTTCAGGAAAATCCAGCAATTCCCATGGCTGCGCTGATTCATGACAAGTGCACAACACATGCACACAAGATGTTTTTTCATTTCTGGCAGAATGTGTGTCCCAGGTCAGCAGCAGTTCCACTGTAATAGCACTGGGCTATAGGTTATACATTTCCGCCCCTGGGCAATTCAGAACTGACTTTTCTGGGTCCTTATTGGTGATAAAAATGGTTTGGGGCCAGAACAGGTTAATAACAGTGTGTTATAAGTCTGTTCTCATTGCTAAAGTATTGTTCGTAAGGGGGTCTAACCGTATCCACCTTTTTTGCCATAATTTTTTTATTACAATGCCATTCCTGGACGTTCCAGCTTTTACACCATCGCATGATTTCTTACCTTGTAATACCCAGCAGCCTCCTCTATGGGAACCGCAGGGTGTTCTCCGTGATCTCGGGACAGGTGGCAAACCAAACAAATGGGTGTTTGATCCTCTTGGCAGAAGACTTTTAAATCCTCCTTGTGTTTTTCACAGACTGTCCCAACTTCTGGTTCTTTTGTTGGCTCCAGTGTAAGTTTTCTGGAAGCTTCTACAATATTCTTCAGCTATCGGTCTGGTTTGATGTTTCTCTGGGAGAAGGTTTCTCTACACTCAGGACAGTGGAAGTTTGTACTCAATGCCTCCCAGCACCGAGTGATGCAGGCCTGGCAGAAATGGTGCCCACAATCTAGAGACACTGGATCTTTAAAATAATCTAGACACACCGCACAAGTCACTGCAGCTAGGAGCAGTTGTGCTGGATTCGCAGCAGCCATGGCTGCTTCTGCAGAGAAGAGAGGAATTTAGTTTCCTTTTATTGTTCTCAAAAATGGGCTGATTCTGTACTTTGCACAGCAAACAGGCCTTTCCTATGTATACATTGTCTCATTTCAGAGTAGCAGCCGTGTTAGTCTGTGTCCGCAAAAAGAACAGGAGTCCTTGTGGCACCTTAGAGACTAACAAATTTATTTGAGCATAAGCTTTCGTGGGCTAGAACCCACTTTGTCTCATGTTACTCTTGGGAGGCTGGAAACTCCTTCTGGTCTGAGTTATCACCTGGAGGAAGCACCGTGACAGACTGTGGAGTGGCAGCACCTGACGCTGTTGGTCCCTGCAATGGTGCAGCACAGCCACTCTGCAGAACAGCTGATTGAAAACAGCCCCTGCCACATCCACCCCCAGCTCCATACAGCGTTTCTTCCCGCCATCGCTGGGTCACTGTGTTGTGGGACTCCAGAGGGACCTACAGCCTAGCTCATGGCACAGCTCTCCGCAGCAGGTGGTTCTGGGAACATTTACAAAGTACTGTGGGCTGCCAGTGGTATTCCAGCCTTTAGAAGGGGGATCCTAGAGTCAAGCCCCTCCCCCTCAACCCAATGACTGGGGCAGTGACCATCTTTTTTTCTGCTCAGTGTTTGCCCTCTGTGGTTGAGACAATAATTTCTAAATATCGTCTTCCCCGCCAGGTTCCCACAGCTCAGCAGGGGATAGACACCTGGTCTGCGACTGAGGAAGAGGGAAAACAGGTGGCTGGAACAATGGGGGCCGGAGTCACTGCCTGATTCTCACCAACCGCAGCATGAAAACATTTGGATATGTTGTGCCAAGGGCTTTGCAGGAGGCACAGCTGGGCTTCTTAGCCTCCATCTAACTTCTGCCAAGTCCTGGTCGGCAAAGCTATTCCAAGTGACAAAAAGGCCTGGTGGATCTGTGTTGCTCCCAGTGACGTATGAAATCAAGTAGTTTTCACGGTGTGTGTGTGTGTGTGTGTGTGTGTGTGTGTGTGTGTAGGGTGGGGGGGGGGAGTTAACCCATTTCTCATAAAATAACATACAGATTCAGACCATATTTTCAGATCCCAGAGTGATGGACTTATCGGTGGGGGACAAACGCTGTCATCTCTGCTTGAGTGTGAGCCACTGTCACTTGCCAAGGGAGTGGAAGTTCCTACAGCTCTTTGGGTTATAACCCGTGAGTTAGACTCTAATAAAATCCAGCTGGCAGACATGGGGACTATGATCAGAAGGGCAAGGAAGCGACCAATCAGCCCTTACTAAAGAAATCATTTTTTGACAGTGAAAATCTTCTCAGTTATTGCCCTGTCTATTATCTCCTTTTTAAGGGAAAGTTCACCCAGAATCCTTTGTCAAGGCGACTCTGGTGCTAGTTGTGGGGATCTCACTAGACAGAAGATTTTCCAATAGATTTTCAAGAGTCCGAACTCACATTTAGAATGTGAATTTGTCTTGCAAGTGTGGTGCTATCTCAGGTCACAGCCTCAAAGAAGTGCTAACTTTTCCAATTCACAAATGTTGATTTTATCTTTTTCGTCTGTCTGTCTCCTGTACTTAGGCTTTGTTTACACTGGAAAGTTTTGTCAGCAAAAGCTGCCTTTTGCCTTCAGAACCGAGGAGGGGCACAAACTCTGCTGTTTTGCCGACAAAATAAAACCACTTCAACGAGAGACATGAAGCCTTTTGCCGCAAAGTTAAAGTACCAGTGTAGACGCTGCTGTTTGTTCTGTAGACAGAACTGGCTTCCGTCAGTATCCCACAATGCCTGTCCTGATCGCTCTGCTCACTGTTTTGATCTCCGCTGGCCGGCAGGTGTGCGCCCCTCCCCTTTCAAAGCTCCGGGAAGTATCTAACAGCTGAGTGTGCTCCTCCCTTTGGGGAACAAAGAGCAAACCATGGGAATGCTCCAGTTGTGCCCTGCACTAGGAACACAGCGGCCGGCAGACTGCGGCTGCAGGGAGTGGGGTGGGGGCAGGACTGTATTTAGGGGTTATGGGGCCCTACGCAGTATTATTAAACTGGTGCCCCTGTGCCCGACTTGCTCTTAGCAACACAAACAGAAGCTCACAGTATTGGTAAACTTGCCACGTGCACTTTATTAAAACCAGTTTAATTGTCCCACCTTCACCCCTAACCTCTGCACAGTGCTGCCTTCACCCCCCACCCCTGCACTTCCCTCCCACCTGCGCCCCCAAACCCAGCCCTGCGCTGCCAGCCTGCCCCGCCACAGCGCCCCCTGCCCAGTACCCCCTCCCCCTTATGCCCAGCAACCCCCATGCCCAGTGGCCCCTCACCCAGAGATCTCCACCACAGATCCCTATTTCCTGCTGTGGCACCGGTAGAACAGGCACTGTTCAGCCTGACTGGCCTGTCCCATCGATCGGCGGCTATGAAGGGGGGCCGGGATGGCGTACGACCTGCCACTGACCCTGGGCCGGCAGGAGCGTTGGCGTCGGAAATGGGGCCGACCATGAGACAGTGATCCTGACATGGAGTAGTAGCTGCTCCGCGATCAGCTACAGCGGGCGGATCTGCAACGGCGAGGCACCAGCGATCGACGCCCGGGACTGCAGGAGTGGTGCCGTGGTGGGGTCCTGGAGTGCGATGATGAACGGGAACAGTGTGGATGTTCATGTTGTGACTGGATACAATAGCCCCTCAGAAATGAGGACCGTCAGTGCCGTCTGCCTCAGTCTCGACAGTGTCCGCTCCTCAAGGCAGAGTGGTGCCTGGAACCCCTGTCAGTGGGAACCCAGCCAGACAGCCTGGTGGGGGTCAACGCTGACCGGCGTGAACTATGCATGGGGCGGTCGCTGAGTGGCAAACGGCGTCAGGAACATTCCCTCAACCGCGAATGGTACCGAGCCGGGGGTGACTGCGGAGATCCTAGCGATGGCTTGCCTCTGGACCATGGAGCCCCTGGTACCGGCATGGACATAACATCCCAGGCCACTTGCAGGGCCTCCGGCGAGGAGGGCATCCGGACATCCGGGGAAGCCTGCTCCGAATTGGCTGGGCTACTCCACTCGACCTGAGTTGGAGGCCTAGAGGCCAATGGGGACTGAGGACTGCCTAACATGGGTCTAGCCTCCCCTGTTTTTGCTCTGGTGCCGCGGCAGAGGCCTCTTCTTAGCCTTCTTGGCATGCCCCGCAGATGGGGAGTGGTGCCGACTGGTAGATGGCGCCAGGGGGTCGCCGCGCACTGACACCGTGGTACCCGGTGCCAACTCAGAGCAGCACGCCGGACTTGGGGTCAATGCCAATTCCATCAGGACAGCCTGAGCCGAATGTCCCTTTCTCTCTTGGTCCAAGGGTTGAATGACCTGCAAATCTTGCAGCGATCGCCGAGATGAGTTTCACCCATACAGCATAAACAGTCCAAGTGCTCACTGACAAGAGCAACAAAAATGCTGAAAGGTTTAGAAAATATGACATATGAGGGAAGATTGAAAGAACTGGGTTTGTTTAGTCTGGAGAAGAGACGACTGAGAGGGGACATGATAACCATCTTCAAGTACCTGAAAGGTGTTACAAGGAGGAAGGAGAAACATTATTCACCTTAACCAATGATGATAGGACAAGAAGCAGTGGGCTCAAACTGCAGCAAGGGCGGTTTAGATTGGACATTAGGAAAAACTTCCTAACTGTTAGGGTGGTTAAGCCCTGGAATAAATTGGCTAGCGACGTTGTGGAATCTCCATCATTAGACATCTTTAAGGCTAGGTTAGACAAACGCCCATGAGGGATGGTCTAGATGGTGCTTGGTCCTGCCATGAGTGCAGGGGACTGGACTAGATGACCTCTCAAGGTCCCTTCCAGTCCTTCGATTCTATGATGTTCTGTTTCAAGCCTGTTCCTTAGAAAATTGTTTAACAACCCCTCTGCTGTTTCCTCTAATTGCTTGGTAGAAGAATGTGTAGCTGTTCTTTGTGTGAATGAGGTGTGTGTGTGTGTGTGTAGCAAATAAGAGATAGGATGTTAGTAGCAGATGGGCCTAATTACAGAAGAAAGAGTGAAGGAAACCCAGAAGCCAGTACCACCCGGCCTTGGTGATCCAAGGGGTACACATATAACCCTGAGGTGCACAGGCATCTGCCTCAAACTAAAAACAAAGTATAAGATAAGGATCAGCTGTGTAAACATCCAGCACCAAGTTTGTAATTAAGGATCCAAACGTCACTGATGGAAGATAACTGTGAGAACGGCAAATTTGTAATGATCTAATCCCAGCTGAGACTGCAAAATCCAGAGCCTTACATCAGAGACAACTGATAGAAAGATGGGCAGGAGCCAGGAGGCATTGGGTTCGTTCTGCACCAACGACGGAGCATCGGACGCATCCGATGGAGGCCTGGCTCACCACTCGTGTTCGGTCGAGCTGGCCCCTGGGCTGACTTGAACAACGATAGGGACCGGTACCTATAACCACAACTGCAGAACATTTTTGGCATGTGTGTGTCTGTGTGTGTGTATAAATATATGCATACACTGATATTAATAGTTGTGTAGCATTTTAAATAAAGGCGGCGTATTGCCTTGTCCCCTGAAAAAGAGTCTGTGAGTCTTTACAAGAATCACAATGGCTCCAGCCTCTCCCCTAGTCTCGGGCCCAGGTTCATGGCATTGACTCAGCGCACCTGTAGCTCCCCAGCCACACGGCCCCTCCAGGAAGGTCTCTGAGCCCTGGCTCCCGGCCCGTCCGGCTCAGCATCCCTGTCGGATCGTTCTGAGGCTACTCGCTGCCCTCTCCGGGGGCTCCCTGAAAAAATGCGTCTGCCTCTGCGACTTAGACCCCCCCCCACTGTAACATGGGCGCTGGACCAGGGTTCTGCTGAGGGTCAGCTGCCGTCCTGGGTTAATTTCCTGCTTGTGGCCAGAGGAGGGAACCTTTACCGGGCCCCCTGGATGGGACAAGGCAGCCCAATACCTGTGGTTAGAGCTGGGCAGGTTCCAGGGCTAGGTGCCAGGTATCCTCGCTAGGAGGAAACAGGACGGACTCAGGGGTTCACGCCCCGCTCTGGGGGAATCGTCTCACAGGGACCCCAATCTCCTCCGCTGGACACAGGAGCAGCTGTGAGGGTCCTTCCCCAGCGTCTGACCCCCAACCTCCTCCAACCTTGGGCTCCCCCCCGAGTTCTGCCGGTGCCCCTCACTCCCAACCTGCAGCCCCCGCCACTGCCCAGCAGACTGAAACATGTAACATTTCAGTGTCAGGTCCCAGCCCATCCGTTGAAGCAGCTTTGCACTTTGGGAGCCTGAAACCCCAGGAGTTTTGTAAATCCCCCAAGGCTGGAGTCCGATGGGCGAAGAGCCTGACCCCGATTCCTTCACCAGGCCCTGGATGCTCCAACCTGAGCCCGAGAGGATTCACAGAGACGCCGAATGCGGGGAGCTGGGGTTAGAACCTGTGGCTAGCTGAGCCCAGCTCACGGCTCGGGGAGAGCTCCCGCCAGCCACGGCCAGGGGCGCTAGCCTGTCCACAGGACTGGGGCAGGTGTCGCACAGACACACGTGCGTGAGCTCTCTTCTCTTCTCACCTGCCTCAGCCATCAGCTCGGGATGGACAGACAGACAGACACTCCCCGCCAGCAGGGACGGATAGATGGAGCCCCCGCCCGCCCGCCCCTGGGAGCTCACACACTCAGGTGTCTCCCTCACTCTGTAAGACCCTTTCCGTGGCAGTGACCGGCCCCGTATTGTCCCTGCAGGTGGCCATTGGGGGATGCCTGGCGCTGATGGAGCAGCCCCTGCGTGTTGCCCCTGGCGCTGGCCATGGGGCTGGTGCTGCTGGGTCTGGCCCTGCAAAGGGCCCCATGAGCTGGCAGCATACGAGGCCGAGCTGGAGGAGAGGAGCCTTGGCTGGCTGACTTCCCTGGCCCTTCTCCGGCATGGAAAAGCTCAGCCTGGGTAGCCCCGGAGCCAGCTGGAGCGGAGCGGGAGGCTGATGCCAGAGCTGGGCAAGTGTCATGCCCTGGAGATACTGGCCCGGGAGCCACCCAGCGTCCAGGAAAACGCCCAGCTCACCATCCAGTGCGCCTAGACCCTGCTGGAGTTCATCTCCGGGGCATGGGAGAACGAGACGGTGACCTACTGCAGCGGAGGGGAGATCCGGGTCTACGTCAGGAATGTCTTCAATAAGAAATCCATGGGCCCAACGGAGCCCTGGCTTCTGGCAGTGGAGTGGGGTCTGGTGGTTAGAGCAAGGGGGCTGGGAGCCAGGACTCCTGGGTTCTCTCCCCAGCTCTGGGAGGGGAGTGGGGGCTGGTGGTTAGAGCAGGAGGGGGCTGGGAGCCAGGACCCCCAGCTGTCTGAACTCAATGCTCGTAGGCAAGAGACAGCAGCAACCACCAAACTCAGGGGAGTCTGATCATCCCTCATTGACCCCCAGGACAATGGAAACCCCCTGGGCGCCCCTGTTCCAGTGCCCCTGGTGTGTGTCCCCCCGCTGGCAGTGTGTGTGCGTGTGTACAGAACAAGACAATTAAAAGGGCAACAAAGCATAACACGAATGGGCGGGCCCAGACACCTGTGATCCTCTTAGGGAAATGGGCTGGCCTGGCTGTTGTGGTGTGAAATTGATCCCTGCCCCAGGTGTTGGACTGAACCCAGGAGGAAGGTAAATTACTCTCCATGGGGAAATCGAAAGTTAGATGCAGCCTGTAGAGTGTGTGTGTGTATGGAGGGGGGGGACTGGGTAGAAGTTGTGGAGGTGGGTGGGAGGGCTAGTTATGAGGGGACAGAGGATGGGGGGTTAGGTCCAGGGGACTGGGGGGCTGGGTACAGGACATGGGGGGCTGGATACAGAGGATGGGAGGACAGGGGGCTAGTTAAAATTTTTGAGGGCTGGGTATGTGTGGGGTGTTAAAGTGGGGACTGCAGGGTGGGATGTGGGGGGTGAGGTCTCTTCCCAGACACCTTCCCTCTCTCTGGGGTGGGGAGGGACATAGAGTCACCTCGGACTCCTGGGTTCCTTGGCGCAGCGTCTCACAATTCCCCACGGTGACGGGGGATGGGGCGCAGCGGGAACAACTCGATGCCAGAGCGTCACGGTCGATGTCAGCGAGTGCCCCGTGGGGCACCTGATACGCCGGGTCAAGCTGGGATCGGCCATCGCTCCATTGGAGTCAATGGGGCCAGACCCACCTAGGGTCAATACAACTTTCTCCCAACATTTTCCTCCAACCTTTTCATGTTCGACCCGTTTGCTTCATGTTCAACGTGCAGCCCCCGCAATTTAAGAGGCCAGACTCAAAGTTATGGCTCGTGAAATCAGCAGCTTCTTGGACATGCCTCTGTTCGGGCTCAGCAATTAGGGCCCATCCCTCCCGTGTCTCGTCCCATGGAAGAACCAGAGGTTTATTGTAAGCAAAGGGGGAAGAAGAGAGAGGTGTGGAGATACAATCCCCCAGTCCAGCAACAGCCTCACCCTGAGTGTAATTAAAATACCACACACCCCTGTGTTTGCAGCTAATCCAGCCCTCTCCCACCTGCTGTAACCCACCAGCCCCAACTCCCCTCCCAGAGCCAGGGAGAGAACCCAGGAATCCTGGCTCCCAGCCCCCCCTGCTCCAACCCACCAGCCCCCACTCACCTCCCAGTGCCGGGGAGAGAACCCAGGAGTCCTGGCTCCCAGCCCCCCCTGCTCTAACCACCAGACCCCCACTCCCCTCCCAGAGCTGGGCAGAGAACCCAGGAGTCCTGGCTCCCAGCCCCCCCTGCTCTAACCCACCAGCCCTCACGCCCCTCCCAGAGCCGGGGAGAGAACCCAGGAGTCCTAGCTCCCAGCCCCCCCCTGCTCTAAACACCAGCCCCCACTCCCCTCCCAGAGCCAGGGAGAGAACCCAGGAGGCCTGGCTCCGGCTCCCAGTCCGCCCTGTTCTAAACACCAGACCCCCCTCTGCTCCCAAAACCAGGATGGAACCCAGATGTCCTAGGGATGGAGATCAGGGCCAGATTCTGATCTCTGTGTCAGTGTGAACCCGGAGGCCGACTGACTCACTTCAACGTAAGTGAAGGAAAACTCTGCCCCAACATTTTCCACTGGCTTCATTCTCCCAGTGGGGCTGAATCCTCCACAAACTCATCCCTGCTGTGCCTCAAAGGGGGAGCTGAGAGCCCACGACTGATTTCCCCCCGTCCCCCAGAGTCTCCCAGCTGCATCCCAGCCCCCCAAACCTAACCGCCTGCACCCAGCTCCCTCAAACTGCAGGGCCCTGTACTCATCATCCCCAGCAGCCCCCACCCCCCAGAATCCTGCCCCTTTGGACCCAACTCCCCCCCAGTGCAGGTGGCTTGTAACGGGACAGACAGACACACTCACCCGGGGCCCCTGCCTCCCCATGTCTCTGGCCACAAGTTGCTGTTTCTGAACCCCTCAAGATGTCCCCAGAACATCCTCACACAGACGCACAGAAACATCCTTCCCAGAAGAGCCTAACTTTCGATTTCCCATCAAGGGTAATTCAGACTCCTCCTGGTTTCTGCCTCCCCCCGGGCAGGGGTGGAGAAAAGGGCCTGTTGAAACGTGGAGTGATTCTGCAATGAGAACGTGCCTAGATGGAGTCACAGAGTGTCAAGGCAGTTCACGTATGCACCTGGCCCTCCTCCAAATTAGGCTTCAGTGTAGTCAAGTTCTAACAGGACCCAGGAGTCCTGGCAGCCCCCCCTGCTCTAACCCACCAGCCCCCACTCCCCTCCCAGAGCTGGGGACAGAACCCAGAAATCCTGGTTCCCAGCCCCCCCTGCTCTAACCCACCAGCCCCCACTCTCCCTGTGAGAGGTTGTATAAACCCTACTCTGATGACATAACTGCTTTGGGGCCAAGAGTCCACACCCCCTCACCCTTGCTGGGCATGCGCCCGCTAGCAGAGGGAGCGTATAAAAGGAAACAGCTCGACTCAGTCTGTACTGTCAGGGGAGGAGAGTGGACGTGCACGGGGAGCCCCTGCTGAGAAACCAACGGGATTGCAGACCTCCAAAGCTGAACCCCCAGACTACGGCGCAGGAGCTCAGTCAGTCGCAGGCACCGAAGGGGACATCGAGCTGTTACCCGTGGGAGAGACGCCCGAGACAGGACTAAGGGTAGGAGGTGGCCCAGCAGATGTCCTTGAGTATATGGAGACCTGAACCCGGGTAACGGGTTTCATAGGGCCCTGGGTTGGAACCCGGAGGATAGGGTGGGCCCGGGTTCCACTGCCCTACCCAACTCGTGCCAATAGGCAACACTGACTCAAGAGAAAGGGCGGCTCCTTTGAACCCGTGCCAATACTGCTGAGGTAAACTGCCAGAGAGGGGTCAGCCCCTTAGACCCCACTGACCCTGTGATACCTCCCCAGACCCTCCCCATCTGGATCTAACACACCAGTCCCCACTCCCCTCCCAGAGTTGGGAGAGAACCCAGGAGTCCTAGGGATGACGATCAGGGCCAGATGCTCATCTCAGTGATCCCAGTGTAAATCCTGAAGCCAGCTGACTTCCTCCAGTGTAACTGAGAGTAAAATCAGACCCAACATTTAATTTTTCACTGGCTCCATTTTCCTAGACGAGGCTGAGTCCTCCACAAACTTATCTCTGCTATGCCTCAAAGGGAAATCTGAAAGCCTGCAGCCTCTCCCTCTCCTGTTTCTGTCATTTTGGTTGGTTTCCTCTCTCCCATTCAGTTGAGTTTGTTACTAAGTCTCCGTCCACCCCCGGTGTCCATCGGCACGTGGGACCAACGCGAGGGACTGATGATGGATCCGTGTGCCTCGATTTCCACCCACCCGGAGATGCTGAGCGTGGAGAACATCGCCAAGGTGCGGAACCGGTTGGCGTCTCTGGGTGGCCTTTCTCACCCCATGGAGGAGTGTCTGGACCACGCGCTGCTGATGTTCAGCCGGGAGGCCGGCTGCCTGCAGGAGAACGCCCGGCTGGTGATCTGCTGTGAGAGGCAGCAGCTGGAGTTCATCTCAGGCCAGGGCGAGAGCACCATTGAGGTCTCCTACGTCCATGGGGTGCCTGGCTATGTAGTGCGGCTCCCCGACTTTGACAGTCCAGTGGAGAAGTTGCCCAGCGGGGTGTTGGTGCTGAGCCTGGAGAACCTGGACAGAGTGATAACCAAGATGTTCTCCTGGAGGGAGATCACCAATGGGCTGACGTCCTGTTTGGAGCAGGGAAAGAATAAATTTTCCAGAGAGCCCCAGCACATCCAGGACAACGCCAAGATGGTGGTGAAGAGCGACGGGCGGGTGCTGCTGTTCATGTCTGGGGAAGGAGCAAACGCCATAAACGTCTCCCAGCTGCCAGACGGAAAAATTGACTACTCCATCAACTTGCTGAGGTGGTGGGATAAGATCGTGAGGCTTTTCACAGTGGCCGATTGATAACTGATGGTGTCAAGGCCTGGATGGGTCTTGGTTGGGCGGGGGGGAGGGGGTTAAAAATCTGTAGTTCACTGGAGTCAAAGAACTGACCTGTCTGGAATCCTGGCATGGCAACAAGGCTGCCACAAAAGTGCTGTGGAAACAAGCGAGGTCTGTACGCGTGTAAATCGTTCATAGTCTCTGCCGGTGCCTTTGCTGTGTGCCCGGGCCTTGTAGGACCAATAAAACATCCTCTTGTGTGCTGCAAACGTCTTCTGGTGTGTGGGTCTTTGCAGAGACCTTATAACAAAGGCTTCCCATCCTAGATCGTACAGAATGTTCAGCATGTCATGGGGAAGTCAGTTCTCTGAACCCACCGCGAACCCCAAAATGAGGGAAGGAAGGTAGCTCACAGGGAACCCTGTTGCATAGGGGGGTTCTGAGCTCACCTCTTCCACACTCCACTGTTGATTGGGGCATATGATTGGACAGGACCTCATGGGTCACTGAATCCAGTCCCGCGCTATTGCGGCAATTCCCATCACATCCTCCTGTCCATAAACTTATCAAGCTCCACATAGTGAGGCGGTGCGGCCTCCCTCCAAGCCAGAGAAAGAGGAACCACTCTCTCTCCCCAAGGGGGAGGAGTCAAGTTGGGCTTGCCCCTCCCACTGGAAGTGGAGAGGCAGGACAGACAGTACAAAAGATGGAGCCCCCGTCTCAGTTGGAGGAAGGAGACCCACATGTCTTGCTTGCTGCAGGCCATCGACCCTGCTGCCAAGCTGGGCTGCACCCTGAACCTGGAGAGAAATGAGGCCAGGGAGGAGCTGCTGTGAATTCTGGCAGCTGAGTGCTCCAACGAGGCTCAGAATCCTGAGACAAAGGATTCAGAATTCTGGTAGGAAGTAGCCCAGAGAAACCAGACTTTAGTTTGCTAATTCCCCTGATATTTGACAGTGGTCCCAGTGATGTAGTGAGGCATTGTGGCCTCCCTCCAACCCAGAGGGGGAGGAACAACCACCACCACCCTACACACTACCATATTTCTGTGTAGTTCACAGCCCTATTGAGCAAGACTTCAAACCCCACTCCAATCTTCTTGGGGAGGGAAGGATAATTTCCCTCGTACATTTTTATAAGCAAATTAACTGGTGGTAGAAATGGGAATAGAGTCCAACTCTCTAACATGACTTAGGTCAGCCACACGGCCTCTCAGAAAGTATATGCCAAATCGATGTACTCATAGACACCCTTGTAACCCTGATCCGGGGCCAGGAATGGTATCCTCAGAGTGCATGGCACATCCTTACCCTCAGTAGAGGCTTCTGGTTTATTTAATGCATGCAATGAGAAAACACCTTCAGGTTTGATAGTTAAACACCATTCTAATCTACCAGTTATGCTGCAACGTACCACAAAAAGCAGATGTCCTGCATTTCAGTCATTTGTCACATATTTCAGTGACTTTCCTCGCACAGGAACAGGCATGGGGGTGGAGGTTGTATCTTAGGCTATGTCTTAGGCCTAGCCTACACTGCGGGGATAGGGGGAACAGGAGGGCGATCTAAGGCGATCTAAGTTACGCAACTTCTGCTACAAAAATAGCGTAGCTGAAGTCGACATACTTAGACCTACTTACCGTGGTGTCTTCACAGCGGTAAGTCGACAGCTGCCACTTTCCCGTCAATTCCGCCTCCGCTTCTCGTTCTGGTGGAGTACCGGAGTCGATGGGAGAGCACTCGGCGGTCGATTTATCACATCTACACTAATGCGATAAATCGATCCCCGCTGGATCGATCGCTCCGGCCATAAGTGTAGACATCCCCTTAGGGGCTGTGACGCTGTAAGGTCTCCTGTGTAGCTGCTCTCTGCCAACACGGGAGACCTCTCCCATCAGAATAATTAAACTGCCCCCAACAAGCAGCAGTAGCTATGTCGGCGGGAGAGATTCCTTAAATTTCATGAAATTCAAACAAATAAAACAATCATTACTGTGATTGTGTTTGTTCACCTTCTGGATTCTGAGCGGCTAGAGGTCAAGTTCTCAAGCTTTTCCTTTTCAATATGCTGGCTAGTAATTTCCTCTGAAAGCTGACATACTCCCATGTCTACGTGAGTCCAGCTGCTGGGGCTATAAAAAAAAAAATGAACAAGGAAAATCATGAGATTGGGCAACAATGACTACAAAAGGAGTATTTTAAGTGGTTAAAGAGGTAGCAAACAGAACAAAGCAGATCACTAAGAAAATAAAACAAAGCACACAAACTAAGCTAGATTCATTAAAGAAATTGGTTACAAATAATAATTCCTCATCCTAGGTATTGTTTTAGGTAGAGTCCTTCACAGGCCAGAGGTATTTTTTAGCTTGGGTCCAGCAGTTCTTCTCCCCTCACTTCCAGGTGTTTTCAAGTATCTCTTTGGCCGGGGAGGAGAAGCGAACTAAGACCTTGATTGTTATCCTCCCCCACCTTATATAGGATTTCCATAAGGCGGGAATCCTTCGTTTGATTCCCCCACCTCCCAGTGGAAAAGTTCAGCAGTCCAAGATGGTGGTTAGTGTCAAGTGACCAGGTCACCTGACTCTGTAACATCCCAGCGTCCATGAATCAGTGGCAGCCTTTTCACAGTCCATTGTCCTTGCCAATGGGCCATCAGCCCTGTTTGGCTTTTCCACGGCTGTACCTGATGTGTTAGCAGTGGGCGTCACCCAAAGGAGCATAGTTGAAAGACAGAGACACTAGTCAATATTCCTAACTTCAGATCCAGAAATGATACAGGCATAGAAACTGGATAATCACATTCAGGAAATCAGAAACTTTCCAATGATCTCTCACATGAGTTATCTTGCCTAGAGTACATCTCAGTTATGTCACACCCATATCATAAGCATGTTTTCATAAAGAATATGGAGTGTAACGTCACAGGGTGTTCCTGGCTGGCTGCAGGGACTCAGTTGAGAATTCAGCCCCGAGCTGAGGGTGAAGGTGCTGGGGCCGCGGGGAAGTGGCCCAGGGAGCAGGAGCAGCAGCAGCGAGAGTTAAAAGGGAAACCGCGGGTGGCAGCTGCTTGTAGGGTCCCTGGGTTGGGACCCGGAGTACTGGCCAGGCCCAGGTCGCCCCCATACCAACCACTGGGGAAGTGGTGTCAGCCCTGAGAAGGGGAGTTTAAACGAGCCTGGAGAGGGAGCTGAAGACCTGGAAGGGGGTCAGGGTTGGTTGGACGTGGGCACCCTGTAAGGGGGCCGAACTGAAGCAGGACTCAGCGGGAGAGCTGGGATGGGCCGAGGCTCACCAGGTGGAGAACAGTCTCCAGGAAGGAAGCCCCAGGGGCGCGGATCCACCCCAGGGCAGGGACCCTTCGAGAGCCAGCCCAGCTAGGGGCTGAGGACGAAGCCCAGAGGCCAGGCTAGAGATGTCGATCGAGGGTACAGTGATAATCAGTCCAACGGGGCCCACGGACTAAGCCCTGGGCAGGCTGCAGATATGGGACCCTTACTGGTCTCTGACAAGACATGTTGGAGGTGTACCCCGGAAGGGGTTGTTTTCGTCCACATACAGACTGTGTGTGACTCGGCTGGAAGGGCTGAGTCCCCGAAGATCCACCTGATGAGGGCAGTAGCCAGCGGGAGGCCCAGCGAATGGAGTAAAGGGGCGAGAGAGCCGGTGCACACACACCCGATAGGAGGCGCTCGCGAGCGGCCCCGCCGCAGCGTCTTGTCTCCCTCCTCTGCTCTGCTCCCCTTTTAATGGGTCCCTGCCCAGAGTCCCCTCAGCTTCTGAAAGGGGATGTGCATGGGCAGTTTTGTGTGTGTGAGTGTGAGTGTTAACTCCCCAATTATCAACTGATCTGGTCAACACAACGACCAGGCTGCTGAGCGACCGGGCACCGTGGCGATAGAGCCAAGGAGGAATCGAGTCTGCAAGATCTCAGAGCAGCGAGGTGAGGAGCCAGGCACTCATTATCGTTACTGTTTTATAGAAAACGGGGAGCCAAAACCACTCCCCCGGGCACAGACGGAGATGATGCCAGTCTGGCCTATTCAGGGCCTTATAGGGGTCTGGCGGGGCCTTGTCCAAGTGGGGGGCAGAGGAGACTGGCTGGGGGGTGTTGCTAGAGTTGGGGGATGAGGGGCCAGGGTGGGGCAGGGCCCAGCTGGAGGGAAGTTGACCAGAGTGGGGGGCCGAATGGCCCCAGTTGGGGGTAGGGAAACTTGGTTGGGGGGGAGAGAAAGGACTTAGCTGTGGGGGGATGGGGGGGCTCTGCTGTAGGGTGGGGAGGGGGAAGGCTGGGGGGGTCCAGACAGAGCTGGGGGAGGGGACCCAGGGCCTGGCTACAGTGGGGCTGGGGTGACCGGGGACCAGCCTACATAAGCAACAAACCAATAAACTGTTACCTACCTGTTTAATAGGGCGAGATCCCATGAGGAGATCTATGGGGAAGGGCATGGGGGGAAGTTGTGTTGTGGTCACTGTTGCAAGATAGATGCACACTTAGCCCCTCCACACCCAGACGTGGCCGGAATCGGGGGCGGTCATTTTTAGAGGACCCCATAGCCAGAGTCAGAGTCCAGGGAGGACGAATTGTCAGGGCGGCTGCTTTGCAAAAGGCCATGTGCCCTGGGGTAGGTCAGGAGAAACTGAGTCACGGAAGGAGAAAGCAGGCTGGGTTTCCCCCCGGGCTCTGCAGAATTTTTGAGGCTGGTTAGTGCTAGTGTTAACTCTCCTTCAGGGAAACCCTGGCAGTGTTCATTACAGAAAGGGGCAATTGGTTAGCTGACTAGCGAACTGATTTCAGCAGCGAAGGTGAAAAGAGCCTGCCGGGATTCCAGCTTGAGATTTTGACAAGCAAGTGGAGAGAAGATATAGTCACCGTGCTTTTGACTCAGCTAAATGTAGAGATTTTGGTGAGCAAAGACGGTCACTGAGCCTCAGGTGAGCTGAACTCTTGAGTTTCTTCTCACTGTGTTTCTGTGCGGACTGACTGGCTTAGATTGAATCTTTGTTTATCTTCAGTTTTATATTAAAAGAAATAATGTAGGTGGTTTATAAAGTAGCCAGGTCATAGGCGCCGACTTCCCCTCTGGTCGGCGGGTGCTCCACACCCCCTCTGCCTCCGCCCCCACTCCACCACCTTCCCCAAGTCCCCATCTTGCCTCTTCCCGCCCCTGCTCTACCCTCGCCCTGCCCCTATTCTGCCTCTTACCTCAAGCCCCCGGCCCTGCCCCGCCTCCTCCCCTGAGCGCACCACGTCCCCGCTCCTCCCCTTCCCTCCTGGAGCATCCTGAAGTTCCTGAACACAGCAAAACAGCTATTTTGCGGTGGGCGGGAGGTGCTTGGAGGGAGGGGGAGAAGTTGGTCAGTGGACAAGATGTGCTGGAGGGAGGGGAGAGATTGGCTGCCAGGGGGTGCTGAGCACCCGCTAATTTTTCCCCATAGTTGGCACCTAGGAGCCAGGTTATGTTGTATAAATGAAGTTATTATTTTTATTATTGTGTTTTCTATCATTATCAGGCTTTATAAAGTTGATACTGTTAGGTATAAATAAGTAAGGAATGTTAGTACTGTTTAATATGTTCAATTAGTTGTTTTAATAATGTATTTCTGAGGTAATGTTAACTGAATCACTGGCTGTAATAGACTCCAATATGGAGTATATGAACTATGACCCCTGGACTCCATCTCTGTAAGCGGACTTGTTTACAACTTAGACACTGGAGTCCCCTGGCTCAAACCGGACAGAACCGGCTTTTCCCGCCAGAGCCAGCCCCCAACATTCCGTCCCCTCAGAACTTTTCCCGCCAAAAAGGCTATATAAGAGCTGGCTCAGCGCCGGCGCGGGGCCGTCCATTCCAGCGGCTGCACGTGCACGGTCGGGTCTTTCCAATGCTCCAGCGCTAGAGAGAAGAAGTACCATCTATCCCGCAGTGGGGTAGAGGAAGGAGAGGCCTGTCATCACTATCCCCGCCACAGCGAACCAAATCCATTTTACCCGGTCCTGCTTTCCTGGTGTCCATCATCCCATAGGGTCTCCCCGCCTGCGACGAAATCCAAGTCGTCAGGTCTCCCCAGTGGTCCTCCTCGAAGGCTCTAAATCAGCCGGAGAGTAGAAGGTCCTGGGCCTCGCACCTGTGCGCTGTGTCCACTGCGCCTCAATCCTAGGAAAGGTTTCTGTGTTGGGGTTTCATTTCTTGTTTTTCTGAATGCCAAGGGAGGTTTTGTGGGTCTGAGCGTCAAGCTCCTAAAGCCAGTCACTGAGTCACTGTAGGGTTAAATTTGTGTTTCTTCATTCCCCATTTCCCCCCATTTTTCCGAACCTGTACCCTGAATACACTTACCTTTGTTTGCACCATATTACTTTGTCTTTGCTTCATTTTTATTACACCCCACAGGGAGGGAGGAACGCCCTTATTGTGAGCTAAATCCACTGGTGACAGACACGGAAGGGAGCCAAGTCTGCTCTTCTGAGAAAAGGGGCTTTTCTTTTCTATCTTCCCCCTACCATTTCTCGAGTATTTTCTCTCTGAAGCGTTATTTTAAGTTCCATCTCTCTTGTTCTTTTTCCAGATTTGAATGTGGGGAGGCTGCCCTGTGCGATCCTCACTTAAACCCCCCAGTGACTGAATTCTGGGTCTCCAGGTGCTTTTCCCTGGGAGGCGTTTTTAGGGATGAGGAGGAGAGCAGGGACGCAAACTCTAGCCCTCACAAAGGTTACACCACCCTTTAGTGAGCGATTTGTGCAGAAAGCAGCAGAGGGCACCAGAGACCTTCCTCTTCCAGCACCATGGGCAGCATGCACCTTGGGCCTCATTTTAGTTGAAATCAGGCTTTTTCCGTTCTCCAATTTTCACCAGAATCAACAGGGAGATTCCCTGGGATTTGGGAATGGATCAGAGGTAGCTTTCAAAAGTTGTGTTGCAGCCAGAGACAGAAAGGCCATCTGGTTGGTCCCCTCCCAGAGCCAGGGATAGAACCCAGGAGTCCTGGCTCCCAGCCCCCCTAACCCTCCCAGATAACAGGGAGGGCTGCCCCTTGAAGGCCAGCCAGTCCGCCCTGTTCACATGTATTTTATCATCCTTTCTAACAACTCAAGCTGGAAACACATCAAAATATGGCCTAATGAAAACAGCTATGTAATTAAAATGAAGCCATGGCCACTAAGTAAAAGCATAAAAACTATGCACCAGAGGCCAACTTTAATAACCTACTCCTACCAGAGACCACGACAGCTTTAGGGAAAGCGGCTCTGAAAAAATGAAGCAACTGACAAAACACTAGCATGCTACGGGCTCTTGCAGTTCACAAAACTATCCCTCTCGCATGTGTATTATCTGCGCACACAGCTCAGCTTTAAGATGCTAAACAGAGCTATGAGTCCACTAGAAATAGTCACGCTCTCCTCGCAAATATCCTGACTATTGTCTGATACTGGAAAGGAGAGTAAAAGGTATTCACACAGCCTTACACAATTTTTCTGGGTCGTCAGCTCTTAATCTGATGAATACTGCACACGGAGAACAGTAAAAATAAGGAATCAAGGAACACAGACAGCAAACCAGCCCACAAACAAACACGTGACAACACTGAAAATACAAAGGGAAGGAAAACATCAAGTGGTTGGTGATGGGTATTTTAAATGAGGGTCTGGGACCCATACTGTGGAAGGGCAACAGAGCCCTGTACAGGCTAGTTTCAGATTTTGTGTGTGTGTGTGTGTGTGTGTTTTTCACCAACTCAAAAACTCAGAGTAGAAGCCCTGGAGCACATTGACACATGGCTTCGGAGTTTGCAGATAGATCCCTGCTCCACAGAGCTTGCAAATAAGGTCTTCATCCTCCAAGTATCAGGGGGCAGCTGGGTTAGTCTGTATCCACAAAAACAACAAAACACGTAAGCACCACAACTAGTGCTTGCTACTTACGAGTCAATGGGAGCCCTCGGAAGAGCCGGAACTATACCAGATAGCAAAGATCTGGCCTTAATGGTTTCCAATACCGCTCCCCAAACTAATTCTAAAACTTCATGGCCATCACTTGTCTGGAATCCAGCTCTATTTGAAAGGCTGAACAAATAAACAGCATGCGTGGTAAAGTTCTTCCCATGTTAACAATTTACCATATATTAATTAGTAACATGGGATATTTTTAAAAAATCATTAGGATCACAGTTTTCAGCTGTGTATAACACTCCAAAAGAATTCTGTTGTTCAAAGAATCTGACCCGCTCCACCTTGGAGCCCCAGGTAAGCGCCGCAACCCCCATCCCCCTCCCAGAGCCTGCACCCCCTCCCCACATACCTCCTCCCACCCCGAAACCCCCTCCTAGAGCCTGCACTCTGCCCCATACACCCCCAGACCCCAAACTCCTTCCCAAAGCCTGCACCCCCACCCCTTCCCCAAGCCCCTCCCAGAGCCCGAACCCCCTCCTCACATACCCCCTCCCACTCCTTCCTAGAGGCTGCACCCCCACCCCTTCCCCACATACCCTCTCCCATAGCCTGCACCCCATCCCCACAGCCCCCAGTCCCCAAACTCCATCCTAGAGCCTGCACCCCCACCCCCTGGCCCACAGGTCAGTGTCCGATTCTCCCTTGCATCTGTGTCAGGAACCACAGATCTCAAAGAGTTTCGGAGGGGTTGCCGTGTTAGCGTGTATCAGAAAAAACAACGAGGAGTTCTTGAGGCACCTTAGAGACTAACACATTTATTTGGGCATAAGCTTTCGTGGGCTAGAACTCACTTCATCGGATGCATGGAGTGGAACATACAGTAGGGAGGTATAAACACACAGCACATGAACAGATGGGAGTTGCGTTACCGAGTGGGGGGGTCAGTGCTAACGAGCTAATTCAATGAAGGTGGAAGTGGGCGACTCTCAAGAGTCAACAAGAGAGTACGACCCTGGCGCTTCAACGCATAAACAACGTCCATGGCAGTCACAGTCTTCCGCTTCGCATGCTCGGTGTAAGTAACGGCATCTCTGATCACATTCTCCAAAAAGACCTTCAACACCCCCCGAGTCTCCTCGTAAATGAGACCCGAAATGCGCTTCACGCCCCCACGACGAGCTAAACGACGAATAGCGGGTTTTGTAATGCCCTGGATGTTGTCCCTCAACACCTTCCTATGGCGCTTAGCGCCCCCTTTTCCGAGACCCTTGCCGCCCTTACCACGACCTGACATACTGGCTAGAGTTATAGACAGAGCTGTGTCAACAAGTCTCAAACGCTGGCCCACAGGGCACTTAGGAGCTCGTCAGTCTGAACCACCACCCAGTGTCCTGCTCACGCTGCTAGAATAGCCGCTGAAGGGGAGCAGAGGACTCCAGTCCTGGGCTCTGATTGGTGGAACCCTGGGGGGCCCGACGGGTCCCCAGCCTCTGTGTCCCCCAAGCCCAGGGGCAGGACGTTGTCTGTGCAGCTGGGTTCTCCCTACTCAGCTCTGCTTCCCCTGCGATACCTGCCCCTGATCTCCTGGGAACCTCTCCCCGCCTGACGCCTGGTTTGCCCTCTGGTCTGTCTCCCCTCCCCGCCCCCCAGCCCCTTCAGCCAGGCCTCCCCCTGCTCTCCCCTCCCCCCAGCCCCTTCAGCCAGTCCTCTCCCCTGCTCTCCCCCAGTTGAGGGGTCTCTCCCTGGCCATTGGCTGCGTCCCTCTCCCATAAGGGGGCTCCCTCCTTCCTTGGTGGGACCCCCCACACTCCACACAGAGTTGTCTTCCTAGGAGCATAGAGACCCAGTCTACAGCACCTCCCAGAGACCTCCACAGCCAGATATACGGGCAGAGCTTCACCCCACCTCAGTACTGTCTGTGCCGTGGCGGGGGGGGGGGGGGAAGACTGGCTGAGTCCTCCAGGTCAAAGAGATCAGGGGGGTGGGGGCTAGAGGAGCCTGATTCATGGGAACAGACAGGGAACCTCAGGGACACAGGGTGAGCCGCATACTAACACCAACAACACAGAAAAACGGGCGGATTCTCTCCCCAGCAAAAGAGGCCAGCGGGAAAGTGAATATCGGGTCCCCGGTACCAGCATCGAAAAAGGCCACCTTCCCCCGTTCATAGTCCAGATGAACCTGGATCCTGGGGGGTGCCCGGCTCGGGGACAAGGGGATGCGCTGCTCAGGGGACGTGAGAGCCCAGTACTGATCCTCACTGCACGACACAGCCCAGATCCCCTGCTCAGGATTAAAGCTGATCTCTCCCTTCCTGCTCACAGACTCTCGGGCCACCCCCACAAAACAGAATCCCCACCCCTCCACCTCCACCTCCCAGGTATGTCTGCCTGAAGTGAATCCCTCACAGCCCATCACACAGAAATCAGCGTCAAATCTCTCAGGGTTCTCGGGCAGATCCTTCTCTGTCTCCCCCCATCTCACACTTCTCCGATCCGCAGACACGGTGAGTCGGTGATTGGCCGTGTCTGGATCCAGGGTCACGTTCGCTGCAGAGAGAGAATCAGAGCGTGAAGGGCAGAGCTCAGCCCTGGGGCAGGGTCTGAACATGTCAGTGACAGAACCTGCCCCAGCTGGGGAGTGAATCAGGCAACCTCCTGCCTCCAGGATTTACCCAGCTCTGCCTGGGGAGCAGCGCTGAGATCTCAGCCATGTGCCGGGGAGATTCACACCCTTGATAGAGCCAGTTCAGTGACAGAGTGAAAGGATCAGCTCCGCTGAGCCAGGCCCCCAGACCCAGCGTCTGAGTCTCAGTGATTCCATCCTTGTGCTTGGGGGAAAAGACAAGGGGGGTTAGAGGGAGGTGGGTTTAAGGCACCTTTGTCCTTCCTTTAGTCTCCCTGGACCCTAGTTCCAGGGGCCTCAGGGCTGCAAAGCAGAGAGCAGCCAAGTGTGATGCATCCTGTCTATGTCCCCAGCGGAGCTGTCCCTTGGGGAGGGCGATTTGGGGCAACTGCTCCAGGCCCTGCACTTTGGGGGGGCCCCATGGGCTAGTGCGATTGACTGGCGCGGTCAGTCCCAGAAGTGACGAATCCTTCACTTCCGCCCTAGACCCCGCACCCCCCTAGTTGCTGAGGAGTCCCTGTGTCAACTTCACATGGATGGGGGGGGGGCTCCCTTGCCCAGGAGCTATTTTCTGGGGTCTGTTTCCAGGCACATTAAGGCCCCTTTACTCTGACAGAGCAGCACAAAAGGGATGACAATCAGGCCCTGGAATCTTTCCCCACCTGCACCCACCTCTCCCCACAGATGTGATTAGAGACCCTGGCATCATAGGAGGCTCCCAGCAGATTACAGGGAATCCAACGTCCCCCTGTGCAATGATGCGACTCTGCACAGCCCGTCTCCTTGCAGAGCCCCCCCCCCCCCCCCCCCAACGATCAGCCAGCTGAGCACTAGAAAACCTGCTTTTATAGAGACTCCACTGGCCCCCCATGACTGTGTGTAGCTGCGGGGGGGTGAGGACACCGCACACTTACTGAACGGCTGCTCGGCTTGTGCTGGGCTATCGGGGACTTTCCAAACTCCACACTGCTGGCCCCAAGGCTATGCAATGGCTAATACAGTATTGCCGACTTCAAGGGATCAAATCTCATGAGATTGGCCCAACAATCACGACATGTTTAAAGGATTCTATTGTGGTTTCTAGGTCAGTCTCTGGATGTTTGAACTCCCCTGGCCCCTCCCCAGGGTGTGCGCATGTGACAATCGGTGTCGCCCACTCGCCCACATGTCCTGGAGAAGGTGATTTTGGCTCCTGCTGCAGGAGCTCTCACCTCCCATCTCCTGCCCAGCAATTAATCCTGTTCCCCAGCCCCCCCATCAGTTCTGTCCCCATCCAACACCTCCCCACAATTCAGTCCCCAGCCCCTGTCATCACCGCCCCATCAGTTCAGCATCCCTACCCCACCGCCCTCAGTTCACCCTGCCAGCACTCACCCTATCTGCTCAGAACCCACCAGCAATACAGCCCCCCCAGCCCATCAGCCCCCCGCTCACTTCAGGCCCCCTGCAGCCCCCAGGCCATAATAAAGCCCTCCCAGCCTCACCTCTGCTCCTCCTCGGGTTCTTCACCCTCCCTAGGCCTGGGGGCTACAGTGGGGGCCCCTCTCCCACTTCCCAGGCTGGCCGGGGAGCAGCTGCACTGGGGTGGTGACAGAGGGAGCCCCAGCCGCGCCCAGGGCAGCTGACAGGATTTCTAAGTAAAATGAAGCCTCATTTTTAGAACTCTCAAATGTCGGGATTTTTTTTTCAGCCAAAGCTCTATTGCGAGATCATGAGTGATCATAATTTTACTCAGAAATTGCATCTCTCACGATTAATTCACGAGAGTTGGCATGTCTGCTAATAGGTGATGTCTACCTAACCCCTTTGGACATTTTTAACATTTTTTCTTTTGACTTATAAAGTAGGGATAAAACAGAAATGTCCATTTTTCTACGTTGAATTTTCTCATTCTTCACTGTACCACTTGTGCATTTGCTAATAATAATAAAAATAATATTGCCAGGGATGTGATGTATGTGCATAAAGAGTTCAGAGAATGAGGTGACATGTTCCTCTCTGATTTGCCAAAAGGCTCATTTTTAAACTCTTAGATCTCTACAGAGATCCACTGCTCACCTGCTCTCCCCCACCCCAGCCCATCTGGTTACCCCAACCACGAGTTACAAATTCTAAATTCTAAGAGAGAAAAGAATAGACTTTTCTGTTTTTAAGAAAGATCTGGGCAGCCACCAGTAATACGGTGGTCAGCTCCTCTCAAATGCAAAATTGAAACAAAACCTGAACTGCCAATGAGCCACCATAATGCATAGGAAAGTTTTCGCTCCTCCTTTGATACGAGAAATTTACCTTTGTTCAAGCGCTGTCTAGACGACAGAGAGTCTAGAGGGAGAAATGGGTGAAAAAGATGAAATGTCAGGTTGTCATGTTTAGGGATATATTCACACTGTTAATGTTCTAACACAAAAGCAAAATGAAAAGAAAACAAACTTTATGAAGTTCTAGTTAAGGAGGTTAAGTGCAATTCAGACCAGCACAAACCATTACACACATCACTACAAAATAACCACAAACATTAAAAACGTAGGACATGACCTAAGGTTACACGACAGACCCAGATACGTTTTACATAGCAATTAAACACCTGTGGCTGGCCCAAGACAGCTGACTTGGGCTCGCAGGGCTCGGGCACTGGGGCTGTTTCATTGCGGTGTAGATGCTGGGGCTCGGGCAGAGGCCTGGGCTCTAGGACCCTGCAATGGGAGGGGGTTACAGAGCCCAGGCTCCAGCCCAAGCCCAAACCTTGTGAGCCGGAGTCAGGGGACACGGGCCAGCCACAGGTGTTTAATTGCTGTGTAGAGAAACCCTCTGAAACCAACACATCACTCACAGACAGACCCACACACAGACACTGTCTCACTGCTTAGCATTCAATCAACTTTACATCTGCCCCTGAACCACTAGTACTGGCTCATCTTTCCTGACAGCCGTGGGGGTCTCATTCTCTCCAGCTCAGGAGGATAAAAGGTGGAGATTCTCTAAACCAGGGGTGGGGAACCTATGGCCCGTGAGCCAGATCTGGCCTGTTGCTCAATTTCATGTGTCCCGCAGCACCACTCCCCTCCCCGCCACGGGGATGGAGCCACAAGCGCCAATTCACCCTGCCACGGGGGGGAAGCCCCTGGTCTGTGCACAGAGCCCTGGGAACTAGGAGAGTGGCGGTTGCTGCAACACCCCTCAGGTTCTGCATGGGGCCCAGCTGCCGGCCCTGTGCCCAGGGTCCCAGGATGGCTACTGGATCCCCGCCTGGGGCTCTTCCCCCGGTGGGTTCCCATCTGCTGGCCCCACACCCAGGGCTCTGCTCCAGCCCCCAGCTGTGGTCTCAGATTCAGCCCCCTTACCCCTGTCCGCATCCTGCCCCACCCTCCTGGATCCAAGGCCCAGTGTTGGCCTTAGCTCTGGGGAGAGGGGGCACAGACAGGGGTAAGGGAGGTGCCAGGTAAAAAGTTTGGGGAGCACTGGCTTTCAGGACCCCCACTGGAAAAATTGTTCCAGCACCACTGCCTCTAAACCCCCCATGGGGCTGCAGCCGAGAACGCCGGCTCGGCCTGCTGTGGGGGAAAGCCCCAAGTCCTCACGTCCCCTCTCTCTCCCCCTCGCAGGTGAGTGGCCCATGATTGATTTTTTTCTGTGGGTCAATGGCCCATGATGAAAAGACGGTTCCCCAGCCCTGCTGTAAAGCGAGAGAGGGACTATGGTGACACCGGAGGCCTTGCAGACAGAAAATCCAAACAAACGTATTGCAAGAACAGTGAAGCTCAAGCTCAGGTTAACGTTCACAGCTGCTAGGAAAGGAAAACCCCCAGGGAGTCCGTATGTAGGCCCCTAACCCAGTGTGTATGTGCTGTACTGAGAGCTGAGGAGGGAATTCGTAGGTTCCAAATGATTAGTTCACTATCTCCATCCACAATCATTGTCCCTAGGAGATTTCCCCAGCTCTGTCAATTATCAGTGTAATATAGGTGAGAAAATTCCCCAGGTGACTCTTTATTACCTTTGAATTTCTTCATTATGGTCTCCAGAGATGCATTTCTTTGAGAAGATTCCCAGATTCTCGATTTCAATTCAGAAGAAAAGGCCACTGGGTTCTGAAACTTCTCCCTCTCGCATCTGAAGAACAACCCAGTGTTACTCATTGCGGAGTTTGTTCATATTTGTGTTTTACTAAAATGTATTTTATTCTAGGAATGGTTGTAGCTCAGCAGATCCTGGAGGATTAAAGTCTCTATTGCCCCAGGAATAGGTCCAATCCCAGCTGTGACACTACAAGCTTCCCTTTCGTTTTGGTGAGACCGATATTGGAAAACTGCATCTAGTTCTGGTGTCCTCATATTAAAATGGACATTGAGAAAGTGGAGCCGGTGCAGAGAAGACCCACAAAACTGATGTGAGGGCCGGTAAAAATGCCTCGCACTGAGAGAACCATGGCACTTGAGTGTGGGGTATAAATACCATCATGGGGAGAACAGACTAGGTACTAAAGGGCTCCTGAATTTAGCAACTAAGGCACAACAACGACCGATTGCTAGAAGCTGAAGCCAGTGAAATTCAAATGGGAAATCAGACAGACCTTTTTAAGAGTTTGTGTGGATTAACCACTAGAAGAAACTGCCAAGGGAAGTGGTGGATTGTCCATCTCTTGACAAGGGTGCCAGAACAGGGGGGCCATGGCCCCCATCACTTTTAAAAGTGGGAGAGCTCTGCTCTCTCCCTTTGTACCTGCCTTAAAGGCAAGTGATGGGGGGAGGGAGCGGAGATGAGCGAGCAGGGGGTGGAGAGGTGGAGCAGGGGTGGGCCCATGGTTTGGACACTGCTGGCCCCCCCACTTCTAGGGATCTTCAAGCATTACTGTCTGTTGATGTCTTCAAATCTAGACTGACTAGGTTTCTGGAATGTGCGTTAGTCAATGCAAACTAGGATTTAGTCAAATACAAGTTATTGGGCTGAATACAGGAATAACTGGGTGAAATTTAAGGATCTGTGATATATAGGCACCGACTCTGTGTGTGCTCTGGGGCTGGAGCACCCACAGAAAAAGAAATGGTCAGTCCACTAGCACAGGGGTTCTCAGCTTACAAAGGCCAGCATGTGTCCACTCCACACTGAGGGACGGCAAACGACTTAATGAACTTGCACTGCCCAAGGGAGCCTTGAGCAGTGTGAGTCGGTGCAGTTCTGGGGGGCAGGGCTGGAGCTGGGGGGAACTGGTTGGCGCTTTCTATTGCTGGTTCATCAATGGCTGGGAGAGGATTCATGTAACACAGGTGGGCGGGTCCCTGCCCGTAGGTGTCTGTGTCAGCGCAGGGCCTGTCAGGCTTGTAGCTTGACATCAGCATCACAGTGCGAGAGGCAGCCCAGGTTGGGGATTTGGAGGGCTCCCCAGTCCCACAGTCCAGGCTGCGCCCCGGGAACCCGTCACACTGATGTAAATCTCCCTTGTGGCAAATTAAACCAATTACTTCTTGTTCTGCCCTCAGGGGACTTGAAGACCAACTGATCACTGCTCTCTGTAGAACAGCCTCAGACAGATTTGAAGACGGTTATCAGGCCCTCCCTCAGTCTTCTCTTCTCTACACTAAACACACCCATTTATTTTTACCGATCCTCCTAGCTCATCCATTCTAAACCTCTGATCATTTCTGTTGCTCTCTTTCTGAAAGTGCGGTGCCCGAAACTAGACACAGGATTCCAGTTGAGTCCTCACCCTGGCAAGAAGGGTGGAACAACGTCCTCCTGTGTCTTACATATGACGCTGCTGTTAATACATCTGTGCTGGGGTGTTCACCCCACATCAGCCCCCAAAAAGAGTGAAGGAAGCTGAGAAAGAGGAGATTAGGGAGACAGGCCACACATGAGTGGTTTAGGCCAGAGAAGCAACCCCTGATTGGACGATGAAGCTCAGTTTGGGAGGTGTGGACTGGGCTGGGCTAGTATAAAGCCAGGAAGCTGGCAACACAAATTGGCTGCAGTGAGGAAGTCCGCAGCCCCCTGTGTTCATTCGAAAGGGAAAGAGGGAACCCAGGGGAAGAATAGCCTGCTAGGAGCCTGGCCCTGAGGGAAGGGAGTACTTAGAATCACAGGGCTAGAAGGGACTGCCAGGGTCATCTAGTCTAACCCCTATAAGAGAGAAGGGTGGAGAAGAAAGCCCATGGGAGGTGAGTAGGAAGCAGCCCAGGGAGAGAGCAGACCTTGCCTGCGTGTGGTACGGTCCCTGGGCTGGACCCTGGAGCAGTGGGCGGGGTCGATTTCCCCACCAGCCACTGATGGAGCGGCATTGCCTGGGCAGTGGGACCAGTGAGACTCTGTACCCCAGAAGGGGAAACCATTTAGTGACCTGGCTGGAGGCTGAGTCATGAAGAAGAAGCTACAGCTCCTGGAGTGAGAGATGAGGCTGCAGAGTGAGAGAGACAACGGGGGAGAGACGGCAAGGGGAGGGGTTGGCCCTGGAAGAGAGCTAATCCCCCGAACAGCCAGGAGGCGGCACCACCTGCGGTGAATACAGCAACCTGGGACAACATCTCACAATGACATTTGCCTTTTTCACAAGAGCATCACACTGCCGACTCGTTCCATTTGTGATCCATTTTACATTCTCCCCCCCACAATGTTTTTCCGCAGTACGGCTGCCTAGTCCGTTATTCCCCATTTCGTGGTTGTACATTTGATTTTTCCTTCCAAAGTGCAGCACTTCGTCTTTATTGAATGGCTCCTTAAAGTGATTTTAATTCTTCCTCCCTTCGCCCTTTGTCTTGTGTCTATTTAGACTGTAAACGCCCTGGGGCAGGGACTGTCTCTGTCTGTGTGTCTGTGCAGTGCCCAGCAGGTTGGGCCCTGGTTTTGCCTTGAGCCTCTAGGCACTGCCATAGTACTACTGATAATAGCCCATTATAAACTCCTTAGAGCCGGGAATGTCTCTTCCATCATATCTCTTGCCACGCCCAGCACACGGATAGAGCTCACTGCATAATAAGAAACAATTAATAAACAGCTCATTGAATAGTCATCAGATGGCCCTGACTTTCCATCCCTACCAACCTAGGTGAGTTTGGAGTCTATGACCTAGAAATGAGAGACCCATTCTCCATCCCCAATCTCCTGAGGTCTCCATTCCAGCAGCTACACTACAAATCAATACCTTGTCTGTAGGTAAATCTCTCTTTTCTCAGGCTGCTCTATACTGGAGTCTAGTCAGAATGACAACAGCCCCAATATTAGATTTAACGGAGGGTGATTGGGAACTGGCCCCACACTCTGCACTGCTGGACCATGGGGAGCCAGGTCTCATGTCCAAAATCCCTTCCCTGCATTGGGGAGTGAAAAGGAGAGTGAGAAGGAGCCACATACCTGCTCAAGGTGCCTTTGATGTCCTAGAGGAGAAAGATAAAAGGAAATTCAGTCCCAAATCTCATACTAAGGATCCCTCCTGCTCTGGAGGGAACTCGCTTTGTCTTCACAGTTTGAGGTTCAAAGAGAAATGATTTGTTATTTATTAATGCAAACAAAACATTAAATGTGTTGCCTTTGCAGCTTTGGAGAAGTGCTCTGACTGCAGGATCTGGGCCCAGGAAGTTTGTACTGGGGGCTCACAGGCTCTTTGTGTAATGACATTTGGATAACCAGCGGGCACATGGAATCAGAGGGCTCAGCCTTGTGATGTGGTGGACAAGGATCAGCAGATACCGGTCGCAACAGAGAATGTGCTGCCCACCTGCTGTAAACTCTCTCCCCACTCGCCCACAAACATTCTGAAGGCCCGTCCTGTGGGGTTCTTGACATCCACAGGAAATTGGGGCTGGGAGAGAACAATAGGTGTGGGGTACAGAGTAACACAGGGCCAATCACTATCCTACACCCCAGGTTCAGTACAGGAAACCTGAGGAGTGAAGAATGCTGCCCACAGCAGATACTGGTCACAACTGAGAATTTGACCCTAGATAGCCACTAGAGACGTCCAGGCTGGTACATTTTATTTCTAGCCTTTTTTTCTTTTTTTTGCTAGTTAGAGGCATTTTTTGAAAAATAAAATCATTAGAAGGGTTTTGGAATTCTAACGACTACTTACACTTTCAGGCTACCATAAGTAATGAACAGCTCCTACGGTATCTAACACCATCTCACCTGCAAGAATTTACTCGCTGGCTCCTGGCACTTCTGCTCCATCTCCCTGATCAGGGAACTGAAAGAAGATATTTCCTCAGATAATTTGGCAACATACTCAGCCCCCCTCTTTTCAATTTCCTTATTCAACTCTTCCAACTGAGCCAGCAGGAGTCGCTCTTGTTTCTCCAGAAACGGACGCAGTTGCTGAAATTCAGACACAATCTTCTGCTTCTCAGTTTCTAGCTGTTTCTGAAATGACAAGATACGAACAAGAAATCACAGGTCAAGGACAAAACTACGGAGTGAGTCATGGGACATTTTATAAAGCAATGGGATATTTTATGCACGTGGCAGCATGTCATTGCAACCCCACAGAATTTAACTTCTGACATTTTATGGAGAACATACTCTGTGCTCATTAGACAGAAGATTGTCCAATAGGTTTTCAAGAGTCCTAACTGGTGTTTAGAATATAAATTTGTCTTATAGGATTTAGATAATCTGTGATCAGTGGCTTCCAGAAAACCAGATCCTTCCAATAACAGGAAGCACAGCGGTTGTGGGATTCAGAACGGCACTGACAAGGATTATTTTAGTAGAAGAAACAGCAGAACCCAAACTAAGAAGCACTAGACTTGAACTGGGGAACACAATCTGTCCACAAATTCATAGAGACATAAATGGCCTTTAAAAAAAAGTACTAAAATTTGAACTCCATCATTTCCTCTCATGAGTTTTGAGAACAGTTTTGGATACATAAAATTTGGCACACCATAAATCTGGATTTTAAGCCACACAGGGATCTTGAGCACAAATTGGGCTGCTGGGAAGACCCCTTTTTGTACATGCAAATCTGAGTTTGCAGGTTGCTTAGGAATGAGTGCATGTGAACTGGACAGAAGTCCACCAATTTATGCTGTTTCTGGAGCACTCTCTGGCCCCTGATACCCTAGGAGCAAGGAAATCAGACCAGATTTGGAACCCAGATCTTCTCCATGGCAATGTCTAGCAGCGATACCATTAATGGCCTGTTCCAAAGCTCACGGAACTGACCCAGAGTCTTTCCAATGACGTCCTTGTGCTTTGTCTTAGGCACTAAGTGACCAGCCTCCTCCTCTGGGGCAGCAGATTCCTAGAGCAGCTGCACGGATTGGCCAGCTGTGGTTATCTCTGTTGAAAATACAGCCAAGGCCGGCTCCAGGCACCAGCAAAGGAAGCAAGTGAAGGGGTGGCATTCCCGCCATTCCTGGGGTGGCACATTTCAAGGGCTTTTTTTTTGGCACCACTTGGGGTGGCAAAAAAGCTAGAGCCGGCTCTGAGTACAGCTGGCCAAAAAACTAGGGGGTGGGGAAATTTGCAAAAATAATTGAAATTTCAAAGTTGTTTCCATTTCTCTGTTTTCCAAATGGAAGTTCTTTTGATTTGTTAGAAAAATGTGACATTTTTCAAAAGTTACCTCAACATATTTTTCATTCTCCCTTTTCCTAAAATGGAACAAAATAATGTTCATTTCCCCCTATTTTTCTTTTTAGTACTTCCTCTCTGTACCTCTTCAAAAGAGCTCCCATTTCTGAAAAAATGGCAAAAAGAAAAAGAAAAAAACCCTGGAAATTATTCATTTTAGTGCATTCAGTAGAAAAGAGGACTAAAAAGAGAAAGAAGGAGATAAAGAACAAACACGAACATTTTAAAAATTTTCGGCTTTTTAAAAGCAAAATGAAAATTTCAGTTTAAAATGACAAAAATGTTTGTTTCATTTTGAAATTTCCTGTCAAAAACTTGAAAATTTTGTTGCAAGTGACTTTTCCCCCATGAAAAAAATTTGTTTTCTACTAAACCTTTTTATCTGCAGGAAGCTTTTCTTGGTTGAAGATGTTCAACCAGCTTTAGTTGAAAGACTAAAGGAGAAACTACTGTTAAGTAAACAAATTACACTCTAATTATCAGTGAAAATATTTGAATTATTAAAACTTTCTTCAATGCTGCATTTTCTAGCTTACTCTCACTTAAAGCAGAACAATTTTTGTTTACAATGAGAAGAAGTGATCATCTTTCATGGATGAGTACATGTTACTCGCTATTTGTCTTATGATATGTGTTGATAATGGCCCTGTGCACATTTGCTTCTGAGTAATAACGGCACCTACCAGCAGTTCCTGGCTTTTATTTTCCCCACTCAATTTAAATGACAAAATCGCGTCTCTCTCTTTCTTCAAAATCTTCAAACGGCTCCGAATTTGGTCCTAACAAAAGAAAAATTGGAATTTGCCAATGCAATATCACTGTCTTCCTTTTAAACAAATAAAACTAAAAAAAAAAAAAGCATTTCTTGCTCCATTTTATCCTACTTTTTCTACAGCAAGTTACAGTGGATCAGTAGATTTGATTTGGGAGAAATGAAGTAACAGCTGCCCAAACTGAGCTTGAGCACTCCTGAATGTTGAGGTGTTCAAATCTGGAAGGCAGGTGCTAGATTCCCTTTCTGAATATTAGCTAAATCTGGAAAGGAAAAGTCCATTTCTGCTTCCATGGCTCAGAAGTGGAAATCCTCCAACATGCCTGGTACTGTATCTAAAGCTGCCCAGGTCCTCTAGGAGAGCCTCCCCTCCCTTACTTTTCATTTTAAATTCTAGTGGGGTCCACGTACCTCCCTTGCTAGCCTTCAGATCCAGAGGTGCACTGTCCATTTAGTCCACCCAGTTCCTTCTTTGGGGGCTGCAAGGTGAGGTCACACCAGTATCCCTAATCCAGTCTGGGGATGTCTTCTGAAGGGGATATCTGGGCCAAAGCCTTCTACTCCTTGGGCACACTTGTCCCCCATTCACAGGGCATCCTTCTAGCAGCCAGCTCTCCATTCACAGCAAGCTGCAGCATGTCTCAGCTACTTCACTCCCTCCCTTTCCTGTTGATAGCGGCCAAGGAAATGCTGGGAAATGTAGTTCTTTCCTTGCTCCAGAGCTGGCTCTATAGGCAGGGAGCTAGCCAAGGAACTACAGCTCCCAGGGCCCCCTGTTGGTTCTCAGCTCCCAGGCTGGATCCCTGCCGCCCCTGCAAATGTGCCGCCCCAAGCACCTGCTTGCTTTGCTGGTGCCTAGAGCTGGCCCTGATCTTTTCCCAACGGGGGATCCTCTGGTAAGGAAGAGATATTTCCAAAGACTGATCGATACAGATGAGGTTTTGTGCCACTGATACGGATATGAAGTTCTTGGTGGAAATGTGTACAAAGTGATTGTTCATTATTTGGGACAAGATGAAACACCTGACCCATGTGTGCCCTATAGGAATAGGAGAAAATATCCCTTGAGAAAATATCCGTACATTGTCATATGAACTGTCAAAAGTTGTGGAGCAGAAACATTTAGGCCTATCTAAAAATTACCAGTGAAAAATAACAGACTCTAATGTCTCAGCTGCACATATGGGATCGACTCTTCCCAAAAATACACAACAAATAAAAAATACTGTATGAAAAACAGAAAAGCAGAATTAGTCCCAATGCTTAGTGATGTGTATGACCTTCACTGTCCCCTGGAAGGGTTTGTGTGTCAGTACTGCCGGGTCTCTGAAATCTCTGCAAGTTGGGATCTTCCAGACGTTACGGGTATTTTTTAAGAGGTGACAATATTGAAGCCCACTACACTTGTTCGTGTGCTACATTTCAGCCAGGAGACTTTTCCTCTCCCCCTTCTTGTGCCTTTTTTCAGGAAAATCTGGGAATTCCTGTGTCTGCACTGATTCATGACAAGTGCACAACACATGCACACAAGATGTTTTTTCATTTCTAGCAGAATCTGTCCCAGGTCAGCAGCAGTTCCACTGTAATAGTACTGGGCTATAGGTTATACATTTCAGCCCCTGGGCAATTCAGAACTGACTTTTCTGGGTCCTTATGGTATTAAAAATGGTTTGGGGCCAGAACAGGTTAATAACAGTGTGTTATAAGTCTGTTCTCATTGCTAAAGTATTGTTTATAAGGGGGTCTAACTGTATCCACCGTTTTTTGCCATAATTTTTTTATTAAAATGCCATTCCTGGACGTTCCAGCTTTTACACCGTCCCATGATTTCTTACCTTGTAATACTCAGCAGCCTCCTCTATGGGAACCGCAGGGTGT